>NC_069706.1:38705004-39018004 GCF_023699985.2 Odocoileus virginianus
CTGGCAGGCTACAGTCCATGGGGTCGCAAGAGTCGGACACGACTTAGCAACTAAACCACCACCAGTAGTTGCTTTACAATGTAGGTTAGTTTCTGCTGTGCAACGAAGTGAATCAGCTGTGTGTGTACACACATCCCCTCCCGTTGGGCCTGCCTCCCACCCTCCCATCCCACCCCTAGGTCGTCAGAGCTCTGAGCTGAGCTCCCTGCACTAACCAGCAGGTCCCCACTGGCCTTCTGTCTCAGGCATGGTATATATGCCAATCCCAGTCTCCAGCTCACCCCCTCCCCCATCACGTTCACATGTCCTCCATCTCTGTTCCTGCCCTGCATGTATGGTCATCAGTACCATTTTTCTAGATTCCACAGACATGCATTAACGTAACGATGCTGGTTTTTCTCTCTCTGACTTACGTCACTTTGTGTGACGCCTTCTAGGCCCATCCACATCTCCACAGGTGACCCAATGTCCTTCCTTTCATGGCTGAGGACTACTTCGTTGTATATATGTGCCACATCTTCTTTTTCCATTTATCTGCCGACGGCCGTTTAGGTTGCTTCCACATCCTGGCTTTTGTAACTAGTATTGCAGTGAACCCCGGGGTACATGTATCTTTTGGAATTATGGTGTTCTCAGGGTATGTGCCCAGTAGTGGCGTTGCTGGGTTGTATGGTACTCCTGTTTTAATTTTTTTAAGGAAGCTCCGTACTCTTCTCGCCATACCAGCTCCACCAGTTTACATTCCCACCAATGCTTTGTCTAGCAGAATCAAGTCAAATTAGTGGTGGAAATCCCAAGTCAGCTGCTCCCACCTAAGCCTTCCTGGCTGCCTCCTCATCACTGCTGACACCTGAAGCCCTCTGGCCACCTTTATCTGAAGCTTCCTGAAGCTCCTTTGTGGGTGAAGAGGGGGTTAGGGAGGTGGGAGGAGTGGGGGGCTGTGAGTGCTGTTCTAAGATCTCCCCAGACCTGGGACCACCTGGGGAGCTTTGCCAATACAGATGCCTGGTCCAGTGGAGTCACACGTTTAACTGGAGCTTAAATTCTAAAGTTCCACAAAGTAAAAACCACATAGTTAAAGTTATGCCTGGAAAGGCCCCTTAGACATTCAAAAGCCACTTCCCAACTTTTATTTACCTTTGGCAATGCAAAATGGTCCACAGAGGCCAGTGTCTGGCCTGCCATCTGCACGACGGGGAGACAGAATCTTTCTTCTCTGTACTTGGTGAAGGATGCTCCCGTCCAGGGAAAGCCTTGACCTCTTCAGCCCCCCTCTTCCCTTCAGCCGAGGTTTGAAGTAAACAAATCCAAAAGCACTTAGTTCCCAGAGCACAGGCTTAGCCTACAGGGCCCCCCCACCTGCGGTCCGTCAGCAAGACGAACGGTCTGGAGGTGGACTGGTGACCCCCGGGGACACAGAGGGAGTCTCCGACCCTCTCTGCAGCCCCACCAGCCCCCTTTCCACCTTCAGTCAGTGGGACGAAGGTTTGCTCTGGGGCCAGCACCCTGGTGATGAGCCTGTGTCCTCAGCCTTGCGGTCACCTTCACTTTGAGGGGAAAGTGAGTGGGGGGAGGGGGGAGGGAATCCTCTCCCCACTCCCGACCCTGCTCGCTGACCCAGGAAGATGGCTGTGTCTTGGGGATGAAAGCAGGGAAACTCAGAGTCCCCCAGGCTCTGACAGAGCCGCAGAGGACCCCAGGGCCGGTCTATGAAATATGTAGTGGGCTGAGGGAATTTGCTTTGGGAAACTCCTTCATCCGCTCGGTCCAATTATCCTGTCTCCTGACGAGGATCCTAAGTGTTTTACCCCCATTTAATGAAACTTAAAGACTTTGTGTTGAGAGAGGGGGGTCAGCTCCCAGCACACGTCAGCTTATGTGGAGCAAATAGAAATACCATGCACATTTCTTGATGTAGTGGCTTACTTCTCCCGGCCAATTTCCCACCTGGAACAGCATGGGGCTGGAAGCCATGTGAAAAACTCACGAACGCTGCTTAGGAAATAGGGGGTCACCCCCTGAACACATAGCCTGCTCCCTGAAATGATCAGAGAGAAAAGCCCCAGAGCACAATGTATCGCTGGGGGGTTCAAGGTTCTTCCCAATGAATCAAAGTTCACAATCAGGGCCTGATGAATGTACCAAGGTGTGGAATTTGATTTGCCAGAGTTTCTCATTAGGGAAGTTGTTTATTGATTTTTTTAAAGCTTTTTTCTTTTTTAAAAAGAAGGCTGTTACTGCTTACAACTTTATTTCCTTTAATATCTTAAGAGAAACATGATCCAATATAGGAATTACCTGCAATTAGTGTTATTTGATCGCTTGTTCCTGCCAACGTGACCCTATACTGAACAGAGCCTTGCAGGATCTGGGGGATTACTCAAGTTACATTTTGGGGGAGTCACATCCGGATTCTAGTTCAAATGTGTCATACTCAATGTGGACCTGGGCAAAGAGAGAGTTTTCCCCTCCTGGCTTCTGGACTTGTGAGGTCCAGGATTAAAGGTCCATCTGATTTGAGTCATTCCGGTTCTTAGAATACAACTGCAAAGTCAAAGAGGCATTACAGAGAGGACCTTAAAAAGAAACCATGATTCCTAGGAAAATGCAAGCTGGGGACAAGATATTTACCTGGAGAGTCTCGAGCTTTTACTCACCCAGTAATGGGTGTGTGTGCGCTCTGTTGGTCACTCATGTCTGTTTTGCCACTCCATGGACTGCAGCCTGCCAGGTGCCTCGGTCCATGGGATTTCCCAGACAAGAATCTGGAGTGAGTTGCCATTTCCTGCTCCAAGGTGGGCAGAGAATACTGCTCCACATTCTGCCCACGGGGTCAGCCACGGGACCTGATTTGCCCAACAGGGCAAGGAGGGTGTGAGGTTTCACTCCCAGCCAGCTCCCAGCCTGGGCCTCAAGACTGCCTGCACGGCCGCATTTGTCCTTTTGTCCTGGCAGCATCAGGAGCAGGACAGGCCTGGCTAGCCCACTGTCTCGGTAGGAAAAGGAGAGGCCTGGGGATCAGAGCCATCCTGGCCACGCCCAGCCTGGGCGACCAGTCCTCAGCTGACCTTCAGCCCGGAGAGCTTGAATGATGACAGTTTTAGGCCACTGAACTTGAGGGTCTTTTTTGTTAATGCGGCAATTTAATATAATAGCTAACTGATACATTGCCTTCATGTGAACCACTTGGTCCTTCCCATTCCACACATTTTCATATTTTTAAAACATTTTTATTTATTTGGCAGCAGCAGGTCTTAGTTGTGGCATGTGGAATTTTTCTAGCTGTGGCCGTGGGATCTAGTTCCTCGACCAATGATGGAGCCCAGGCCCTCCACACTGGGAGCACAGTCTCCGCGCTGGGCCACCAGGGAAGTCCGCATTCGTTTTAGCTCATCTGCAGCTTCCCCGCCACACCAGCTGCCCTTCTGCACGCTCTATGCTGACACTGACTCCCTAAAATAACATAACCTCAGATACGCAGATGACACCACCCTTATGGCACAGAGTGAAGAGGAACTAAAGAGCCTCTTGATGAAAGTGAAAGAGGAGAGTGAAAGAGTTGGCTTAAAGCTCAACATTCAGAAAACTAAGATCATGTCATCTGGTCCCATCACCTCATGGGAAATAGATGGGGAGACAGTGGAAACAGTGTAAGACTTTATTTTGGGGGGCTCCAAAATCACTGCAGATGGTGACTGCAGTCATGGACTTAAAAGACGCTTACTCCTTGGAAGGAAAGTTATGACCAACGTGGACAGCATATTAAAAAGCAGAGACATTAATTTGCCAACAAAGGTCCATCTAGTCAAGGCTATGGTTTTTCCAGTAGTCATGTATGGATGTGAGAGTTGGACTATAAAGAAAGCTGAGCGCCGAAGAATTGATGCTTTTGAACTATGGTGTTGGAGAAGACTCTTGAGAGTCCCTTGGACTGCAAGGAGATCCAACCAGTCCATCCTAAAGGAAATCAGTCCTCGGTATTCATTGGAAGGACTGACGCTGAAGCTGAAACTCCAATACTTTGGGCAGCTGATGTGAAGAGCTGACTCATTGGAAAAGACCCTGATGCTGGGAAGGACTGGGGGCAGGAAGAGAAGGAGACGACAGAGGATGAGATGGTTGGATGACATCAATGACTCAATGGACATGGACATGAACATGGGTTTGGGTGGACTCTAGGAGTTGGTGATGGACAGGGAGACCTGGCATGCTGTGGTTCATGGGGTCGCAAAGAATCGCACATGACTGAGTGACTGAACTGCACTGAACTGAAGACCCTTCAGCACCACCATCGATTTCCCAGTCCCCCTGTGCCCCTTGCATCGATGCTCCATCTCCTTTGAACCTGTCCCGGTCCCGCAGACAGGGAGGGTCCGCCTCCCCCCTTTACACAGGGAGCTGGCTCATCCCGCCTGGTGCCCTCCTCTCCCTGCACTTGGCTTCCATTCTTGCCCTTCCCTCTCCCCTCCCCATCCCTCCCGGCCTCGTAGAAGGTGGGCAGGTGTTCACCCTTCCCCTGGGAATCTCCGCTGCAAAGCAGGCATTTAGAAACGCTCTGTGGAGGCATTATTCATACATGAGACACTGTCACCGTTGGCGGCGCAGGTAGGCCCCACCGCGGGCTCGGTGACCTCTGGTGCCAAGCTCTCCTGGCAGAAGTAGCCTGGCTCCCGTGGAATGGATGCAGCCTCTGCCAACAGCAAATTCCACCCGCTGCAACTGTTCTTTGACAGCATTTGTTAACATATTAATGACAGGAAAAGGCTTTTGGCAGAAATAGCTCATCCCTGGGTCCTCCTCTCTGAAAGAAAGCGATGGGGCCATGTGGGAAGGTGAAGCAGACGCAACAGAATCAATGCCCTCTGAAATGATCCCCAATGTTGCCAAGGTTGTTTTAGAGTGTGGGGTCTCAGAGGCAGACATGCATCTGTCGGTTGAACCCCAAAGCCACACAATTTGGCTGTAAGGAACAGGCTAACTCCAGGAAAAGGAATGTCTCCACTGGGGCCCCCATCCGTTGAGCCCAATGGGAAGCCAAAGATAGGTTAGTCCATTGATGTCATCCATACAGATCAGGGAAGAAGAAAGGAAAAAGGATCTGGACATTCGAAGCTCTCTGGCAAACCCCAGGACAGATGTTCAGGGCTGGGTTCCACAAAGTCTGAAGGATTCCAGGTGTGGTAAGACACACAGACAGAAAAAGGGAAGATATTTATACCAAGGAGGCTTAGGCCATGCAGCGTCACACCTGGGTCAGCCAGGAGACAGACAGAGGGGCAATGCGGACTGGAGACCTCACTGAGGTTTCTGCGGAAGGAGTGGACAAGGCGGGGTGGGCAGCTGAGGACTGGCTGGTCTGGATCGTTTCCGCAAGCTCTGGGGTGCAGGGCCCGTCCCCGGTTTTGTGGAACCTGCCCAGGGTGGAGTGGGCAGGTGGGTGGTGGCCCAGAGGGTGGGAGCCGGTGGAGGAGGCGTGGACTGTCGGTTCTGGGTCGGTTGGTTTGCCTTGGAAAGGTGTGCTCACGGGTGAGCTGTTTGCTACCTTTAGGAATTAGCCAGCCCTGGAGGGACGGTCCCTCAGAGTCAGCAGGACCGCACATGTCAAAGCATCAGAACCCAGAAAATGAAAGAAACGATTAACACAGATGGTGAGCCCAGAGAAGAAGAGTTTCCAAACGGGAGGCCGTACTCACAGCGACTTCTTCAGCGGAACCTCCTGTGTATGAAGACCTGGGCCAAACGCAGGCGAATCCTGGGAGGTGAGGGGGTCCCTGCTGTCATCACGCATCTGATGCGGATGTGGGGACTTCAGGGCAGGCGGGCCGGGAACCCCCGTGTGTGCGGGCATCGACCACTCCCGGGGGGACCCCTCGGGTGGGGTCCACTCCCAGAGCCGGTTCTCAAAGCGCAGAACACACGCATGCCGTTCCCTGCGCCACAGCCTCCCCTGGCCTTCCAGGACGCGACGATCTCCACTGAGCGAGCACTGCGAGGCCCTCCAGGGAACGGGTGGAGGCAGCCGGGGAGGTGGGAAGGTGGCATAAAGGACGCCCTGGGGGACGTCGGGATGGGCAGGGCAGGCTAGCACCCCCAGGGAAAGAACAGACTACGAGGGGCAGCTCTCGCTGCCAGCTTCTTTGCATTTAAAATAGATTACACATTGAAATGTGGGAGCCTCCAGAGAGCAAATGCCAAAAATCTTCAAACAAGGCAATTAATTTTCCTGCTCAAACCCCAACCCCAATGCTACGAGAGGTTTCTTTCGGCAAACATGGAACATTAATGTGGCTGGAAGTCAGTCAGCCACCCACGTTGAAAACAAGAGCTGCACACCAAAAGGAAAATGGGAAAATGTCAGGAGGGAACGAGAAAATGGACCAGGTTTCAGAGTGTCCTTTGAAAAACAGCGCCGGGCGCTTCCAACGGCTTCCAAGCTAACGGGCCCAGTGAAGCTCGTCTCTCCGTTACAGGGCGCCCTCTGCCCAGCACCCGCGGGGTCCCTTTGACACAGGTGAGAGCCAGCCCTGCTCCTGACAGCCCTCCTTCTCCGGGGGAAGAGCGGGAGGCGGGAGGCGGGGTGGGGGGGCTCTGCATCGGGCCGGGGAGGCCCCAGTCCCCTGCAACTCAGACGCAGCATCACATGAAACGTTCAAAGCCCAGGACAGTTGCAAACGCCTTTCTTCATTATGATTTTTTTTCCTTGAGCTTCCTAATTAAATCATTAAAATTTTATCTTCACTTAACTATGGATAAGAACCATGTGAAACATTTAATTAGTATGCTGCAAGAGGCACGCAGGGGCCAGGAGTCTCTGCAAGGTGGGGCGGGGGGGACGGAGACACGGGCAGAGAGAGAGTGGACGGTTGTCTCAGGAAGGAGCCTGCGGAGGTGGGAGCCTGCCCAGGTCGGGGGCGGGGGGGGGGGGACGGAGACACGGGCAGAGAGAGAGAGTGGACGGTCCTCTCAGGAAGGAGCCTGCGGAGGCGGGAGCCTGCCCGATGGGGGGGGACACGGAGACACGGGCAGAGAGAGAGTGGACGGTTCTCTCAGGAAGGAGCCTGCAGACATGGGAGCCTGCCCAGGTTGGGGGGGGGGGACGGAGACACGGGCAGAGAGAGAGTGGATGGTCCTCTCAGGAAGGAGCCTGCAGATGTGGGAGCCTGCCCAGGTAGGGGGGGGACGGAGACACGGGCAGAGAGAGAGTGGATGGTCCTCTCAGGAAGGAGCCTGCAGAGGTGGGAGCCTGCCCAGGTAGGGGGGGGACGGAGACACGGGCAGAGAGAGGGTGGACAGTCCTCTCAGGAAGGAGCCTGCAGACGTGGGAGCCTGCCCAGGTTGGGGGGGGGAACGGAGACAAGGGCAGAGAGAGAGAGGACGGTCCTCTCAGGAAGGAGCCTGCAGACGTGGGAGCCTGCCCGGTGGGGGTGGGGGGGGGACGGAGACACGGGCAGAGAGAGAGTGGATGGTCCTCTCAGGAAGGAGCCTGCGGAGGCGGGAGCCTGCCCAGGTGGAGCTGCGAGAGGAGCCCGATCCTCCTGCCTGGTCCTGCCTCTCTGCCTTTTCTCATGGGCTCTGGCGGGCAGCCAGCTTCTCTCCCTGTGTGCAAGCCTGTGTGTGTGTGTGTGTGTGTGTGTGTGTGTGTGTAGACAGAGACGGACAGATAGAGAGGGGGAGAGACAGAACGAGACAGAGCAAGAGGCCCAGGGCTCCTGGCTCAGTGATCTAAATTGCATTTCAAATTTTACATACATTTACATTCAGGGCCTCCAAGTTCCCTGCCCTTCTCTCACACCCCAGCCAGCAAAGTAAAACATCATGAAATAAAATTGAAGGAGTGCAGCTCCAAGGTCAAGCTCACATTCAGCGGGTTGGAAACAAGGCCCTGAGTCTCCTGGGGATGGAAGCTGCCAGTTTCGGGTCCTCCCTGCTGGCCGGCAGCTTGCTAAGCGTTTTTCTAGGGTCGCACACAATCCCACGACAGTCCCAGAGTCACACACTCGGCGGCTCAGAAAACTGACAGCCTCACATATCTGGAGACCAGAGGGCCGAAGTCCAGGGGTCTGAAAGGCCGAGCTCGCCCCCAGACCTGCAGGAGACCCCTCCCCGCCTCTGCCAGCATCAGGAAGCCCCAGCTGTCCTCTGGTCGGCGGTGGCCTCACTCCAGTCTTCACGGTGGGTCCCTCGCGTCCGTCTTCACATCCTCTCGCCTCTTCACGTGTCTCTGGGTCCAAATCTCCTCACTTATAAAAGGACCCCTGTCCTCTGGACCCCAACCCGTCCCAATGGCCTCACCAACTCCATTACTTCCGCAAAGAGCTCATCTCCGGGTCAGGCCACATCCACAGGGACAGGGGTCAGGACCTCAACGCACCTTGTTGGGGACACAAGGGAACCATCCCCAGGCCTGGGAGAGATCTCACCGCGCCTGAAGGGCACACAGCCGGTCAGCGTGGGAGCTGGGCTTACAGCGCCAGGCTCAACTGCTGCACTGTTCAGGGGGCTTTCCAGGCTGTACGTGCAGGAGCTTCTGCCCCTTCCTTGGACCAGCGGGGGTGGTGCCAGCCAGCCAAGCCCAGCCAGAGTCTGCAGAGCGCCTCAGCCGCTCCTGGCGGCTGCCGGCTTCCACGTCCCGGTTATTCTGTGGGTCCCTCCACAGCCGCAGGACTTTCTCTGCCCCCCCTCCACCCCCACCCTGCTCAGGGTGGCGCTCCGGGTACCAACCAGAGAGAGGCGGCTGGGGGGGCGAGGGAGGGGCGGTCTCTGAGAGCCGGGCACCCACCCGTGGGACCTGCCCGCTCAGGCCAAGCGGATTCTCTCTGCAGGGGGCTCCTCGCCAAGACGCACCAGGCTTCCTGCAGGAGGGGATTAAAAGAGCGGAAGGATTTCCCATTGAACGCGGTAATTATTAAAATCCTTTGAGGCGGCACCCAGGAGAGAGCATGCCAAACATTGAAGGGAACTTCTACCACACCGCTATCATCCTGTGGAGTTCCAGGCGCGGGGGAGGAGCACACGGAGGCCAGTGTTCAGGAAGCACCGTGTGACAGGGCCGCAGGCAAGACACCTGTGACGGCTGCGAGCCCGACCTGTGTGTTAGGGGGTGATGAGAGCATGCCGGGCCTTGATTTCAGCCGGGACCTGGCGAGTCTAACCTTCTCTCTGGTTCCTGAGTGCTCAGTCACGTCCAGACTCCGTGACCCCAAGGCTTCGTAGCCCGCCAGGCTCCTCTGTCCATGGGATTCTCCAGGCAGGCATACTGCAGTGAGTTGCCCTATTCTTCTCCAGGGCATCTTCCTGACCCAGGGCTGGACCCCACGTCTCTTGCTTCTCCTGCCTTGGCAGGGGATTCTTTACCCCCGAGCCACCTGGGAAGCCCTCTTCTCTGGGCGGGGGCGGAGTATCTGGCTTCACCAAGGCCTCTCTGCACCTGCACGCTGGGGAAGCAGGATTTCTGCTCTGAGGCAGACAAAGCTGGTGACCAGACTCTGGTCTCAGTGAATTCCAGATATTTCTTAAAAGAGCAAAGGGAGAGAGTGTGCTGAGCGGGTGAAGAAGGTAGGGAAAAAAAAACCCTCCATCGTGGCAATTACCTCCCTCCCTTAATCCAGCATTTCTTCCTGGCCAGGGAGGGGCAGGCTAACAGACAGGACAGGGGTTGGGGGCCATGCGGACCTCGGCTTGTGGACACAGGACTCCCCCTCCCCATGGCAAGTGAGACCTGGCCCTTCCCCCCATTCCCTCCCCGCCTAGGAGTGCATGCCCAAGAAAGTTCTGGTTAGATTCTTGAGCTGGGCAGAGACAGGGTCATTATCGCTGCCTTGTTAGGAGGGAACATTCCACAAAAGGAAATGCAGAAAGGTTTTTGTGAGGTGCATCCGGAACTTTCTACTGCCTGGGGCCCTCCTTGGGGCTTTATTGATGCCCCAGGCAATGAAGTTGAGTGGGATCTGCTGTGAGCTCCTAATTGCTCCTGAACTCCTGACAGCTCAACGCCACCCTCTGTAGTTACCAGCTCCAACTCTCTCCATAAAAGGAGCCACGCGGCTCCCGTGGGCAGTGAGGTTTCTCTGCTGACCGGGAGCTGTGGCAAGGCTGGAAATGTCCCCTCTGCCAGCCCTGTGGATAGTGTCCAGGGAGAGAAAGCCCGCTCATGTCACTTCTCTGCCAGGCCACATGCCCCCCTGGGGCTGTTGCCAGTGGCACTCTAAGAGTCTTGGACTTGCTAACAGAGAGGTGTTCCAGGCACCAGCCAAATCCCATGCCCACTGAGTCCACTTTATCCAGCTCTTCAGCTCATCCGGGCACGTCACAGCTTGAGAAGCGGGTCTGTGAGATGCTCCAGCCTGGACGGCACTCATGGCCCCCACCTTGCAGGAGGGCAGGAGGGAAGAAATCTCCAGATCAGCCTGAAGGAACAGTCCAGAAAGCAAGGACTGGGTCAGGGACGTGACCTCGGACTGGATGTCTGTGTCCTCACCCACAAGTCACCTGTGACAGTGTTGGGAGGCGGGGCCTTGGGGAGGGGCTTAGGTCATGAGGGTGGAGCCCCATGGTGGGGTCAGTGCCCATGTAGAAGGGACCCCAGAGAGCTCCCCCACCCCTTCCACCAGCTGAGGACCCAGCGAGAAGATGAACCAGGAAGAGGGCCCTCAGCAGGCACTGAGTCTGCGGGCACTTTGGTCTTGGGCTCCCCGGCCCCCAGAACTCTGAGAAGCACTGTCTGCTCATTATCAGCCTCCCCCCACCACCCACTTTGTTACAGGAGCTTGAATGAACTAAGAGAGCCTCCTTTGCACATGGAAAGGAAAGAGCTGCTTTTTGAGCTGGGCTTCTTGCAGGGTGTACCCCCCACAGCTCTGGGAGGAGATGGTGACCCCCCCCACCCCGCCCCAGAAGGAAAACCGGGAGTGCTGAGAACACAGACAGAATGAAACGCTCCCTTGATCAAGTATAAACACCTCTCTGCCTGCCCCACCCTGCGATGTGTGCGAGCTGTCGCCCTCTGCTGGGCTCTATGAGAAGTACGCCTGGGGGCTGTACTGGACGCCTGGCAGAGTCTCAGTCCAAAGACAGGGTAGGAACAGTCAGCAATTCCCGAGGACCGCTCTGTCCTGGGCACTCTTCGAGGGTCTTTATATACTAACCATTTAATTCTCACAACTCCCCATGACACTTTTCTCTTACTATTTTTTTAAGATTGTCATGTGTGCATTTAAAACAGTTCAGTTCAGTTCAGTTCAGTTCAGTCGCTCAGTCGTGTCTGACTCTTTGTGACCCCAGGGACTGCAGCACGCCAGGCTTCCCTGTCCATCACCAACTCCCAGAACTTGTTCAAACTCATGTCCATCGAGTCAGTGATGCCATCCAACCATCTCATCCTCTGCCGCCCCTTTCTCCTCCCACCTTCAATCCTTCCCAGCATCAGGGTCTTTCCAATGAGTCAGTTCTTCACATCAGGTGGCCTAAGCATTGGAGCAATATACATGGCATAGACTTCACCACTTTAACTGGTTTGGAGTCTACAGTTCAGCAGCTTAATACACATTGTGGTTTCACCACCATCTCCAGAACTTGATCATCTTCCCAAACGGAAACTCTGCTCATCAAATACTAATTCCCCAGCCCTCTCCTGAGGATGCACTTTCTGCTTTGTGTCTCCACGGCTTTGTCTACCCTAGGAACGTCACACAGTGGGCCAAGTATTTTTTCCCCATAATTGGCTAATTTAAACTAAATTTCCTTTCTTAAAGGAAATCAACCCTGAATATTCATTGGAAGGACTGATGCTGAAGCTCTAATACTTTGGCCACCTATTTCAAAGAACCAACTCATTGGAAAAGACCCTGATGCTGGGAAAGATGGGAGGCAAAAGAAGAAGCGGGTGGCAGAGGATGAGATGGTTAGACAGCATCACTGAGTCAGTGGACGTGGATCTGAGCACACTCTGGGAGATGGTGAAGGACAGGGGAGCCTGGCGTGCTGCAGCCCATGAGGTCGAAAAGAGTCGGACACAGCTTACTGACTGAACAACAAACTAAATCTTTTAGCGTTTAACTTGAAACAGACATGCTGAAGTACACGTGCAGTTTATTGCAATATCTAAAAACAACTTTTAAAAATTAACTTTGTGGGGATGTGCCTGGTGGTCCAGGGGTGAGGACTCTGCACTTCCATTGCCATGGGTGCGAGGGAAGTAAGAAGTAATCCTGCAAGCCTCGCAGCAAAAAAATTTAGAGAAACGAGGAACGTGACCCACAGACTGTCTTATATTTCTGGAAATGGACCCCAAACAATAAAGGCCAGGGCAGAAATAACAGCAGCCACCCCAGCTGCTTCAGGAAAGTTCTAGAAAGTGGGACGTGGAGCCGTTCACACTGGCGCCTGACCTGGGAAGCCTGGAGGCTTCCAGGTGGCGGGAGGCCTGCTCAGTGGGCGTTTCTAAGCCGAGCTGCTCTCCAGTCTGAGAGGCTGTCAGGGCCCGGCAACCACAGCCAAGTCTGGGAGCCAAAGGCAGCGGGGTTGGCATCTGAGGCGCGAAGCCAGGCAGCCGGCTGTGGAGATGCGCCCAGCCTCGTGGGTGCCCACCGGTGCCCCCCTCCCCGAGCTGGCAGCTCCCAAGAAGTCTGCGCCGACCCCCGGGTGATCCCAGCGTCCTATTAGCAAGGGAAGGAGAAATTCAGAGATCCCGTCCAGAGGCCCCACTCCCTTGGAGAAGGCTCCCCGCATCCCTCCAACACTTCTTTCAAGTCCTCTCCCTTCGAGGGAGAGTGCCTTGGCCCCCAGGGTGAGCGGAACCCCCTCTTGCTAATCACATCACCTCCAGAAGCTGGTCTGGACCTGAAGAGGTTCCCAGCTGCCAGACAAGCATTCCCAGACCAGGACCTGTGACCATGGCTCTCACTGGGCCGCCCACTCAAGAGTCCGATTCCCTCCAACCGCCCTCCCGTCTTCTTCCCTCACTGTGTCTGCAGGGCCGGCCTCTGGGTCTGTGTCTGGTGTTGAAACACATACACTCGGATACGATAAACAGACCGCCAGTGGGAATCTGCGGTATGATGCAGGGAACTCCAACCCGGCGCTCCGAGAAACCCAGACGGGTGGGAGGGAGGCTCGGGAGGGAAGGGCCACACGAAAACCCGCAGCTGATTCACGGGGCAGAAGGCAACACAGATTGTCAGTCACTGTCCTCCGATTAAAAATAAGTTTTAAAAAAAGTCTCGATTCCTCTTCCTTTAATGACATCGTGGGGCAGGGCCCCCTGGTGAGATCAGGCCGTCCTTCCTTTTATTCATTTTTTTAAATTTTATTTTAAAATTTTTATTTATTTATTTATTTTTGGCCAAGCCATACCAATGTGGGATTTTAGTTCCCTGACCAGGGGCGAAACCCAGGTCCCCTGCCTTGGAAGCACCAAGTCCTAACCACTGGACCGCCAGGGAAGTCCCTTCCATCCATTTAGCAGATAAAAGAACTTCCCCATCGCAGAACCTGACCAAGTAGAAATGGCACAGGCTGGTCCCCACGGGGTCAGCTACTTCCATTTAACAAGCCCCCTTTCCCCCAGGACCAGCCTCCTCTCGAAAGAAGAATCACAGCCTGTTGATTGGGTGAGACTGAGAGGGGTGAGTCAGCCTGAGGGGCTTGCTGAGGTTTCACCCTCCCGTTTAGTTTAGGGATGTCTTCACGGCTCACCGTTCGTCGCCTTCACCCTCTGACTCTGCTTTCCAAAGGGAACCGATTCAGGACCAGGGACATGACCTCTCTGCTCGGCGCCCTCATGCCCTCCAGGCTAAGGAATCTGGCAGGGGACATGCTTCGATTCCCTGATTTAATGAGCAAGACTTCCACCCCAGCGGGGCTCAGCCGTGGGGGCCTCAGTGGGGTATAGAGGGTCTGCCTTGGGGAGGGGAGGAGGCACCATCTGCAGAACTGAAGTGGGGGAGGGCTTGGGGGGGCGAGGGGCCCGGACGGCCCCCAGGCAGGCCCCTGGGAGGCTGGCTTTGATGCTGTCCCAGAATTTGGTTCAGAGTCAAAGCAGAGGAATGGATTTGTTAGCTGGAATGCAGCCCTGACTTCTCCCCAGGAAATTCTCAGAAAAAGAGATTTAACCTGGGAGGGTTTCAGTGAGGTGATGAATCACCCAGCTCCTCTCCAGCCTTTCATATCCAGCGGTTCACTTTTCTACCTTGGATGAGATAAATGGATGCAAAACATCTTAGATTCCTGGGCGCTTTGAAGTTTTCAAAGGCCTTTACTTACCTCGTCCCCAGGGGAGAATGGGTGAGGCGAGGTACTGGGAGCTGGGGGTGGGTGGAACGAACGTCCACTTCGTACCAGGAGAGAAACAGGATGTCAAGAAGGTTCTGCCACTCTCCCGAAGCCACACGGCCCGGGAAGTGTGGCTGGGACCGGAGCCAGGTCTCCACCGCCAAGGGGTGGGTACCACCGGGACAGACCAGAAAGAACAGTGCGCGGCCCCAGGAAGCCCCCCTGGACAGCACAAGGGCGGGAGAGCAGGGCGGGTCCGACCACAGCCCCAGGCCAGTCCCTGCTGTTCCGCGTGAGCAGAGTTTACCGGAGCAGAGCCACCCGCTCCTCCACCCCGGGCCGAGGGCCGCTCTCAGGCTCCGCGGGGAGAGGCCAGTAGTTGCCAGGGAGACCTTATGGGCCGCAAAGCCATAAGTATTTAGTGCCCAATCCTTTACCGGTTCCTGGTGGCCTTCCATCCCAGCTAGTGAAGAGCCTGCCTGCAGTGCAGGAGACGCGGGTTCGGTCCCTAGGTGGGGAAGATGCCCTGGAGAAGGCAATGGCTGCCCACTCATCTTCCTGCGGGGGGCACTAGGCCCTTTACCAGAAGTTTGCCTTTCCTTGCCCTTGTTGTTGTTCATCACTAAGTCATGTCCCACTCTCTGAGACCCCATGGACTGCAGCACCCCAGGCTTCCCTGTTCTCCACCAGCTCCTGGAGTTTGCTCAGACTCGTGTCCATGGCGACAGCGATGCCGTCCAACCTTCTCATCCTCTGTCACCCCTTCTCCTCCCGCCCTCAGTCTTTCCCAGCATCAGGGTTTTTTTCCCAATGAGTCAGCTGTTCACATCATGTGGCCAAAGTATTGGAGCTTCAGCTTTAGTCCTTCCAGTGAATACTCAGGGTTAATTTCCTTTAGGATGGACAGGATGGATCTCCTTGCTGTCCAAGGGACTCTCCAAGTCTTCTCCAACACTGAATCTCTAGTTCCACTCAGGACTGCTCAGGGTCACCCAGAGCCCAGAACCACCTCAAGCCACAGGATGATGTTTTTCCTCCTTCTGTTTCATCTTAACCGCCTTCTTCCTGCCCTGTGTCCACCCACCCCTCACCTGTTCTAGCTGCTGGAAGCCCTCTCATGGGCCCTGATGAATCAAGTCCATAGGACTCTTCGGAGTGAAATAATCCAGGGATCATAGAGCAGTCATGTATCTATCCCTTTGCCAAGCCCCAGACTGACAGCATTTTACAGAATCTTCCCAACAGGTGCGTGAGAGAGGGGCTATTATCAGCCCATTTTATAGATGGGTACACTCAAGCCTTCCTGAAACCAAAAGTTATATTCCAACCACCGTGCATTATTGCCTCCTGGGCAACTCCTGGATGATAGCTATGACTTGTTTCCAAAGAGACAGACTTTTTATCACGGAAAATCCCAAACATCCATGTGTTTGGATCCATGGCGCTAGTTCCCTAAGGATGCTGGGTGGTTGAAGGGAATCCATTGGACCAACTACCCCCTACACTTTTGGCAGCCTCTAGCACAAAAGCCATCCAGCATGGTTGATCGGGTCAGGGAAAAACAGGGTCCCCTCACCTTGCCACAGGCTGCAGCGTTCCAGCTGGCCAATCTGAGGTTTGCCCACGTGCAGATGCATGGTTCACACAGCAGCCATAGTAGAGAATGTTCTAGAACCCAGCCAGGTGGTAGGAAGGGCCAGGCACCCTTCATGGTCAAGAGTGAGAAATGTGGACCCAAGTACCCATGATGAGGGGTGTGTCTAATCAGGTTATGTTTGATGCAGACACTGATCCTAAGCCTGCAAATACACATACCACACCCACACATGTACACAACTACTGCTTGAAACGGAAAAAACTGCCCAAGCTCCAATTCCACCTGCTGAAAAACACAGATGCTCTCACATCTCAGAGTTGGCCAGCCAGGTTCGTTCGATAAAGGAGTAGATTCTCTTTTCAAGGCACTTTTATGTCTTTGCAAGATTCCCTTCCTTCTCTTCCCATCTCAGAACTCAGGCTGTGCTGAGCAATGCCATCCTGGACTTACCAGTGAATGTCTAGTCTAAGTGGGATTTCTGAGGCTGTTTCTAAAGTCTGCAGATCTTCACTGACATTCTCTTTATTTGTTCAGTCCCTGCTCAGGACAGGATATTGGAAGTAAATTATTTATACCCCCAAGAAACCAAAAGAAAGAGAGAGAGAAAAGAAGAGAAGAAAACAGTAATTTCTGTGTGGCTGTCTTGCAGGTGTCTGCCTTTCTCACCAAAAAATATTTCATTCTCCCTTCGTTTTTGAAAATTTCATTTGTGTACTGCCACTGGAGGACAGTGTTATTGATTTATTTAAAATATTTATGCTGAATTACAGCATCAGATAGACACAGGCATTAGCAGGAGCTGTGCGGAACAATATGCCCACAAAGTTTATTTTTGAACAGAAAGTTGAGAAGGCTGTGTCTACAAACATCAAATGACTCATTCTTCGCTAATTACTGACACCTGCAGCAGAATCACTCTCTACTAAAAACTCAGCGTTTCGGTTAATTTCTGCTCCAATTAGTGTGGTAACAAATGCATCGCCTGCTTGATACAGAAACGAAGAAGCTTCACAGTGACTTCGGGAGCTTTCCATCTTCTCTCTAAAACCCTAGCCAAGAAATTGAGAACAGACAACCATGTGGGCTTTATGGCCGGAGCCGGGTGGTCAGGGCCCCTCACCAACAGCAGAGCAGCTTCAGGTCAATCTTTTAAGCCGGGACAGCAGAGAGGTCGGGGGTTGGGGATCAGACAATCTTGGGCTCATGTTGGTGCTCTGCCGTTCACACGCTGTGTGACTGTGGGCAAGTCACTTAGCGTCTCTGAGTCTCAGGACGGGGATAAACAATCGGTCCCGTTTCGCTGGGATGCTGTTGAGGCAAAGTCCTCGGACTTTGGTTGGTGCTCCATGCACACTGTTCCCCGTGGCTACTGCTCAAGATCAGCCCCATTTTTGACCCCAAAACACCCCACCAGTGTTGCCCCCATTTCAGTTCTCCAGGCTTAGCTCTTAGTCTGGGTCCCAGTGCTGCAGGCTCCTGCCTTCCACCAGTCCTCGACGGTACCTTCATCCTAAGCTGGCCCCACCCACCAGACGGAGAGGGCAGCGATGAAGCCCCCACCACAGCCTGGTGCCCACCAGTGATGGCAAGAGCACTTCCTATGTTGCAAGGGGCCTCACGTGCATTAAGGCAATAAACATTCACGACTCCCACGAGGTAGGTACTACTGCTCCCCCATTTTATGGGTGAGGAAACCGAGACAGTAGAGAAAAGCTGTCCAAAAACAGAGACAGACAATTCACAGAGGAAAGAATCCAAATTGCCCACCAAGCTTAGCAAAAGTTGCTCAGATTCACAAGCTGCCAAGGAAAACCAACAACATCGGTCATGAGATACCGTTCTTCATCAGTTACATTAGCAAATGATTCAAAGGGCAGCAGCTTCCAAGGCTGGCAAGAATGTGGGGAGTCAGGTGGTCACAGACCTTGTGAAACGGCGTGATTGCTGCAGCCTCTACGGGAATTAACCTCACGGTAAACAGCTATGAAAATTTTAAATGCATGTCCTTTGAACAAGTATTTGCACTTTGGGGAATCTGTCCTACACGAGTCACATCAGTGGTGCGTGAAAGGTGTGTACCAGGGTGTCTGGGGCAGCATGGTTGGAAGCAGGGTTCCTACAGCATTGTAGTGGAGAAAAAATGGAAACAATCCAAGGATGTCAAAGAATTGCTTATTAATACTGTGGGGAAGTGGAAGCAAACTTAATTTTCATCAATAGAGAGGAGCTGAATAAATTTTATACATCCATATTACAGAATATCATGAAACAGTTTAAGGATTTTTTTTGATGTGGACCATTTTTAAAGTCTTTATTGAATTTGTTATAATATTGCATATATATATATATGAAAGTGAAGTCGCTCAGTCGTGTCTGACTCTTTGCGACCCCATGGGCTGTAGCCCACCAGGCTCCTCCATCCATGGGATTTTCCAGACAAGAATACTGGAGTGAGTAGCCATTTCCTTCTCCAGGAGATCTTCCCAACCCAGGGATTGAACCTGGGTCTCCCAAATTGTAGGCAGACACTTTACCTTCTGAAACACCAGGGAAGTCCATTTATATATATGTATTATATTTATATTATATATATATATATACATGCCAAGAACAAGTGGGATTTCAGCTTCTGACCAGGGATCAAACCCGCACCCCTGCACTGGAAGGTGAAATCTTAACCACTGGACCACCAGGGACATCCCCATGTAGCAGTTCAAAAGAATGAATTACAGTTCTATATGCCAGACTGCTAAGTGAAAAAAACAACCGAAGATGCTCCTTAAAATGGGTCAGAGAGCAACATTCTCGCTAATAGGAAACTATGTTGTTGTTAGTCATTAGGTCCTGTCCACTCCTTGAGACCCCATGAACTGTGTAGCCTGCCAGGCTCCTCTGTCCATGGAATTTTCCAGGCAAGAAGACTGGAGTGGTTCGCCATTCTATATTCCATTATTTTAAGGGGTGTAATATAATGCCTTCCCAGGTTCAAAAATCCCAAAGTCCCCCAAATTACTAAAGCTCTCTCCAATAATCACAAAGCAAGCCACCTAGAATTTATAATATCAGGCATTTAAAACATCAATAACCTAATTATTTAGCACTTCACGCACCCACTCCAGGGGGCCTGTGAACACGTTCAGTGGCACTGTTCTCCTTTGTTGCAATTAACGCACCCCGTGATATCAGCAGACGACAAATAATATGTTAAAGGCACGCAGTGAATGCAAATAAGATCCAGCAGACTAAAGTGAACAAGGGAACGTTCTAGTAATGGTGGTTTACTGATACGTCATCTGAGAGGCCAGGCGGATGGGGCTGTGATGGATGCCCCCCAGCACCCCCTTCGGTGGGGAGCTTGTCTCGCCAGCTGCCGGCAGTGCTGTGGGCCGACAGGCTCTTGCTGTGGGGCCTTCGGGAACTGCGTCCCCGGGGGCCACGGCCCCGCCTGGGAGAGCTGGTCCATGTGGGTCACTGGTTTCCCAGTCTGATGAGCACGGCCAGACGTCTGCTCACCCATCAGGGCCGAGCAGGGTGGGCTGGTCTGGATCTCTCCCGCAGGCTCGGGGCGCAGGCCCGTCCCAGTTTCATGGAACTGCCCAGGGTGGCGGGGGCAGGCGGGCGGTGGCCCAGAGGGTGGGAGCCGGCCGAGGAGGCGCGGGCGGCGGGCTCTGGGTTGGCCGCTTTGCACCGGGAGGCGTGCTCCCGGCTGTTCACTGTCTTAGGGCCCAGCTGCCGGGGAGGGGCGGGCCCTGCGGGGTCACCAAGGCCCGGGATGTGGAACCGGCAGAGCAGAGTACGAGTGGGCGCCCGGGTGGGCAGAGGCGGCCGGCGGGCTGCCGTCCTCGCGGCTGCGAAGAGGCGGACGGCACGAGGCACGCACATGCGCACCTGCAAGCTGAGCCAGCAGGAGAGGCCAGGGAAGCCCGTCGGCAGGAGGGCACAATGGCAGCAAGACGGGAGCCTGCCCTGACGCCCCCTCCCGTCTTCCGCCTGCCTCCTCCGAGGACGGCTCCCAGGCTCCGGGAACACCGCCGCTGGGCTCGAGTGCCCCAGGGTGACTGCCCCCGCCTGGCCCCGCTTCACACCTGCAGCCCCTCCGCCCGCGCCGGCTGTGCCCGTGAGCTCAGCCTCCGGCCGGGTAGGGCGCCCCGAGATAGCAGCGCAGAGCCTTTAGTGAGGAGGGGCTCGCGCCGTGGAGGGGGTGAGGAGGCGGGGCAGGGCCGGGCACAGGTCGCGTCCAGCCCCGCGGGGAGCCCCTCACGGTGCCAGCTGGGCCTTTGCGTCCGCGCCCCGGGAGCCTGGAGGAGGCCCAGCAGCAGGTCAGAGAGGTGAGGGCCGCGCGGAGGAGGGCGGCTCGGCGCGGGAGCACTCGCAGGGGAGGAGCCGGGCTCCGCGGAGGCCGGGAGGCCGGCTCTGGCGAGCTTGGAGGGACGGGGCCACTAGGACTAGCGGGGCCTCTTGGGTCCTGCGGGGCAGCGTGAGTGATGCCCGCTGGGCAGAGGGAGCCGCTGAAGCGGGTTCAGCAGGGCTGGGGCAAGCCTCGCCTGAATCTGCTCTGGTGTCCGCGCGGACCGCGGGGCATTCTCGCCTGGCTCGGTTTTTTTGCCTGAATCAATGGACGGGAGCGGTTTGGAGCCGTTGCAGGTGGTTCAAGGGGCCGCGGACAGAGTCCGAGATACTTGGTGACTGATGGAAACGCGTGCGTGCAGGGCGGGCAAGGAGCGGAGGGAGCCGCAGGAGGCTCCCTGGTTTAACTTGGAGGTGTGTGAGTGTCCGGCATTTAACTGAAACAGAACTCAAGGACAGCGTGGGTCTGGGGAGCAGTTACCTTCGTGTGAGCAGAAGGCGTCCTGCACAGAATCGCAGAGGAATGTCTCAAAATGCTGGGCTGTAATTTTCCTCTTCCGCGATATCTTTGTCTGGTTTTGTTATCAGAGTGATGTAGGCCTCAGAGGATGAGTTTGGAAGTGTTCCTACTTCTGCAATTTCTGGGGACCGTTTCAGAAGGACAGGTGTTAATTCTTCTCTAAATGTTTGGTTGAATTTGGGAGCTCCAGGCCAGTGTCACTGAAGAACACAGATGCAAAAATCCTCAAAAAAAAAAAAAAAATACAAGCAAACTAAATCCAATACATTAAAGGATCAGACACCATGATCAGGTGGGCTTTATCCCGGGGATGCAAGGATTTGCAAATCAATCCGTATCTGCAAATCAATTAACAAACTGAAGACTAAAAACCCTGTGCTCATCTCAATAGATGCAGAAAAAGCTTTCAATAAAATTCAACATAAATTTATATGATTAAAAAAACTCCCAGAAGGTGGGCATAAGAGGGAACATGCCTCAACATAACAAAGGCCATGTAGGCAAGCCCACAGCTAACATGGTACTCGGTGGTGAACGGCTGAAAGCATTCTGTCTGACAGCTGCACTGATGCTCATGTTGAAGGCAGCCGGCTGCCCCTCCTCCCTCCTCCCCCCCCCTTTTCCGTCCTCCCTCCCTTCTCCCCAAAGTTCATTTTCAGCATCAGGGTATTGGGCGACCTACACACGGCATTAAGGAAAACCTGGCAAAAATTGTATGTGACTTAAAATTCATTTGGGATACCTAGTCTTTCCTTAGTTATTCCAAAAGCTGTATCCACTGCATCCAAAACTAGGGTGAGCTGGTGAGTAGCGGTGTGCACGGAGGTCTGCCAGCCAATACAGGCTGAACGGCCCTGCAGATGGCTTATCCTCCCCAAGTCTGCTTCCTGGGCGCTAAGACACAGCAGAAGCCACCCCTCAGCATGCAGTGAGGGCCCCGTGAAATCACCATCATTCTTTTCCTTCTCGAAGCAGCTCTTCTCTCTGAGCCTGGAGGCATGAAATGTTCAGCCCTCGCCAGAATGGGCACCTCCCCGTCACCTCTCTATCTCTTGCCCCCCACCACCACTCCCCTTCCTGATTCTCCGGACCTGACCTGGGGCTGCCGGTCCACAACCTGAAGGTAGCGGGGGGCCCCCTGCCCCCGCCCCCACCCCAGGCCTCACGCCAATCTCCAAAACCTGAGTCCTTCGTCCCCAGTTTGCAGCAACTTCCTTGGTAAATGATTATGAAGCAGAAAGTGGTCCTTTCTAGGCGAGAGATTACTCAGAATAAATCGCGGCAGCATTCTGCCTTCTTGTGTTTTTTTCCCCTCCGGTGCAGTCCGTGCTCCATCATCTTAAAGATCTTTGTTTGACGGTTAAGTGCATCACATAGACGGGTGTGATATTTCTTCCCTATTGTAATGATTATTTCCTCTTTTAATTTCTGAATTTGTGATTGCTTCCCATGATGTGGCCCCCAGCCCTGGAACATAAAGGTTTCCACCTCACCTCAGTAGCCACGCTGCCGGGGAATGAAGGGCAGCGGTGAGATGGAGCAGACCTACACACACATAGGAATAGAACAACAGCAGTGACTCTCGAAGCAGGGGGAGCAGCGCCCTGGAGGAAAAGGTGCCAGCCTGTTCACTTAGCAAATGGTCCAGAGGCAGGTGAGCAACAAGGTCTGAGGCAGCTCACATCACCTCCAATCATAATATGATTCTTCACGCGGCACCCTTGGGCACGTGTGCCAAGCTGCTTCAGTCGTGTCCGACTCTGTGTGACCCCGTGGGCTGTAGCCCGCCAGGCTCCTCTGTCCATGGGATTCTCCAGGCAGGAATACTGGAGTGGGTTGCTTTGCCCTCCTCCAGGGGATCTTCCCTCCCAGGTATCAAACCCACATCTTTTACATCTCTTATGTCTCCTGCGTTGGCAGGCGAGTTCTTCACCATCAGTGTCACCTGGGAAGCCCATGGTACCATTATGATTAGGTTCAAAATGTGTGTTTATCAAAAGATCTGCAAGGACATCGAGGAGTTCTTCGTGTGCTTCACAAAGAACTTTCAGTTCTTTCCTCTGCATCACTGACGCAGTTCCACAGCCCCCGGAGGCAGAGGGAATCAGAAGGCGAAACAATCAAACGCTCAACCTCTCTCCCCGCAAGCCTTGTGTACTCCGTCAGGCGCCATCAACGTGTCCTTTGCTGCCCGGCCTTGAGGTGGTGTCCGTGACTTGGACTTTAGAGAGGTGAGCCAGGCAGCCAGGCAGCCCTTCGGCGGCCAGAGGTGACAGGTGACAGGTGACGGAAACCCTGGCCGCCCAGAGTGTGGTTTGGAGACCACCATCGCCTGGCATCACCGCGGTCCGGTTAGAAATGCACCCCACCTGCGGCGATTTCCGGACACTTGCAGGTGACCCGTCTGGACACTGGAACTTGAGAAGGATTGGTTAGGGAAGAGCTTCTCGAACGTAAAGCCCAGAGAGAGGCTGGCACTCTGGTGTGAGTGGAGACCCGGGGGCATCAGGTCGGGGCCAGTTTTCAGAGCTTTGAGGCAGCAAGGTCCCGGGAGTTGGGAGGCCTCGCTGAGCCCTTGGGAATGTTTCACTCAAGTGTACAGGCACGCCTCCATTATTACTTGCTGCAGACACTGCATTTTCCAAGTCAAGGTCTGTGTCAACCCTGCATCTGGCAAGTCTTTCAGCTCCATTTTCCCGGCAGCTTTTGCTCACTTCCTGTCTGTGTACCACGTTCTGATAGTTCTCACCACCTCTCATACTTTTTCATTATTACTGCGTTTGTTATGGTGATATGTGAACAGCGATCTCTGAGTTACTACTATGACTTGCTGAAGGCTGAGAGGGTGAGGAGCATTTATCAGCAAGAATGAACTTGTTAATTAAGACAGGTGCGTTTTTATTTTTTTTTAAAAGACATAATGCTATTTCATACTTAATAGACTACAGTAAAAGTGTGAACATCACCTTTCTAGGCTCTAGGAAGCCAAAACATTCGTGTGACTTTCTTAATTTCAGCATTCGATCTCCTGTGGTGTCCTGGAACCAAACCAAATCCCCCTGAGGTCTGCCTGCAATTGTGCTGTTTAGATGCCCAGTCGTGTCAGACTCTGCGACCCCATGGGCTGCCGCACGCCAGGCTTCCCTGTTCTCTGTTTCCCGGAGCTTGCTCAGACTCAAGTCCTTCGAGTCGGTGATGCCATCCAACCATCTCGTCCACTGCTGCCCCCTTCTCCTCCCACCTTCACTCTTTGCCACCATCAGGGTCTTTTCCAGTGAGTCAGCACTTTGCATCATGTGGCCAAAGTATTGGAGCGAGTGTGTTATTCACTGTTTTCGGATCAGCCGGATTTCAGCAATGACTTTTTCAGAAAGTGTGTGTGAACTTGAAAGAAGTGCTCAGGTGGTTTTCTCTGCCTCACATTTGGTCAACTTAGATTTCCAAATCATGTAACATGCAGTTTGGTATTCTGATATAATGAAAGGGGGAGGAGGAGGAGAAAAAGAAAGAAGGAAGGAAGCAAGCAAGCAGAAAGAAAAAATTGAAGTAAAAACTGCTTTTTATTTTGGGGGAACATTCCAACCCTGGTCCCTGGTTGGAAAGCATCATTTATTTACAGAAATGTTTATCTTTTTAGGTAGTGATTTAGTGCCAGGTATCCCCGGGGCTTCCTAGGTGTCTCGGCAAATAAAGAATCCGCCTGCCAGTGCACGAGACACAGGAGACCCGGGTTTGACCCCTGAGTCGGGAAGATCCCCTGGACAAAGGAATGGCTACCCACTCCAGCCTTCTTGCCTGGGTGACCCCATGGACAAAGGAGCCCTGTGGGCTACAGTCCATGGGGTCGCAGAGTCAGGCATGCATGAGCTGCTGAGTACGCGTGCACTCCAGTGAGCCCCAAGTCGTGGACTCCATCAACATGCTTTTCTAAGGGGGACAGAGGATATCCGCTTGCTCCCCGCCAGGACTCCTGACTGGTACAATGCTAGAGGCCAAAAGCATGTGTCAGCTGAAGACAAAGGCGCTTGTAGATGGAGACAGTCAGGCCCCAGGTGTGTTAGCATCCTGTGGCTCCCGTAACAGAATACCGCAAACCAGCAGAACTGTGCTCTCTCAGAGTTCTGGAGGCCAGGAGCCTGAAACCGAGGTGCTGGCAGCCCGGGGCTCCCTCTGGAGGCTCCAGGGAAAGATCCTTCCAGCCCCTTCCAGCTTTCGGGGTTCCTGGCATGTTTGTCCATCCAATCTCTGCCTCTGTCTTCACGTGGCCTTCCTTCTTTGTTCTTATCAGAAATGTAACTTTCTTACTGAGGGTGACTGCATCCCAACTTAAATGATTACATCTGCAAGGACGTTATTTCCAAATAAGGTCAAGTCCAAGGTCCTCGGTGGGCATGAATGCTGGGGGGGTGGGGGTGGTGGCGAGAGGTGCTACTGTACCCACACAGCTGATAGACCCATGGCCAGAGCCTCAGATGGGCAACCGGACCCTGAGTTCTCCTGGCTGGGCTCCCTCCACAGGCCTCAGTTTCCATGTCTGTGAAAAAACAAAGCACCCTCAAGGCCTTGATTGAATTCCTTTCTTTAATTCTACAGTGGCAGAGCATTCACCATGGATAGTTGCAAGGGGACCCAAGGAGAAGGAGCTGAAATTCCTCTCAAATTTGGGGGCAAAGTCCCGAGTTTTGGTGGAGTCACCTCTCTGCTTCCACCTCCTTGCTTTTCAAATGAAGCTAATAACTCGAAACTCATGCGCAGAAATGTTGCAGAGAACTGGTATTTAAAGGGAATGATTCTCAGGCGTGTTGCAAATATGAGGTGCTACAGGAATACCAACGAGGGGTGACCTAGCAAGGTTTCTCAGATTCTAAATCTGGCAAGAGGGAGAAAGGGGGGGAGGGAGGGGGCAAGTGAGCTATTTTTAATTCCTGGCCAAGAAGTGATTTTTTTTTTTTAAATCCACACTAATATTATGAGCTCAGCCTGTTCCAACAATGAATTCTGTTTCCGTAATTGTCCTGTCCGAGGTTGTGCTGGTAGAGAGAACAAGAATCGTGGTGATTTCTCATCTAAAGCTGCCCATGTTTCCAGGTGGCTGAGTGGGGGAGGGGCTGCGGGAGCCCCCAGAGAACCCCGGGGATGGGGGAGGGTGGCCCCCCTGGGGGCCAAGCCATATGACTAATAATTAATATTTAACACTGCTTTTAAGAATAAGTGGCAAGGCCCTCCATCAGCACATAGGATCTAAGATCAGAAACAGAAGAAATGCATTTATGTATTGATTTCGCTCTGAACCCTCCCCTCCCCATCTGTGTCTCTGGGTATATGTGAATCAATATTGCCTACCATGTCCAGATTTTTTTTTAAAAGGTCTCCTGGAGGTAACTATAAAGACAGCCAGCTCCCTCACGAAGGAGGGTGTGTCGGCAAGAAACTCTTTCATTTTAGGAGGGGTGTTCCTTCTCTTTCTGCCATCAGACCTGCTGCAGAACAACTCATTATGAATCGAAAAGGGTGAGATAAATTCAGGATGTAGTTTCTCGTTCATTTTACTTTTTTCAAAATGTTTAAAACACAGAAGAGAGCAGAGACCATAGAACAAATTCCCATCACCACCCTGGAAAAGGCAATGGCAACCCACTCCAGTACCCTTGTCTGGAAAATCCGATGGACGGAGGAGCCTGGTGGGCCGCCGTCTGTGGGGTCGCACAGAGTCGGACACAACTGCAGAGACTTAGCAGCAGCAGCATCACCACCCTAAATTAACAAATGCCATTTTCTGTCTTTTATGTGCTAAGCTGTTTCAGTCCTGTCTGACTCTATGTGACCTCATGAACTGTAGCCCACCAGGCTCCTCTGTCCATGGGATTTTCCAGGTAAGAATGCTGGAGTGGCTTGTCATTCCCTCTTCCAGGGAATCTTCCTGGCCCAGGGACTGAACCTGGGTCTATAACATCTCTTACATCTCCTGGATTGTCACGTGGGTTCTCCTGGGTCTTTTGAGTATTCTCAAAATATAAAGTGAACAGAACATTACAGCTCAGGCTCTGTTGGTTGGGCCTTCCCTCTCACCTCTGGACTGGAGTGTGGGTCTGCAGGCCGTCGAGAAGGCTTCTGTGCTCCTCCCCATGTGTCCATGAACAACCTGTAATGTTGTTTGGGCTGCTTTCAGATTCCTGGAACTTGCTGTCTCTCACTTGACATTATGGCGGTGGTAATTACCCATGTTGGTCTGTTACCTCTTGTTTTCAACTGCACTTGGTACAGACGTCTGTGGTGTGAATACGCCTGGGCTTGCTCGTCTGTCCCCTGTGGATGGACACTGAAGCTATTTCTTTTTTCCATAGTGTTTCTCTTTTCACACCGCCACTGTACGTGCACGTGTGGGACTTCAGGCTTCTATCACACGTGTTTTCAGCCTCAGTGGGTGCTGCCAAGCTGCTCTTCAGAAAGGCTGGATCAATTTGCACTCCATCAACAGAGCGAGATAATTGCTTTTCCCATTCATTCTCTCCAACATTTAATAGTGTCCAACTTTTCTTCCTTGTTCTAAACAATTTGCTAGGTCTCGAGTAGGAAATGGCAACCCCCTCCAGTACTCTTGCCTGGAAAATCCCATGGACAGAGGAGCCTGGCAGGCTTTAGTCCATGGGATCACAAAGAGTCAGACATGACGGAGTGAGTAAGAATAATGCACTCAAGGGTGGGGGAGGGGCAAGGGCCCTCAAGATAGTTTTGAGAAATCTAGAGAAATGGTATAGATGATCTTATTTGCAAAACAGAAATAGAGAAACAGACAGAGAGAGCAAACGTATGGATACCAAGGGGGAGGGGAGGATTGTGGTGGGATGGATTCAAAGACTGGGATTGACATAGATGCACTATTGAGACTCAGTTCAGTTCAGTTCAGTCGCTCAGTCATGTCCAACTCTGTGACCCCATGGACTGCAGCACGCCAGGCCTCCCTGTTCATCACCAACTCCCAGAGTTTACTCAAACTCATGTCCATTGAGTCAGTGATGCCATCCAACCATCTCATCCTCTGTCGTCCCCTCTCCTCCCACCTTCAATCTTTCCCAGCATCAGGGTCCTTTCAGATGAGTCAGTTCTTCGCATCAGGTGGCCAAAGTATTGGAGTTTCAGCTTCAGCATCAGTCCTTCCAATAAATAAATATTCAGGACTGATTTCCCTTAGGATGGACTGGTTGGATCTTCTTGCAGTCCAAGGGACTCTCAAGAGTCTTCTGCAGCACCACAGCCCAAAAGCATCAATTCTTCGGCACTCAGCTTTGTTTATAGTCCAACTCTCACATCCATACATGACTATTGGAAAAACTATAGCTTTGAGTATATGGACCTTTGTTAACAAAGTAATGTCTCTGCTTTTTAATATGCTGTCTAGGTTGGTCATAGCTTTTCTTCCAAGGAGCAAACATCTTTTAATTTCATGGCTGCAATCACCATCTGCAGTGATTTTGGAGCCCAAGAAAATAAAGTCTCTCACTGTTTCCACTGTTTCCCCATCTATATGCCATGGGATGATGGGAACAGATGCCATGACCTTTGTTTCTGAATGCTGAGTTTTAAGCCAACTTTTTCACTCTCTTTTTTCACTTTCATCAAGAGGCTCTTTAGTTCTTCACTTTCTGCCACAAGGATGGTGTCATGTGTATATCTGAGGTTGTTGCTATTTCTCCTGGCAATCTTGATTCCAGCTTGTGCTTCATCCAGCCCAGCATTTCTCATTATGTACTCTGCATATAAGTTAAATAAGCAGGGTGACACTATACAGCCTTGATGTACTCCTTTTTCCTATTTGGAACCAGTCTGTTGTTCCAAGTCCAGTTCTAACTGTTGCTTCCTGACCCACATACAGATTTCTCAAGAGGCAGGTCAGGTGGTCTGGTATTCCCATCTCTTTAAGAATTTTCCATAGTTTGTTGTGATCCACACTGTCAAAGGCTTTGGCATAGTCAATAAAGCAGAAGTTGATGTTTTTCTGGAACTCTCTTACTTTTTTATGATCCAGTGGATGTTTGCAATTTGATCTCTAGTTCCTCTGTCTTTTCTAAATCCAGCTTGAACATCTGGAAGTTCATGGTTCATGTACTGTTGAAGCCTGGCTTGGAGAATTTTGAGTATTACTTTACTAGCATGTGAGATGAGTGCAGTTGTGTGGTAGTTTGAGCATTTATTGGCATTGCCTTTCTTTGGGATTGGAATGAAAACTGGCCTTTTCCAGTCCTGTGGCTGAGTTTTCCAAATTTGCTGGCATATTGAGTGCAGCATTTTTACAGCATCATATTTCAGGATTTGTAATAGCTCAGCTGAAATTCCATCACCTCTACTAGCTTTGTTCGTAGTGATGCTTCCTAAGGCCCACTTGGCTTCACATTCCAGGACGTCAGGCTCTAGGTGAGTGATCACACCATCATGATTATCTGAGTTGTGAAGATCTTTTTTGTATAGTTCTTCTGTGTATTCTTGCCACTTCTTAATATCTTCTGCTTCAGTTAGGCCCATACCATTTCTGTCCTTTATTGTGCCCATCTTTGCATGAAATGTTCCCTTGGTATCTCTAAGTTTCTTGAAGAGATCTCCAGTCTTTCCATTTCTGTTGTTTTCCTCTATTTCTTTGCATTGATCACTGAGGAAGGCTTTCTTATCTCTCCTTGCTATTCTTTGAAACTCTGCATTCAAATGGGTATATTTTTCCTTTTCTCCTCTGTCTTTAGATTCTCTTCTTTTCTCAGCTATTTGTAAGGCCTCCTCACAAAGACAACCATTTACCTTTCTGTATTTCTTTTTCTTGAGGATGATCTTGATCCCTGCCTCCTGTACAGTGTCACAAACCTCAATCCATAGTTCTTCAGGCACTCTATCAGATTTAATCCTTTGAATCTATTTGTCACTTCCACTGTATAATCATAGGGGATTTGATTTAGGTCATACCTGAATGGTCTAGTGGTTTTCCCTACTTTCTTCAATTTAAGTCTGAATTTGGCAATAAGGAGTTAATGATCTGAGCCACAGTCAGCTCCCAGTCTTGTTTTTGCTGACTGTATAGAGCTTCTCCATCTTTGGCTGCAAAGAGTATAAACAGATTTCAGTGTTGACCGTCTGGTGGTGTTCATGTGTGGAGTCTTCTCTTGTGTTGTTGGAAGAGGGTGTTTGCTATGACCAGTGTGTTTTCTTGGCAAAACTCTATTAGCCTTTGCCCTGCTTCATTCTGTACTCCAAGGCCAAATTTGCCTGTTACTCCAGGTGTTTCTTGACGTCCTGCTTTTGCAGTCCAGCCCCCTATAATGAAAGGACGTCTTTATATACAAAATAGGTAACTTGTGAGATCCTAGCACAGGGAGGTCTGCTCAATGCTCCGTGCTGACCTAAGTGGAGAGAAAATTCAAAAAAGAGCGGAAATGTGTCTACATCCTTGTTGTACAACAGATACGTCGTAACGCAACTCTACTCCAATAAAAATAATTTTTTAGATAAATATTTTTTTAAAAAAAGATTATTTTTGATAGCATCATTCTGTGGCTCTCTCCATTGGAGGTGTGAAAAGACAGCAAAAGGAACAAAAAACAGCAGGAACCGGATTTAAGAGAGCTGATGCTGGAGGGTCTGCCCAGTTCCAGCTCCCCAGAGACCTCACCAACATGACATTGGCCCTTTCAGGAAAGAGGAATAACACAATATAAGTATCTTGAGGATGCGCGCTGGTGTTGGCAAGAGCTGGGCCCATGCGCTGGCTCTAAGCCTTTCTTCAGACAGCAGACTTCACTCTCTGAACCTCATTTCCTCAACAGTCAAACCTGGGCATAGTTTGTATCCCATAGGCTTTGTAAGGAGACAATATTCGCAAAGGACATAACACATCACATGGTCTCTGGTGTTTAGAAATGGCCACCTATTATTGTTAATAACCAATAGTATATTGAAAGGATTGAGTCTGGACTCTGGAGGCACTGTCTGGATTTCTCTCCTGGCTTGGCCGCTTGCTTGCTGTGTACCTTGGTTTTCTCATCTGTAAAATGGGGATGCTATTCATACCAATTTTGAAAATCAAGAGAAATCATTCACATAAAAAAACTTAGTGCATGGTACACAGTATGTGCTCAATAAATCGCTGCTCCCATACCTAACAGAACAGGTTATCGAAAGCAGAACTACCCTGTGAAGTGGGTAGAATGCGTTCAGGAACCTTGGCCTGGAGGTCGCTGAACAGCGAAGGTTTCACAGTGGAATGTAGCTCAGTCAGTGTCTTCCAGGCAATGAAAGCTCCATCTTCCTTCCGACTCTGGCAACCGGAAGAGCGCTGATGAGCGCAGTGGAAAGCACCCCACAAGCTCGGCGGTCCTTCCCCGCTCCCCGCCGGGTTCTGCAGCATGACCACAGGTCTGGCCTCCAAACACCCAGGTTTTGAGCGGAGGGAAGAGAGGGAGCGTAAGAGGACAGAGGTGAGCCCCTCGTGGGAAAGCTGCCTCGTGCACACGCCCGGGAGGAAAGCACGGCAGACCTGTCGGGTGGTGGAAATGCCAGCAGGAAGCAGCATCAGTTCTCTTCTCTCCTGAGATTTCCCTGCCGACACTCGGAGTGATCGTAGATCACTCATTTCTGACATGGTTTATTTTTCAAGGCATTTTTATAAGAAGCACCCAGTCATCTCATTTCAAGCATATTTAAATGCGGGGGGAGTACGCTGCAATGTTTATTATTAATTAAACGGGATTACAGGACCGACTTGGTAGAAATGTGCAGAGGGAAGCAGGCATCATCCTGAATACTTCACGCCCAGCCCCCAGATCTTTCTGGGAGGGGCTTCCCGACAAGATTCCTTTTGTCATAAATCCAAATCTCTCTTCATGCCTATCTGCATTTTGATGCTGGAATTAGATGCTCCGTGTGTGCGGATGTTGGAATATTTATTGATAGTTAAAATTTCATGTTCCCTGGATTGATGTTTGTACATTAGGACAAATGACTAGTGTCTTGCAGGTAGTTTGAACGGGTGTAGAGCAAAGATTATTTAACACCAGCTTCTGCTTTCTGTCTTTAGATTCTCTAGGAAACGAGAAATCAAATCTCCAGGGACTATCCAGGTGGGAAGTGGAAATAAATGATAAACATATAAATAAGTTAGTTCTGTCTCCCATTGGTCGGAAACAGGCTTTTTCTTTTATGATCTTGTTACTGTTCCAAATTTATGAATTCTAAAAAATTTAGACACAATTTGAAATATTTAAATGTATTTAAAAGACTCTGCTTGGGAAGCGGAGCTATAAGCTGACAACATCCCGAGTGCCTCTCACAAGCCTGCGCTTACACTGGAAGGGCTTCTGCAGACAGGGCCCGAGTCCACCCACGGGATGCGTGAGCTGCCTAAGAGCCTGCAGCTGAAGACAGGTGTGGGTGACTGCACCCATGTGACCGGGGGGTGCCGTCCATGACTGGGGTGGCGCTGGGGCACCCAGAGTGACCCTGGGGACCACCTCCTGGAGCACGGTCCTCGGAGCATTGACAGCAGGGGCCTCCCAAAGAGTGTCCGGCACAAATGCCTCCAAACCACCGGCGCCAGCTCTGTTTATTCAAAAAGCGACCCCTCATTTCTAGAGACGTGGCTGGACCTAGAGACCGTCATACAGAGTGAAGTAAGTCAGAAAGAGAAAAGCAAATACCATATATCAGCAATAAACATGGAAGCTAGAGAATTGGTACAGACGATCTTACTTGCAAATCAGAGAGAGACACTCAGATGGAGAGAACCAGCGCATGGACACCAAGGGGAAATGGCGGGGGGTGAGATAAATTGGAGATTGGGATTGATGGACATACACTGCTGATGCCATGAGTGAAACAGAGAACCCGTGAGAACCTACGGTAGAGCAGCAGGGGCTCTAGTCAATGCTCTATAAAGCAAGGATGCTCCTATCAAATTCCGCTTTCAAAAAGGGGAAGAAAAGATGTGACCCCGCAGTGTCCTGCACATAGTTCGTAACTGGACAGATCATGCCTTGGTCGTCCCGGGAGTGGTATGTGTGGGGAGGGGAGCTGAATGGGGAGTAGGGGGCATCTTCCCCAGGGGCCCCAGGAAGGAGAGGGCCACCTGCAGAGAATGTGAAAACAATAATTAAACCAATTCGAAGCTGACCTGCTTTGTATTATCACCAGACACTGGCAATTCTGTATAACGCCTGTGACAACATGTGCTTCCGTCCCGAAGTCCTTTCGTTGGTTTCGGTTCTCCTGTTACCACTGGGCCTTGGGGATACAGCTTCCGGCTGGCACAGTTGTCTGACTCATCCTCTGATGAGCATTAGATTCAACGTGGAGGGTTGTACAATGTGCCCCGGCACTCAGGAGCGTGGCTGCGCGTGCCCATTTTAAGAGGAGGTTCTCCAGGGTTCGTCATTGTGAGGACCCCCGTGGGGTGATGCTCAGGTCCACGACCCTGTGAACCTGCATATTCCTGTGTTTCAACGGTGGAGTCAACATAAGCAGTAGCTTGGTTGTTGTGAAGACAAAGACAGTTTGAGTTCCTTCAATTCTGCCATTCACTGTGACCACTTGGAGTTTTTGTTCTCCACATTTAAAATACCAAAACAGAAGGAGACCCACAAGCTCTCATATTCTTGTGTGGCATGTGCACATGTTAGTGTGTGCAAGAGATATATTTCACTGACTTCATATCTTTAAAAGTTTATTTCTGAGTTGTTTCACTGCTTTAAAACGAAAGGCTATTTCAGGGAAATAGTTCTTGGTCTGTGATTATTACTAAGGATAACTTTGTCTTTCAAAGGAGGGCTTGTTGAAATGATGGGCCCGGTGTCTGCTCTGCCTGGCGCGGCACAGCCGCCTGATGCCCTTGACCGACCACCGGCAGGGTGTGTGCTCTCAAGTTCGCTCCCGTGAGCATGTCCTCTAAGTGCTACTGCAGAGACCGCAGTGGACATTTCTCTTTTGTATGTGTGAAGTTTAGTTCTTTAGAAGCTGTTCGTCAGTGTTTCTCGTGTATCATTTATGCGTTGGGGCATGTCGGGACCTCGCTGCAGCACTCAGATCTGCATTCTGCCGTGTGGGGTCTTTCGTTCTCTGGCTGTGGCACAGGCTTAGTTGCTGCATGGCGTGGTGGATCTTAGTTCCCCGACCAGGGATCAGACCTGCGTCCCCTGCATTGCAAGGCAGATTCTTAGCCACTGGACCACAGGGACATCGCACGTCTAAGGAGTGAATTCCATAGCTAGTTAAGTATAAACGCCCTATGTGCCATGAAAGAGAACAACGCTGGAAGGGACAGTGTCAGTTGTCCATTGCTAGGTAACAAATCACCACAAAACATCGTGCCTTGGAGCAATGAACAGTTGCTGTCTCCATTTCTGCAGCCCCGACGGGTGGGCCTGGCTGAGTCTCGTGTGCGGCTGCAGACAAGAGGCTGGCTGGTGCCACATCATCAGCAGGCTCGGCTGGGGACCAGAATCTGCTTCCAGACTCACTCATGGGCTGCCGCAAGCAGAGGGTCTGCTGGCTGTAGACCCAACTGGAGGGCTGCTCGGGTGTCCCCACAGCGTCTGCCAGCCTCTCCCAAGTGGGCCCCCCAGGAGAGGAAAGCGGGAAGCCGCCGTGCCCATTACAACCTGGCCTCAGAAAGCACACATCACCCCTTCTGCTGTATTCTGTCCCTCGGGAGTGAGTCCAGTCCAGTCCACTCGGAAAGGGCGTGAGTTAGGCTTCATTTTGGAAGGAAGAATATCAGAGGATTCATGGACTTATTTTAAAACCCACACGCCAACTCTGAAGTGTGAATGGGAGCTAAGTAGGGAAAGAAAGAGGGAGGAACATCCTGAACAGAGGGAAACCGTGTGATGGAGGCCATCGAGAGGGGAGCGGATGAAGATGTGGTGTGTACACGCACACACACATACACAGACATATATGTATATAGAATTGGTCACTTGTAGAGACATGGATGGACCTAGAGTCCGTCATATGGGGAGAAGTAACTCAGAAAGAGGAAGACAAATATGACACCAGCCTCACGGCAGAAAGCGAAGAGAAACTAGAGAGCCTCTTGATGAAACTGAAAGAGGAGAGTGAAAAAGTTGGCTTAAGACTCAACATTCAGAAAACCTAAGATCATGGCATCTGGTCCCATCACTTCATAGCAAATAGATGGGGAAACAATGGAAACAGTGAGAGACTTTATTTTCTTGGGTTCCAAAATCACTGCAGATGCTGACTGCAGCCATGAAATTAAAAGATGCTTGCTCCTTGGAAGGAACATTATGACCAACCTAGACAGCATATTAAAAATCAGAGACATTACTTTGCAAACAAAGGTCCATCTAGTCAAAGCTATGGTTTTTCCAATAGTCATGTATGGATGTGAGAGATGGACAATAAAAAAGGCTGAGCACCAAAGAACTGATGCTTTTGAACTGTGGTGTTGGAGAAGACTCTTGAGAGTCTCTTGGACTTCAAGGAGATCCAACCAGTCCATCCTAAGGGAAATCAGTCCTGAATATTCATTGGAAGGACTGATGTTGAAGCTGAAACTCCAATACTTTGGGCACCTGACGAGAAGAGCTGACTCGTTGGAAAAGACCCTGCTTCTGGGAAAGATAGAAGGCAGGGAAAGAAGGGGACGACAGAGGATGAGATGGTTGGATGCCATCACCGATGTGATGGACATGAGTTTGAGCAAGTGCCAGGAGTTGGTGATAGACAGGGAAGCTTAGCGTGCTGCAGCCCATGGACACGACGGAGTCACTGAACTGAACGCATGTATGTGGAATCCAGAAAAATAGCACTGATGAACCGATTTGCAGGATAGAAGTAGAAATGCAGGTGTAGAGAGTGGACTTGTGGACACATCCGGGGAAGGAGCGGTGGGATGAATCAGAGAGTAGCACTCACATATTTACGCGACCGTGTGCAAACTAGACAGCTCGTGGGAAGCGGCTGTGTGGTGATCCAGGGGCTGGGATGAGGGGTGGTGGTGGGAGCGAGGCCCAGGAGGAAGGGGATGTATATATGCTTAAAGCTGATTCATGTTCTTGTACAGCAGAAACTAATACACCATTCTAAAGCAGCCATACTCCAATTTTAAAAAATTAATTGAAAAAAAGAAAAATACAAAACAGTCGTGAGGTGGGAAGGAGGAGAGTGGCTGGAGAACAAAGAGGAAATTGGGTCCAGACGAGGAAGGGGAGGCTCATGCCCTGGGAAGGATGTGGGGTTTTATCCTAACAGTAAGAGGAGGGTGTGCATCAGAGTACTGGCAGGATCCATCTGTGTTTTTAAGGATCTCGGTGGTGACCAAGTGGAGAAAAAGTCAGAGGGTGTCAGGGATGATGAGAGATGGATCCATTAGAACAGTAGTCCCCAACCTCTTTGGGACCAGTTTCACGGAAGACAACTTTTCCCTGGACCCGGGTGGGAAGGGGGGTTTGGGGATGATTCAAGTCCACTCATTTATTGTCCACTTGATTCCTAAACTAATGCCTCCAGAGACCAGATGGGAGGTACCGGTCTGTGGCCCAGAGTGTGGGGACCCCTGCCTCAGAGGGAAATTACCATAACCTACAATGAAGGGAAGATGACTCCACTAGGGGGTGGGGGGCAATAGAAGAGATGACTGGGCTGGAGAGGTACTTACTGAGTGACTCCGAGCGGAAGAGACAGGGAGACCTCAGAGATGGTGCTGAAGCTCCCAGCTTGTGCGTGGCTGAGAAGGTGGGGGGTGGTGCCATCTGTTCTGCCCTGAAAGGGGAAGGCTGGAGGAGGAGTGACTTAAGAAGGAGGAGCAGGAGCTAAGTTATGAGCTGCTGAGCGTGAGAGCCCCGCCAGACACACAAATGGTGACGTGAAGCAGAGGACTGAGTATGCGACGGGGAGTTCAGGTTTGAGGATATCCATTTGGCCATGAGTTTAGCCTTGTAGACAAAGAGATTCTTGGTGACTCAGTGGGAAAGAATCTGCCTGCAGTGCAGGAGACTCATCCCTGGGTTGGGAAGATCCCCTGGAGGAGGAAATGGCAACCCACTCCAGTATTCTTACCTGGGAAGTCCCATGGACGGAGGAGCCTCAGCTCACAAAGAGTTGGACACTGTTGAGCTACTAACACACTTTTCAGCTTTGTAGACAAAGAAAGAGATCAATTTAGAGAAAAGAGGAAATAAGATAGAAAGATGACATTTGAATCTTCTTTTCCCCCCAGCTAAGTTCTTGTCTGCTTTCATGGTTCGGTTAGACAAAGTCACCTGTTTTGCTTAAGCTACTTAGAATTGGGTTGGGCTTCTGTCATTTGCATTCAAAATGTTGTAACAGACACACAAGATGACCTGAGAAGAGCTTTCTACTTCTTAGAATGATAAGCCAACTTTTCTTCCTACTTGCAAAGAAAAACGATGAGAAAGTTCTTAATTTGTATGCAAATGGGGTGGATGGTGACCTCTTCCTCATCAGCAGCAGCATGTCCTCTTTGCAGAAAACAGAAACTTACTTTCCACTTTTGACAAATGGTACATTGCAGAATGGCAGCCTGAGGCAAACATTCCCTTCTTCTTTTTTTTGTTGCTGATTATTAAGCGAGACCTCACTTGCTGTGTAAATGCTTCCATAACCTTTGACACGATCATTTCAGATCTTTCCTCCTGGGTAAAACTTTCAGCAGAAGTGCCTGGGCAGAGAAGTCTAATTAGAAAGCGGGGTCAGCCTCCCGCAGGTGATCAAAATTCAGAGTGTGTGGGTCCCTCCTGGCAATGATTCTAGAAAGAGAAACTGATGGAAGCCAAATGGGAGGTGGCCTCATGTGTCAACATCAGGCACCTGGTCAGCAGATCATTCTCCTTGCTTAGAAGAACACGGATTACCACAGACCTGACATGTTGGAAATCCCACAGACAGAGGAGCCTGGTGGGCTATAGTCCATGGGGTCGCAAGAGTCAGATGCAACTTAGTGACTAAACAACAGAGATACGTTGGGATGGGAAGAGGGGTATGAGACGAGATGGCCTTGAGTGTAGTTTGGGATCTGCTGATGACACTCCTGGGAATAATAATCTACTAGGTATTTATCACCTACAAAATGTTTTTATATGGATTTCTCACTAAGCCTTCTTAGAGCAATTCCCAATCTTTACGGGATCTAACTTCTAAACAAACGCCCAGGGTCCAGAAATTCTTGTTCCTTCAGACCCACCTTCATCAGTTTTCGAGTTTAACATATCCTGGGGGAAAAGTGGCCGTGTCTCTTGTATTTCAGGGCACAGACAATTACTCCAACACATCACACCTTAGAAACAGTAATTATTGGAGGAAGGAGAGGGTGGTATGAACAGAGAGTAGCGTGCAGACATATACATTACCTTATGTGAAGCAGCCAGCCAGCGGGAATCTGCTGCGTGCTGCAGGGAGCTCAGAGCCAGCGCTCTGTGACGCCTGGAGGGGTGGGATGGGGAGCGAGGCGGGAGGGAGGCCGGGGAGGAGGGGACATGCGTGTACCTGTGGCTGGTTCCTGCTGATACATGGCAGAAACCAACACAGTATTGTAAAGCAAACATCCTCCAATTAAAAACAAGTAGCTGAAAACAGTATTTATTGTCTTCGAGTTCCTGGGGGTTAGGAGTGTGGGAGCGGCTGGGCTGGAGGGTTTGGGCACAGGGTGTCTCATGGGTTTGCAGTCAGGTGCTGGCTGGGGCTGTGAGGTCTGAAGGCTTGCGGCTCCCCTTCCAAGACGGCTCATGCACGGAAGGCTCACTCAGCAGGCCTGCCCGAGAGGCCTCACCCCGCGGCAGCCGGCTTCCCGCGGAGCGGGCCGTCCGAAGGAGGGCGCCAGGTGGACGGCCCCGTGCCTGTTCTGACCTGGTCTCCGAAACCAGCCAGCACCACTTCTGCCATATCCTGCTCAGCAGAAGTGATCGAGGCCACACTCAAAGGGAGGAGCCTCAGGCTTCCTCTTTGATGGGAGGCGCGGCAAACAGTTTGTGGACATATGTTACAACCAAGTCTCTTTAAGTCAAAAAGCTGGGAGAAGAGGCATCAGTGACTTTAATTATTCATTGAGCAGAGACCAGCCAACCCAACTCCATCACACACATTGTATTTTGCAGGGAGCACTTTTTATCAGTCAGGGTTCTCACAGGGAACAGATGGCGAATCATCTCAGAGACACAGAAAAAGCAATTGACAAAATACAACACCCATTCATGAGGGGGAAAGTCAACAAACTAGGAATACAAGGGAATCTCCTCTACCTGATGAAGTACATGCTTAATGGTGAAAGACTGAGTGCTTTCCCCAAAGATTAGAAATGAGGCAGGAAGTTCCAGTCTCCCCGTTTCTATAGATGGCATCACTGACTCAAGGGACACGAGTTTGAGCAAACTCAGGAGGGTGTGAAGGACAGGGAAGCCTGACATGCTACTGTCCACGGGGTTGCTAAGGGTCAGGCATGACTTAGCAACCAAGCAACAACATGCCATTGATTCTAACCATTGAAATAAAGATGGTTTCTTTATTGATTAATGGAGAGTCTAACCGTTGAAAGAAGGCCCCCAAATTAAAGGCATTCAGATGGAAAAGAAAGAAGCAAAGCTTTTTATTCACAGATGGTATCATCCTATATGTATAAAATCCTATTGAATGTACACACATACACATCCTCCTAGAACTAGTAAATTTAGCAAGTTTTCGGGATAAAAGATCAATACACAAAAATAAGTTGCTTTTTTTGATATTAGTAATGAACAATTTGAGCATTAGATTTTTTTTAAAATTTCATTTGAAATAGCATCACAAAAGAATAAACACTTCAGAATGAATTTAACAACAAAATGTGCTATATCCGTACACTGAAAGCTATCCAACCTTACTGAGAAAAATTAAAGAAGATGTAAATAAATGGAGACATATTCCATGTTTATGGATTGTAAGATTTACTATTGTTAAAATGTTAATCTCCTCAAGTTGATCTATAGACTCAATGCAACATCAATTGAAATTCCAACAGGATTTTTTGAAGAAACTAACAAGCTGGTCCTAAAATATATGTGGAAATACAAAAGACCTAGCTTTGCCAAAACAATTATGAATAGGGAAAAAAAAAAAGTTGGAGTACCTATACTATCCAGTGTTAAAACTTACTTAAAGATGGCCATCACAGTAAACGAGGCCATGTGATATTGAAGCAAGGATCAGAATACTGACCAATGGAACAGAAGTGAGACTTCAGAAATTAAACCCTCGCATTTACGGTCAATTGATTTTTGACAAAGATGCCAAGACAATTCAACACGGGAAAGGAAAGGATAGTCTTTACAAAACTGGTGTTTTAGCAACTGAATATTCATATGTTAAAATTTTTAGTTCAGGCCCTTACCACATACCATGTATTAAAATGAACTCAAGGTGAATTACAGACCTAGCTGTGAGACCTGCAATCATAAAACTTCCAGGAGAAACCACAGGAGAAAATCTTTCATAGTTTGAGTTAGGAAAAAGATTTCTTAGGAATGACACCAAAACCACAAGCCAGTTGTTAATCTGGCTATCGTTAAAATTGACATCTTTTGCACTTCAAAAGACACCGTTAAGAAAATGAAAAGTCACCATCTGGGAGAAAATATTCGCTCATCACGTGTATGACAAAGAGCTTGCATCCAGAATATAGAGACAGCTCTTGCAGCTCAATAAGAAGACAATCTAAACAAACTAAAAGTGACCAAAAGACTTGATGGACATCTTAACTAAAGATGGCAGCACAGAGACTTCCCTGGCGGCGTAGTGGGTAAGACTTCACCTTCCGAAGCAGGGGGCGTGGGCTTGATCCCTGGTCAGTGAACTGATATCCCACATGTCTTGAGGCCAAAAAACCAGAACATAAAACAGAAGCAATATTGTAACAAAGTTAATAAAGACTTTAAAATGACCCATATTTTTAAAAATAAAAAATAAATTTTCTTATTAAAAAAAAGTGGCAATACAAATGACTAATAAGTACATGAAAAGACACTCAAGAGTATTAGTTATTAGGAACAAATTAAAACCATAATGAGATACTATGACACACGTTATAAATGGCTAAAATATTTAAAAATCAGACCAAGTACAGGCAAGGATGTGCAGTAGTCGGAACTCTCATTCGTTGCTGCTGAATACGTAACATGATACAGTAGCTTTGGAAAATAGTTTGACAGTTTCTTTAAAAGTTAAGCATAACCTTACCATGTGATCCAGCAACTGCACTTCTCAGAAGCTACCCAAGAGAACCGAAAGCACGTGTCCACACAAACACTTGTACATCAGTGTTCACAACGGCTTTATTAATAATAACCCAAACCTGCAAGCAACACAAATGTCCACAGACCACATGTGGTGTATCATGGAGCACCACGTGGAATAAAAAGGAACAAAATACTGAGACACAGTTTAATGTGGTGACCCTCAAAAACATTATGCTGAGTGAAAGACACAAACATGGAAGACTTGGTATTGCATGATTCCATTTATGCAAATCAACACTGGGTGTTCCCTGGAAGGACTGATGCTGAAGCTGAAGCTCCGGTACTTTGGCCACTTGATGTGAAGAACTGACTCACTGGAAAAGCGCCTGATGCTGGGACTGAAGGCAGGAGGAGAGGGGACAATAGAGGATGAGGTGGTTGGATGGCATCACCGACGTGATGGACATGAGTTTGAGCAAACTCTGGGCGATGGTGAAGGACAGGGAAGCCTGGCGTGCTGCAGTCCATGGGGTCGCAAGGAGTCAGACACGACTGAGTGACTAAACAACAATTCATACCATAGGAAAGGTAAATCCAGAAAAGGTAAATTCTGGAAATTGCCTGGAGCTACTGCAACAGGCTGGTGGGGTGAACTATGCGGGTGATGGAAATGTTCTGAAACAGGATTGTGGTGGTCAAATTACTAAGAATCACTGAAATTTACACTTGTCATGAACTCTATAGTATGCAAACGGTACATTAATAAATCTGTGGGGGAAAAAGATCGAGAAAGTGTCAGAGGGGAAGGGAGGCCGGTGACGTTTACAGAAATCAGTCTCCGGGCAGAGAGGCGGGTGGAGAGGGTGGCGTGAGATCTGAAGGAGCAGATGTGGAATACCCAGGCAGGAATCATCTCTGCATGCCCCAACTTCCCCTCCTTCCTGTTACAGCCCTGCAATCCTCCTGGGGAGAACAGCTCCCCCAGGACTGCGACAGCTTCTCACTGCCTGCAGGCCCCACCAGCCAATGTCGACCCTAAGGGTTTTAGCAGAGCTCTTGGGAAGTTGTTGCTTCAGCTTCTAAGCAGGTAACACAGAAGACTGTCGCTGTTGGACAACGATTTTCCCACCATAGAAGAGGTCAGCACGGAGGAAAGCAGAGCTGAGAGATGGAGGAAAAGAGAGAAAGACACTCACGATGTCTTAAGGTCCAGCCACTTCTAAACGTTTCGGCTGAGTCATCGAACTGCTCTCTGTGATTCCATCAGCGTCTGCAAGGCTTCCGTCGCTTGTCACAAACAGTCCTAACCCCCCTGCTCCCTGCACCTGCTTCATCGCCCCCTCATGCCCCCTCCATTCTCCCCTCCCTCGTTCATTCTCACCTCCGACCACGGGGCTTCAAAGTATGCAGGTAGAGGGGGAACCAGCCACTCACCACCTGCAGCTGACCAGGGCCAGTGACTTCCTTCCCTGAGCCTCTGACACCCCATCTGTAAGTCAGGGCTAGTGACGCTGACCTACACGTTTTGCCAGAAGGATGAGATGAGGCCCTGATGCCGAGTGCCTGTCACACAGTGTGTGCTAAGTTGCTCAGTCGTGTCCGACCCTTTGCGACCCCGTGATCTGAGGCCCACCAGGCCCCTCTGCCCCTGGGATTCTCCAGGCAAGAACACTGGGGTGGGTTGCCATGCCCTTCTCCAGGGTGTCACACAGCAAGTAGGTTTCCCATAAACATATTACCGCTGTTTTTAGATTTTTTTTAATGTTGACCATTTTTTAAAATGTGTGTTTATTTTTAATTGATTGATGATTGCCTTACAATACTGGTTTGATTTCTGTCCTGCATCAACAGGAATTAACCATGTGAACATACGCCTCTCCCTCCTAAAGCTCCCTCCGACCTCCCACACATTCCACCCCTCTAGGTTATTACAGAGCCCCAGTGTGGACTATTTTTAAAGTCTTTATTGAATGTGTTAACAATATTACTTCTGGCTTATGTTTTGGTTTTATGGCTCCAAAGACGTTCTTAGTTCCCTGACCGGGGATCAAACCCACACACTCAGAATTGGAAGGTGAAGTTTCAACCTCTGGACTGCCAGGCAAGTCCCCAGTGTATTACTATTTATTACTATTATTAGTAAAAGCAATTATTAATCATCATTATTATCATAGCATTAGTGGCCCAAGAGGTGGTGTGTGGTACCAGAGCTCCACACAGGACCAACCCTCTGTGCCGTGTCCCGGTGAAGATGTCAGAGCTGACTCTAGGGTCCCTCTGGGATGGCCAGCATCACTGGTTCATGTCCCCCCCCCAGGTGGGAGCAGTCGGAGAGCAATCAGCTAGGGCTGAGGGCAAGGAGGCTTGGACTCGTCAGCGATAAGCTGTGATCCGCCCGATCCGCATGTCAGCCAAAGTTCCCAACCTCCAGTGAGCACAAGGATCAGCTGCGAATCTTGTCAGTGCGTGGATTCTGACCCAGGTGGCCCTGCAGGTTCGGGAGGACCGGTGTGGGGCCTGAGATTGTTCCTCTAGCCGGCTGCCAGGTCCATGGACCACACGACGAGTAACAAGGACTCCCAAACGTGTTCATATTTGGCTTCGTGTTGGAATCACCTGCATGAGTGCAGGCGTGCTAAGTCACTTCAGTTGTGTCAGATTCTTTGCTACCCTACGGACCGTAGCCCGTCAGGCTCCTCTGTCCATGGGAATCACCTGGGGAACTTAGAAAACTGCTGGTGTCTGGTTCTGCCCCGAAAGGGTCTCCTCAGTTGCTCTGGGGTGTGGCCGGGGCCCCTGTATTTGCTAAGGTGTCCTCAGGGGCAAGCGGGGATGGGATCCATGGTCCTAAAGGAACCGCGGTCTCTTTCCCCTCTCGTCCTCAGGCGAGAGAGACTTGATTTAAACACCGGAGGGGGAAATTGACTTTTTAAAAATTCTTCTAGTAGTACCCCCCACCAACACACACACACAAGAAGGAAATAAGTGACTCATAGCGTGAACCGTCACACACTGAAACATCAAGAGAGATGACAGATGCAAGTCAAGAAGGAACGCCGCGTCGAGCCTTTAACCTGGTTAAGATGCCTCAGCGGTCCCGGGGCAGGCGAGGTGCTGGCCGTGAGCTCCGTTCAGGAAACGGAGCAGTGGCATTTCACTTGGGGCGGACAGAGCGCCTCCCCAAACCGGGACCTCGGCGACACTCCGAGTATGTTCAGGGAGCCTTGAATGTTAATGTATGCATGCTGGAAATGTCTCGTTCCCAGAGAAATGTTATCCCTGGCCCTCTGGGCTTGGAGGGGCCCCTCTGTCTCCGCTTCTGGGGTTCCGACATGGGCCCTGTCGCTCTCCTTCTCGAGACCCTAGAACCCAGCCTCTGTGCGGAGTGCGGTGAGCCGAAGGCCAAGCCTGCCCTCGTCCTTGCCGCAGGCAGAGTGGGGTCAGCCCCCGGGCGAGAGCCACTTCACCTACACTCGGCCGTCACCCCCGTACCGAGCAGAACTGGGAGCAACCGTCCTCAGGGTGACAGGAATCAGTGGGATGGATCAAGAGGGCAGACTCTTCCCGAAACGTCTGCCTGAGACCTGGATCTCCAGAAGCTCGTGAGGAGACCCTGTACCTGATGACGGAGATCAGGCCGGTTACAATAGAGCGTCTTTGCCTTTCACTGGAGTCACTCCGGGGAAACACTGCTCAGCCCGGGATCAGCAGAGTGCTGGCTGCCTGTTGTACGTCTTTGATTAATATTGATAATTTTTAAGTGAGCTCCTTATTTCTTGGTGAACAAAGTCGTCCAAAGGGCACGCCGTGTGCGCATCACAGCACAGGGGCCTTTGGCCTCCGGGCCTCCGTGGGGGCGTCCTCACCCCCGCATCCCTGGCGCCGCTCTCCCCGAGGTGCAGAGCTGAGGGCAAGCTAGCTCATTTCTGTTCTGTACAAGAAAAGCATCTGCGGGCCTTTTCCCCCAAAATGAAAAGGAAGATGTTACCTTGTGATGAACTAGTTTCCAAATTTTATTTAAGTGTCGCTTAAAAAGACCTTCGTGGGAAAAGACGCCAGCCCCTTCTGGAGTGGCGTGCTCTGCAGGGTTTCCGGCTCAGGCTGAGAAAGGTGCTGGTAGGGCCCCTGTTGCTACGGAGACGGTGAGGAGGCTCATTATATGGAAATTCCAGGCAGATCGGAGCCTGTGCCGGTGAGTTCTCTCAAAAGGGGGAAATTTCGGGAGAGATGGGGAAGCAAATTGGCAGAGAAACTGTGATTGGAGAAATTCAGTCTCAGGGGCTCTTGTTCTCCAGGGAGATGTGGACAGAGGCAATCACATCTCTCTTTCTCTCCCCAGGGCAGTAGTAAATTCTCATCTAAGCTTTTCTTCTCATAAACCAGGGCTCCAGGCGGGGATGTCAGACGGGATAAAAATATTTATGCTAAGAAAGAGTTTGTTTGCCTGAAATCCACATTTAATCTGGAGATCCTCAGTCCAGGGAACCACAGCCTGCCCCCGAGCTTTTTCAAGACCGCACCAACACCCCACCTCCAGTCCCAGTGTCTGCTCTCAAATCTTTATGGAGTTAACTCGCACGTGTGTGTGTGTGTGTGTGTGTGTGTGTGCGCGCGCGCACAAGCATGAACTGGGAACATGACAGAATGTGAAGCTGAGCAAGGCGTGAAACCGGCCTTGTAAACTGTAAGCGTGGCGTGAGTCTGCGTATCCTGTGCCTCATACAGTATAAATCACATTTCAGAAAAGACGAGACAGGTTCTGAAGAATAAAGAGAAGCCTGGGGCGCCATCACCCGAAGAAACCGACCTCTGCTAGAGCACACCGCAGTGAGCAGACTCCCACCCCTCTGCCCCCAGCCCCCTTCCCCACCCCTGCACAAAGGCTCTCCCACCTTAAGTCCCCAGCATGAAGCTGGAGCGTTTCTTCAGATGCTCCGTATCGCTCAGCTGATTTCCTGCCAACCAGCCTGGAGCCGTCCACCCAGGGCTGTGCTCCCACAACTAACCTCAAGTGCTCTGCCCAGCAGAGCTTGAAGGAGGCCAGAGATGGTCCCCAGCTTCTCAAGCCTGGGTCCCCCTGTGCACTTTACTTCTATTATTATTAGGTCAGCTCCGCCTCAGCTCATCAGGCATTAGATCCCAGAGGCTGGGGGCCTCTGAATACTTTAAGGAAAGGCAAGAGAATCCCACTTGGCTGGGGCAGATGAGTCGCACTGAAGAGAGAAGGGGTGTGCCGTGACTTCCAGGAGGGAAGCTGATCTAAGTCACTAGTCGCCCAAGACAAAAGCTACAGAGTTCTATCAAAGCCTTAGGTCCACAGGGCAAGGTGAAGCTAGAGACAGAAACGCAAGCCGTGGGTGATCAATGAGCTCAGATTCTGGGAGAATTCAAAACGAGGCGGCGGGCAGGAGGCGGAGCTGGGAGAAGCACGTGGTTCAGAACCGGAAGTCGGTGAACCTGGAGAGAACGCTGACGAGCCTTTTAAACGGAGAGGGTGTGGCCAGATGCAGGGCTGGGTGTGGCGCTTTACCTGCGATGCTGGCTACGTGTCCTGGTGCTTAGACTCCGGACCTTCATCCGTCAGACTCCTCGCTTTGTCCTTTCCCAATTTGGTCTCACACTTTGATTCTCAAGCAGCTCTCAGCTGCTGCCCTGCCCACGTTCCCGACCCCACCGCCTTCAGCCCCACTCATCTCTCTAATATAGGACTGAATCATTTCCTTACATTTAGAAAAGAAACGCCCTCTAGAGAAATGCCCCCTTCCTCTCCGCCTCCACCCGTTCTGAGTAATAAATCTAGAAGATAAAAACTAAGGCCATCAAAATAAAGCCACTTGCTGATGAGCTCTGACTTGAGAAAGCTAAATATTTATGGATAGAAGGGCACAGGGGAAATCCACTTGGAGGAAATGATTTCTAAAGTTTGCTGTCTACTTATGGCCTTAAAAGTTTTCCATTTCTCAAGTTGCAGGAGAAGATCAATCGTGGGGAGGTAAAAATTTGTTTTGGAAAAGTCGTGAAAAATGTCTTTGCTCTGACATGAAGTAACAGAGTTTTGTCTCATGTTCCTGGCGGACATGGTGAGGAAGATGGGGCTAAGATAAAAGACGGATGGTTGTGGTGGCTTCTGTTGCTGACACATAGTCTTAAAGATGATAATCAGCTCGCCTGGGAGAGCTCAAGGGAAGAAGGCTACGCGGGTGGAATGAACACGTATGATCTATAAATAGGACACATGCTTGGGAAGCCGTTCTCTTATCTGGAGGCAGGCTTGCGTCTGCTCCTTCATTGATTCTCTGCACGTTAATGGTGTTGCTGGAGCTTCTATTAATCTAATGACTCTGCTTTGGAATAATAATGCTTTTCTCCCAGCCTGTCTCTCCCATTTGACGGGCAGCTTGGATTCATCAGAGAAAGGGCCCGAGAGCTACATCAGTCATTATTAAATAGAAATCGATGGAGGCTGTTCCGTGAAGGAAGCCATGGGTCCGTGATAGGCGGCCACGTGTTACCTCTCAGCTCCCAGGTTTGGTCCAGCTCCCGAGCACCAGGGCCTGGTGAGGCCACGCTGGGCCTCTGGGGCCTGGAAACCTGTGCGTGGACATTGGAAGTTAGTCCTGCTAGGAGGACAACTGGGAAGGGATGCAACATCACTGATGCCCCCGGCGGGGAGCATGTGGGCAACCCTGGTTCTGGGCTCCCCAGGTGGGCAGAAGGCAGCCTGAATCCTCAGCTCCAGGCTGCTCGGTGCCCACCACACAGCCCACACACCCACTCTGAACCAGCGCAATGGGAAAGACTACTTGGACCCCCAAAGGGAAGGAAAACCCGGAAGTGTGGCTCATCTGCGGGTCTAACGGCAGGGGTCCCAGGTTCCTGCAGAGTCAGAGTCACTGGCCGCCAGCTGGGCTGGTTCCTCCTCCCCACACCTTCCTCTGCTCTTCTGTGGTCACGGCCCCAGCTCCCTCCCGGCACAGTCAGGGGAGGGGTCCTTCCCCGAGGCCGATGACCAGAGAGGAGCTCATAACTGTGTGTCCCCCGTGTGCCAGCGAGCTCCCCAAGAGCTGGAGGAAGGCGTTGCCTTCCAAAGGCGCAGGTGTCCCCAGCTCCGCTCCGTGTTGTTGGTCCAGCGGTGGCACCAGGCCTTGGGCAGGCTTGCCCGTTCCTACTCAGACAGGTGGCGTGTATGCGTGCCTAGTTGCTCAGTCATGTCTGACTCTTTGCAACTCTGGACTGTAGCCCACCAGGCTCCTCTGTCCATGGGATTCTCCAGGCAGGAATACTGGAGTGGGTTGCCGTTTCCTTCTCCAGGGGATCTTCGCAACCCAGGGATCAAACCCACATCTCTTGCATTGCAGGCGGATTCTTTACTGTCTGAGCCGCCAGGGAAGCTGCCAGTGAGCATGTATGATCCCTGCAGAGATGGGTGGTGGGCTGCAGTCCGTGGGGTCACAACTCCCAGCCTGCCCCATGACCTCCGTTTCCAGGACAGGAAAGAGACTTAGGGAAATGAAGTAGCTTGAGCAGGCTGGCGTAGAGAGCATCACAGCCCCCGCTCAGCCCACGTCCGTGGAGTGTGACGCTCGTGTCTGCCTCCACCACGGCGGAGCCCCCGTCGTCCTATAGTTGAGGTCCCCTCCCTCTGCCGGCCCAGGGCTGACTTCTGTCCTCCGCACCACAGTGCAGAGCCCCCGTCTTCATCTGGCCTCTGTGCCTGAACCAGCCCAGAGCTGTGGTCACTCTGGTCAGGACACAGATCTGAGTGACGGACCCCTCGCCTCTGCCCTGTCGCCCCACCACCCTTGGTTCAAAGGGTGTATGTCCTCGTGCACCAGGCACAGGCTTGGCGGCTGCAGATGGAACAACCTCCTCTTGGTCAAAAGGTTTGCTCCCCCTGAAAACTGTGCCGGAGCCCGACCACATTGGTGCCGGGGTTCCCATGAGCACTAGGGCTGATGAGAGCCTGGGCACAGGGCCGGGCAGAGGCTGCTGGAGGAGGCAGTGGACTGGGGGCGTGGGGCCCGTGGTCTTGGCTCATTCAGATAAAGCAAGTCCTCCCCTGAGGAGAGATGGGGGTTCAGGGATACCAGCCTGAGCTGGGGAAACCTCCTGCTTGTAAAACTCAAGGTTCCCACCATAACACCTAACTAATTAGCCAGTGGTTCTGTGTAAATGTGCCTTTTAAATTCGAAAGACCAAACTCCTTGGACAAAAGTCCAAGCAAAGTTCAATTTTAAAGAAAGTCTCAGAGTATCTAACTGGGTTTGTTTAGACTTTTATTAAAGAAAGATATACATATGCATGTATATGTATATATTAAAGATACATATTATGCATCATGTTTTACATATATACTTTACATATCTTATATTAAAGATCTATATATGGGTGATATGTCTATACCTATGTATGCGTTCTCTGCACGCGTGCTCAGCTGTATCTGACTCCTTTGCAACCCGTGGACCCTGCCATGGGGTCCCCTGCCAGATTCTTCTGTCCGTGGGATTTCCCAGACAAGAATACTCAAGCGGGTTGCCATTTCCTCCTCCAGGGGATCTTCCCGACCCAGGGATCAAACCCAAGTCTCCTGCGTCTAATGCATTGGCAGGTAGATTCTTTATCACTGAGCCATCTAGGAAGCCCATCTATGTGTATATACATATCATCTATGTATCTTGCGTATATAAGTAGATCTTCAATCTATGCTGAACTTCAAACATGAAGGGCAGCGAATATTCACCACCTGAGCTCATATAATCAGTGTTCACATCACGGAAAGGAAAGCCTCAGCTCCCTAGCAGTCTCCTCACTTGCCTCCCCGTCACTGGCTCCCCCCTCATCCGATTCCTAATACCACAAATGCATCAGGCAGAGGTCATGTGAGTGCCATTTTTAACTGAACTATAATTATTAAAATGCACAGATCTTAGGTGTTTGGGTCGATGAATTTTGACAATTGCATACACTCAGGCACCACCACCCAAAACAAGATTCAGCCCCGCGCTGCTCAATATCACGAGAGCCACACACATCATTTAAAAATTTCTAGCAGCCACATTAGGAAAAGTAAAGACAGGAGAAATTAATTATAATACTGTAGTTTTAGTCCAGCACATTTAAAATATTATCACGTCAACGCATAATGAAGATTAAAATTATAATTAAAATTTTTACTTTTTCTGGTAGCAAGTCTTTGTAAGTGTATATTTTGTACTTAGAATACATATCAATTCAGATGCTAACCCATCCTACCAAACTATGGGCTTCCCAGGTGGCACTCGTGGTAAAGAACTCGGCTGCCAGTGCAGGAGATACAAGAGACGTGATTTTGATCCCAGGGTTGGGAAGATCCTCTGGAGGAGGGCGTGGGGTATTCTCACCTGGAGAGTCCCATGGACAGAGGAGCCTGGCAGGCGACAGTCCATGAGGTCACAAAGAGTTGAACATGACAAGTGACTTAGCACATACATACCAAACTACAGCGTTAACAATATATTGCACTGCTTGAGTGTTAAATTTCATTGAAGTTAAATCAAATTTTAGCTTCATTTTCTCACTTGCACTAGCCACAGTTCAAGTCGCGTTTTGTGTGGCTCACAGCCAGCACAGAAGAGTGAACATGCCTCGTTTTGTAATAAACGGTTCTCCAAAGGGGTGGAACCGTCTCACACTTGTCACAGCAACATCTGAGAGTGCCATCTTCTCCACATCTTTGCCAGCGTTTGCTACTGTTTACCTTTTTTGTTTTAGTGTCGTATCTACTGTGCCTGTAATTTGCATTTCCTTGATGATTAAGATGTTGAGAAACTTTGATGTATGTATAGGCTATATTGTTAGATCTTCCGTAAGGGGTCTGATCAAGTCTTTGGTTCTTTTTAAAAATTGGGTTGTTGTCCCTTTGTTGTTGATTTGTAGGAATTCTCTATGTGTTCTGGGTACAAATCGTCTGTCAGATTTTCATGCTGCCAATATTTTATCCACTCTGCGCCTGTCTTGATGATGTCTTTTTGTAAGCATTTTCTTACCGCTGTCTTGTGATGAGCAGAAACTTTAAATTTTAATTATATCTAATTTACCCAGCTTTTAATTTTGTGCTAGTTCTGTTTGTGTTCTAACAAGAAAATCTTTGTCGGGGTCGTGGGATTTTTTCCAGTGCTTTGATGACTCTCAGACTAGATCCAGCCTACCGCCTCTGCTCGGATGGCTTATGAACTAAGAATGATTTTACATTTTTTTAAATAGCTGAGAAAAGAAATAAAAAACAGGATAACATTTTGCTACACGCAAAAACTATATACGTGATTCAAACTTCAACACACATAAAGTCTTATTGGAACATGGCCTCATTCATTTTCAGGGGCTGCGTGTGGCCACTTTCACACTAGAGGCAGAGCGGAGGAACTGTGTCCTGAGACCTGAAATAGTTGACATCTGGCTCCTTATAGGAAAAGTCTGCCCGCCCATCCTAGAAGTGCCTGTGGCTCTGGGTTTTGTGTTTGGGTCCATGACCCATCCTGAGTGAAGTTTTGTGTTTGGAGGGAGACAGTGGTCAAGTTGCATTCATACAGATATCTTTAAATGGTCGTTTGAAATATGTGACTGATCGGAAGACTCAAAGATGCAGCCCAAATTCCTGGATCTGGCAAAAAGCACCTCCTTCCGCCCCTCCGGAAAGGGGCCATGTGCCCCACCCCCCTAGCCTCACCCCCTGGCTTCCTAGGGTCTGGTGTCTGGGCTGAGAACTGGGCGACAGGGTCCCCTCTGGGCCCCTCGATGCCCGAAGAAGCTGGCTTAGAACTGGCACGGCTTTCAACGCCTGTGGGTTTCTCCAGATTACAAAACCCACTTCAAGTCTGGGTTTTTTATATTAAAATTGCAGTCCTCTCTTTGTGGTTGCCCACCGTTCATTTCCTCCCGGCGTGACGTTCCTCTCCAGATAGGGATCACGGCCTCACAAGGGCTCTCGGCAGAGCCGAGAGGCTCCACGGCAGCTCAGGTCCCGGGCATCCATCCGTCAGCTCCCACTTTCTCAGCCTTTTATCTCTCAGAGCAACCTGCTACCGCTCTGTAACCACAGGAAGACGCGGTGGAAGCCTTGCAAAGGCTAATAATTAGTTCAAATCTCTTTATAGCCTGTCCAAGTCTGCCCCAAGAATGGAGTTCAAAAAGTCACCCCGACTCACATCCTCACAGAAATGTTTGCCTGTCGCTGAAAATTCCGCAGCTCTCCGGGGCCGCCTTACGTTAAAGTGCTTGTTATGCAGAGCATTTGGAGATGAAATTTAACTTCGGCGTTCTGGGAAGGGCTACGGTGCATTTATTAACCAGCTTTATTTGCTTTGCCTCTCGTATTCCGTGCTCTATCTTCTTCTAGTTATCTTTCGTGCAAGGCCAGGGCTGGTGGTTTCTTTGCCTTTGTAAAGCCTGTTTTTAATAGAAGCCACACACGCACACACGCACACGCACACACTCCTCAGGTGTGGATCTAAGGCAGCAGGCACTCTGCCAGCATCTGCCTGCGCTCTCTGCCAAGATGACGATCGTGTAATTATGATAACACTCTCCAACTACATGCCATCCTTCATCTACAACTGCAAAGGCTTTCACAAGCTACCCTATCAGGTCCTTCCCAGGGGAGAGGCCGAGCCCCGCCCCCACCCACCCCCGACCGCTGTGACGTTTCATGTCCCTGACCACCTCCCACCTCGCAGGGCTGCTCCAAACCCGTCCCCCCGGTCCAAAGGATCCCCGCGCTACCCACCACCCACTGTTCTCACTCACTGTGCCGGGCTCTGCTCTCAGCGCCTTTCAGGGTCCAGCAAAATTAATCTTTGCTATAGTTTGTATGCCCGTGTGTCACGTGGGGAAAATGAGGCACTGGGAAGGCTTGGAAAATTGCCCAGGGTCGCCAGGCCAGTGAGAGGCAGAGCTGGAATCCAAACCCGGGTGGGTGTGCGTGTGTGTGAGCATGTGTGCGCATGCTCAGTCATGTCCGCCTCTTCGCAACCCCATGGACTATAGCCCACTGGGCTTCTCTGTCCATGGAATTTCCCTGGCAGAGAATACTGGAGTGGGGGACTTCCCTGGTGACCCAGTGGCTGAGATTCAGGAGGCCTGGGTTCAATCCCTGGCCCAGGAACTTGATCCCATGCACTGCAACTAAAGGCCCCGCATGCTGCAACAGGTAGGAGTTCCTGCGTGCCACGACTAAGCCCTGGTGCCGCCATGTGAGTAAACAGTTAAATACATATATTAAGAAAGAATACTGGAGTGGGTTGCCATTTCCTCCTCCGGGGCATCTTCCTGACCCAGGGAATGAACCCGTGTCTCTTACGTCTCCTGTAGTATCAAACAGATTCTTTACCTCTAGCGTCACCTGGGAAGTCCAAATCCAGGTGGGGGAGCCCCAAAAACCGCGCTGGCGTCTGATCATCTCACACGACAGACGGTGCCGTGTGGTCATGATTTGTCCTGGGAAGGAGACACAGGTGACACGCAGCTGGGGGCAGGCATCCACATCCAGACCTGGAGAACGCCTGAATGTGAGCGATACACCAGTCTCATCTGCTCGGCCGCGCTGTCCAAGGATTTCTCTATGACTCAAAGGAAAATTTAAAATGCAGATCTTTACTGGGTGTCTTTTTAAATTCCACCTTTATTGGGCATTGGGGCACAGCTGATTTACATTGTCGTGTTTGTTTCAGGCATTGTTACTGTTGTTGTTTAGTTGCTGAGTTGTATCTGACTCTCTTGTGACGCCATAGACTGTAGCCCGCCAGGCTCATCTGTCCATGAGGTTTTCCAGGTGAGAATACCGGGGTGGGTTGCCGTTTCCTTCTCCAGGGGAGCTTCCCGGCCCAGAGACCCAGCCCTCGTCTCTGGCACCAGCAGGTGGGTTCTCTACTACTGAGCCACCTGGGAAGCCACAGCACTGGGCGTTTTGAAATCATAACCACACTCCAGGGCGCCTCACCTAAGAGTGTGGTCAACTATGTAGCTCGCTCTTTGTGAACACAGAGCTTCAGAGAGAAACGCAGTGGCACAAGACGGCTGTAAAAACCGGTGGCACGTCAATTTCACATTAAAATGAGTACGTGTTTTCACACGCAGGGCCTCAATCTGTATGCAAAGTGGGATGAACCCCACATCGCAAATTTTATCTAGACTTTTCCCTGCCTTAGCACGCAGTCCTCCAAGAATTTTTCTACAAAGACAAGTAAAATTACAAGGTTGGTTTTTTTAGTGAAGTCACAAATTACAGTAGTCTAAAGGGCACTTAAAAGGCCAACGACTGTTGTGGCAAATTAACATTTGTTAACACCGGAGGAAAGAGGCACAACAGAGGAAGTTGCCAACACGAGTCCGTGTGAGCGACCCTTCCTCTTTCCCCTAGTCCGGCTGCTGAGACAAGTGTACTTCCCATGACCTCGGGGGCGGGAGGAGATGGAAGGGGAGTCAGAGACCCTCCCCCAGCCCGACGCAGCTCACGACATCTTCAGGCTGGAAATGTTTCTGAGACTCTGCTTTCTAACCTCTTGGAAATCTGTCAGTGTCTTTCACTTATTAACAACAACATTTAACAAATGTCTGAGCACCTCCAACATGCCAGGCTCGGTGATACGATGGTGAAAGACACAGATGGGGTCCCTGCCCTCCCAGAGCCTGCATCTGATGGGGAGATGAGCTCTGCAAGTAGAGAGTCCCAACACAGGTGAGGAATTCAGGGACCAGACAGGAATGCATCCACTGCAAAGAGCAAATTCCTAACTAGAGAGGCTCAAACCAAAGGGGGGTATTTTTTTCCACATGACAAGAAGGTCCAGGTAGGTGGCTGTATGTATTGGTTCAGCCACTCAATGATGTCAAAATCCGTATCTTGGCAAGTCTCTTGGCCTTTCCCTCAGGATCACAAGGTGGCTGCTGCGGCTCTAGCCATCATGTTCTCATCCTAGGCAGAAAAGGGAGACAATGGGAGTGCACTGTTCTCTTTCAACAGGAAAGCAAAAGCTTTCTCGGGACCCTCGACGGTATCACATGGCCATCCCACCTGTAAAACAGACTGGAAGAGTAGCGTTTAGCGAGACACACAGCCAGAATTCTCTTACCCAGGGAGAGGGAATGCGCAAGGGGTCTTGTAGCCAACTGTTTCAGTTGTCTATTGTTGTATAAAAACCACGCAAACATAAGCATCTTTTCTGACCATTGTGATATTAAACTAGAAGTCAACCACAAGGAGAAAACTGGAAAATTCACCAACATGTGGAGATTAAGCAGGATCACTGACTCCATGGACGTGAATTGGAGCAAACTCCGAGAGAGAGCGGAGGACAGAGGAGTGCAGTCCACGGGGTCACAAAGAGCCAGACATGACTTAGCAACCGAACGACAACAACAGAAGCAAAGACAACCGATGGGTCAAAGAAGAAATCAAAAGAGAAATGCGAAAATATCTTGAGACCAATGAAAATGGAAATACAGCGTACCAAAAGCAGGGGATGCAGCAAAAGCAGTTCTAAGAGGGAAGTTCATAGCCACAAACACCTACATGAAGAAAAAAATCACATATGGAATTGGCTGCCCTTCACGCGTTCTTTTTTATTGCAGTATAGGTGATTTACAATATTGTGCCAATCTCTGATGTACTGAAAGTGACTCAGTTATACACCTATACACACACACATATATACATACACATCTATCTATCTATATACAATATACACATCTATAATGTGTGTGTGTATATATATATATGTGTTATATTCTTTTCCATTATGGTTTACCACAGAGTGTTAAATACAGGTCCCTTTGCCATTTGTTCCTTCCATGTTCCTCGGTGGACTTGGAACGGCTATGATGATAACGACTTCACTTCTCTGCAGGCCAACCAACAACCCCATGGTGGGACACGATCGCACTCCTAAATGCAGACGGTCAGCAACACCCCCGGGCCCCACCCACCCCAGCACCGCCTCCGCCGCGCTCAGTAGCAGGTACCGGGTACCTCCTAGACGCTAAACACTGCGTTTTTAAATTTCCTTTTTGATGGGAGGGGGAATCTGAGAGGCAGGACGTGCTCGGGGTGGAAGATGAGGTTTCATTTAACACGTTTTCATGTAAGGCTGGTAATGCAGTTTCCTCTCATTAAAGACGGTTTGTTCCTAGCAGCGCACCATTCAAGCTGCGTTAAATTTTAAGACCTAGTTAAACTTGTATTTCTTCAGGCTAAGTGGAAACTTGGTAGATTATTTTTTCCCAATTAAAATAATAATAAAACTGATCTGGAAAAAGATAAAATTAAACAAGCTTGAAGAGACCTAAACATATCCGCTTGTCAGTTTTACCATTGCAAATAGAATGAGCCCAAACATTTAAGTGGCTTCCAGGAGCCTGCCTCCTATGCGTTCGCCTCTGTGTATATTCTCCATGCAGAATGTTATTAGCGATAATTTATCCTCCACTAATTTATTAGATTATGTCTATATACTGCTGTACTTATTTTAACAAAGAGGTTTTTAAACAAATAGAAGTAAATGTAGATTTAATTTATTTCACCAGGCGAGGAATTCTCCAGAAAATCAATTTTCATTTGCGCAGGTATTCCGGTTGCCTGGCACCGCCCTCCCCCACCATTATTACACTTCTGGTCCTTCCACGCTGGCGTTTACATGACAGATAGCTTCATTTCTCTGCCATGATTCTATTACTTACAGGAAAATATGTTTAAGGAGTATTAAAGGTCTAAGTTAAACTGAGAAAAGTCACCAAACCTTGTGTTGAGGCTTTAACTTACTTGGGCGAAGGGGAACTACGGGGAAAAGAACACATTGCCTGTGATGATGGGAGTGCCTCTGCTTTTATTTGCAGCCTCCCCCCATGTTTTGTTAACTTATGAAAAACATTTAAGGCTTTCCTAAATGCAAGAGAATATTCATGGGAAGGACTGATGCTGAAGCTGAAGCTCCAATCCTTTGGCCACCTGATTCGAAGAGCTGACTCATTGGGTAAAGCCCTGATGCTGGGAAAGATCGAAGGCAAAAGGAGAAGAGGACAGCAGAGAATGAGACAGTTAGATGGCACCACGGACTCAATGGGCACGAATCTGAGCAAAGTCCAGGAGACAGCGGAGGACAGAGAAGCCTGGCATGCTGCAGTCCGTGGGATCGCAGTGAGTCTGACACGACTTGGCACCTGAACGACAGCAGATAGAAGAGGGGGTCTCGGACCAGCGTGGGAGCATCTGACAGTGGATCTTCTCCCTTTTCTCTGAAACTGTGCTTCTCAGAACCAGGGTGTGTGTGGGGTGCCCCTGCCAAGGTTTTAATGTGGTTAGGTCTTAGGTCTACTTCTAAATGCTACAGCTCACCCCAGTTTTTTTTTTCCTGGCTTCAGGGCTCATTGACAGACATAAATTAGATCATCTTTTCTGTCCTCTGCCCAAAACCCTTCTAACAGTTTTCCGTCTTCCTTTCCAAACTCCTTACCGCTGCTCCTCATTATGAGTGAGGGAGCCGGCTGGTACCCGCTCTCTAGAGCCAGACTCGCATCTCTTCCCAGTTCTGCATTTAGGGTTCACCTTGGTGGATGACATCAGCCAGGATGTGAATGTTTGCATCGTGGAAGTTGGCAAACACTACAAACTGGGACTGGCGGCGGGGTGGGGGTGTAGGGGATGAAGGTTAGTTTTTTTTTAAGAGCCAGCTGAAAATATTGACCAGCCCATCACTGGTTTCCCTTCCCCTGACCTCTGCATTCCTCACAGTGTTCTGACCACACTAGCCTCCTAAAACTCCTCAAGCACTTTCCTTCAGAGCTTCAGGCCCCCTGGCACCAAAACCTCTCACTCTTCATGGCAAAGGCTATGGCTTCCCTGCTTACAGCCCGTTCCCTTTGCCCATCCGCACAAGGCCCCCAACTTCACACATTTATCCCAAGGGCACGCTCTATTCACCCCTGGCTGGTGGTGGAGACAGCCCAACTGCCAGGAATTAAAGCACCAGCCCCAGCCCTACCCTTGATGAAGGTGAGCAGGGGTCAGTGGGTCAACAGCCCGGCTCCCTGGCCTTTGAATGAGAAAGGTCCGGACACGCTTTCTACACACTTGCGCCTGTGTCAGCGGCTCCTCTTCCCTGTCCCACTTCCCCAACCCTCTGTGGTCTTTCCCAGTGTTGCCTCCTAAAATAAGCGTCTTGTAGTTTCATCTCTGTCTTGTGGCCTGCTTCGAGGGGAATCCAAACTACGATGCCCTCAGCTGGACTCCCCTGGTGGCTCAGATGGTGAAGAATCTGCCTGCAATGCAGGAGACCCAGGTTCGATCCCTGGGTCAGGAAGATCACCTGGAGGAGGGCATGGCAACCCACTCCAGTGTTCTTGCCTGGAGAATCCCATGGACGGAGGAGCCTGCTGGGTTACAGTCCATAGGGCCGCAAAGAGTCAGACACAGCTGAGGCGGCTGACACGTTCACTTTCAACTGCCCCCTGGCTGGCTGCTTCCTCCCCTTTGGATGTCAGCTTAGCTTTCTCCTCCAGGAAGCCTCTCCTGATTACCAACCCATCCAACGTCTCCCCACCGCCCCCCCCCCCAGCCCCTCATCAACGCCAGAGCTGGGTTTTGAACTCAGATCTCTGTGGCTCTCAGGCCAGGAACTCCCAGAGCTCCATCTTCCAGGGAGGCTGTTAAAAGGCAGGTTGCTGATTCTGCAGCTCTCCAACAAGGCGTGGGAATCTAGAACCTGTATTTTATTTTTAACACGTTTTCCCCCAAATGATTCTTATTCATACTAAATAGTCCCCAGAGGAGAGCTCTCAGAGGTGGTTCAACAGTGAAATGTAATGTCTTTGTAGAACTACTTTATCATGTAATTTACTGCATATTCATTCACTCAACAGTTATTTGTGAAACTGAGGTTACGATGCCTAACAAGACAGCCATGGTTCTCTCCTTCTGTGGAACTTCCATGCACACTTGCTCTTTTGCGATTGGAAAATGAACTCAGTCTGTTTACAGTTCAGTTGCTCAGTCGTGGCCAACTCTTTGCGACCCCATGGACGGCAGCATGCCAGGCTTCCCTGTCCGTCACCTGTTTACCTGTTGTCTGTTTACAAAGAAATAGTAAATATACAGAAACATCTGTCGGTTGAGGGAAGGAATGGTCATGTTCCTGGGCTGCCCATGGGGGCTCCCTGGGTCTGGTGCCTCCCCCAGAAGCCTGCCCTCTCCGGGGCTGACTCAACCATCACTTGCCAGTGGTCACTCAGGCGGCTTTCTCCAGGCATTCCCACCAACTCCTCTCATCCTCCCTTCTCAGAATCGAGTTGTTCTTCTGATTACAATCCATTTCCCATTGCAAAGTGCATCTCCTAGAATGTCGGTCCATCAGAATGTCAAGCATCACAGAAAGAGGTTCCACCATCAAGTGACTTTGGAGGACATGGTAGGTGGAGAAGCGAGCACGACGGAGCCCCCCCTTGGAGATTGACGAAGATTCTGGGCCTTTAAGGCTCTGAGAAGTCCTGCAGCCAAAGTAACAAAAAGTCAGAACACCGTGCTTCTTTATCTGCGTCCCGTCCAGCGCTGCTCTGTGAGTCTCTGCAGGGAAGGCTCACTGTCTCATCCCAAACTGGCCTCCAGCTCTCAGGCAAGTCAGAGCACCGTGCTTCTTTATCTGCGTCCCGTCCAGCGCTGCTCTGTGAGTCTCCACAGGGAAGGCTCACCGTCTCATCCCAAACTGGCCTCCAGCTCTCAGCCCAGGAACATTTATCATAGGACCTGCTTCATGCCATGCAGCACAGTGAGGGCTGGGATCGTGATAATGGAAGAAATGGACACGGCCCTTACCCTCAGAGAGCTTAGCTTTATCCGAGGAGATGACCTGTGTATTCAATTACAGTTGTTTTCTGGGCAGTGATGGAAAATTCCAGGGTGGTGAGCCTGCAGGCCTTTCCGTGGATACAAGCTCAGACTCAGCACTTGCTTTGAGAGACAGGACATTGCTTCTCAAGGGGAAGCACTTTAGGGGACCCTTCTGTTGTTGGAGGATGTGACAGTCCGCCCACTCCATTTTCTGCCATTTCCATGCTCTTCTAGAAGAATGTTTTGGTTGTTATGACATACAAAAAGCAACATTCGGATGAGTATTAATTTATAGGCAAATCATTTCACATCAGAAACAACGCATTTGCAAATTATGATTGTCACAAAGTCTCCTGGAAGATGTTTATGGAGTCTGAAGGTCCTTTTGGCTGGAACTTGGGTCTGAGAATCCTGGGTTTAAACCATCCATGAGTTTTCCAAAGTTCCTCACGTGTCCCGCTGCTGAGTGGAGATAATCACATTCCTCCTCCTTCCTGGTTGAGATCTTCTGAGACAAAAGGAAGTAGATTGATATTCTCAGCATCCCAGACTCCCTACATAATCAGTCACTCTTATTGGGGACTTGAGTGGTTTCCCAGCTCTTCCCAGGCTAAGACCCCACCCTAGAGACCCCCAAACTGGGTGTGGAGCAAGGTTGGGGGAGAGCTTCAAGTCAGAGACCCGAAAATAATAAGGAGAGACTGCTTCTGGAGAGGAGATTGTCTCAGATTCAGGAAATCAGAGACCAGTCTTGTGGCATCCCTGTCCGGGTAACCTCCTGGGAGGCAATCTCTGGGCCCTTGAAATGTCCTGACTTGGACATCTGTTGGCCATGGGGCTTTAGTCCATGCTAGGGAGGCTAACCACGTAATTGATGGTGGGGCCTTTGGGTCGCGAGAGGTCAGCGACACGGGGGGTCAGCCATGACCACGTGATGGAGCCCAGTGGGCTCGGGACATCACGGGGACCACTCATCACTGCCGGGAGGGGTCAGTGCCATCCCTGCTTCCATCGCAGGAAGGGTACAACGGGGAGTGCCATGTGGGGCCCCTCCTGGACTTTGTCCCCTTGGCTGATTCTAATCTCTGTCCTTCACTGTAATAAACCGTAACCAAGAGCGTGAGCTCTCAGGGATAATTCTGGGGTCATGCACCAGAACTGAGAGTGGCCTTGGTGTCAGACGTGAGGAGCGTCTTCTTGACTGCCCGCTAACGTCAAAGAACCCCAAGTGGGACTTCGCTGGCATGCCCAGCCCACGTGGTTGAGATCCACGTGCCACTGCAGGGGACACGGGTTCGATCCCTGGTTCGGGAAGATTCCACATGCTCAGGGGCCACTGAGCTCATGTACCAAAACTACCAAGCCCCCGAGCCCTGGAGCCCATGCTCAGCCGCAGGAGAAGCCCCGCTCCCCGCAACTAGAGAAAGCCCCAGTGCAGCAGCAAAGACCCAGTGCACCAAAAGGAAACAGAGACCCCCAAGTTTCCAGGGTCAGGAGCCCCTTGTCGCTCCGCAGACCTCAGAGCCCCAAGCCTCGGCCGCTCCCCGGGACACCGCCTGTGCCTGTTAGACTCTGAGCTGTGCGCTGCCGGCCCGTCCACCCCGAGTTCCTGACCCACTCCCTGCCCTCCGTCCTCTGCACCAGTCTCCCCCCGCCATCCTATCTTTGTGCCTCTATCTTTTGGAACCTGGCTTCTGTCTCCCCCGCACCTGTGCCCACCGCCGGATTTCTCCCCCATGAACAGGGACGGGGGCATCTCCACGGGCCCCAGCCCTGCCCTTCCATCTCACCTCCTCCCTTCAGCCTAGAGGACGGCTGAACTGACCTCCCGCCCCTCCAGGTAGCACCGTCGGAGGTCCCACCAAACAGAGACATCTGTTGACTTGGGGAAAGCCCAGCGGGAGATTTCTCTCTGGATTTCCTGGTTCTCTGGCCCGTTTCCACCCAGGGAAGGTCTCTCTATTCCCAGACTGAACCTTCCATTTCCCGCTTTCACAGAGCTTGTCCGATGTTTTCAGCCTCCGTGGGCTCCAGGGCTGAGGAGACGCCCTTTATCTTGTCATGACCGCGGTTCCCTCTCTGGGCATCATTGGAGACCCTCGGGTCTCACGGTCTGCTTTCTGGAGGGAGCGTGGAAGGGTCTGTGTCGTGGTCCGGGTGTGTTTCAGGTCAGGCGACACTTCCTCAGTGTCTTTCTCAGCCATCCGCCCGGGGCAGCTTCTTAACTTGCTGACATGAAAACAGAAACGAAACCCAGGCTTCCCTAAGTGGGGATCATGAGAAAGAATCTGTCGCAGGGTCTCTTGGAAATGAATTAGGCTTGACTGTCCTTTAGAGCTTCTCTAAGGAGCGGGCGTGGCCCTCTTGACCCCAGTACCTCGCCTTCTCCTCCCACACGGGGTCCCTAACAAGGCTGCTCGGTCGGCGTTTACTTCCAGGTTAGAAGGAGGGTCGTGGTTCCAGCAGTTCCGGGCCAGTGTTCTCACGCCAACTGCTGTAACCGTCCCACTGCCAGGCTTCCGGATCTTTCTCCGGGAGCTCAAATTGGTTCCAAGTGTGACTTCATGTTGGACATCCCCCCTCCCCTCTTTCCGTCAGCACCATCATGGTGCTCCATTATTGTTGTTTTTTTTTTTAAAGAACTTCCCCGGGTGATCCATCTCATGGAAATTGGAACGGGGTGTTGACTTCTCGCATCATGAACGGAGCTTTTAAGCAACTGATTCTGTGGACGCCATCTAAACATATCTCTGGCCCTCGACCTAATGCATCTGATTCCTTTTGGTCAGAATTTGTCACTCTTCTCTGAAGGGCAGCTCTGGGGTCGAGTCCAGTGCGGTGAGGGGACCTGGCGGGGAACACCCCGACATACCTATTAGCCCAAGGCGGTAATGGAAGTTCTTGGTCCACATGGAGCCAGGCCGTGGAGCGAAGTGGACCTGGGTTTCCATCTCAGGCCAGGCATTTCCTATGAGACACCCACAAGTGAGGCCCTAACTCCCTAAAACCTCAAGCTCTTCATCTGTAAAATGGGGTTAACCACACACCTCCCTTCCAGAGCTGCTGGGGGCTTAAAGGAGAGAACGACCCAGCTGACCCGACACTGTGTCTGCCTGGGGTGGGCACCAGCCAGTCCCCACCCCTGCTAAGCCCCAGCCCCTCACACTCTAGGCATTTCCCTCTTCGGTCTGACGTCTGGGACCTTTGCGTATCAGAAGGGCGTGATGTCAATCAAAGCACGGTTATAATTAAAAGCACCCAGCTTGGAGCTCACCTGCTACATCCGATTCTTACCTGTGAGGACTCAGGGAGCATCGTCAGAGGAATAATTGTGTTGTCAGACGGCAGTCGTCAAAGTAAGACACATTCACCCCGATTGTAATTCTTCAATCGTCAGCAAAAGCCAGAGAGAGAAGTAAAAAATATATGAGCACTAAATGAATTGATTTTCATAAAATTAACATTATATCGTATAATAACATTTCCCAATGTAAAGACGTTTTCCTATGAATATTTATAACCTGGGATTAAATCATACCTTTGTGATTGTTTAATCTTTTTTTTTAACTTTATTCTGGTTCAAAGATAAGAGTTAGTGATGGGCATGCTTTGGGGCTGAATTTTTTTTTTTTTGGCTTTTATCTTCAAGAATGTTCTGGTGACATTCTGTGTTCTTCCAAATCTTGTACCTATAATAACAGTCATAAACAACACACACAAGAATCTGTCTTGGAGTTGGTGGGACTGAAAAATCAGCCTCAACGGCCAGTTTGAAATAGCTCTTCCTTTTTTCATGTTTCATTTGCAATTATCTCCCTCCTTTGCCAGGGAGAGAGAACCAGCATGCTGAGCCCAGCCGCCCGCTCCACCCCCGTCCTGGGGGTCCTGCCCTCCGGGCGCGGGTCTAAGGCAGAGCTGGGGCAGCAGCAGGAGTTCGGGCCCCCGATGCCCGACAGGCCCCCCGCGGACGAGTCGACTCCTGAGCTGTGGGCCCAGGAACTGCGCACCGAACCCGCAGGCAGAGCAGGAAGTGGGCCTGGCAGCCACATCCCGGGGCCTCAAGGAGGGGGAGCCTCCCCTTCTTCCTTTCACAGCAACAGATTTTTTTTTTTTAAAGCATCACTTCTCTTAAATTTCAAACTCACCAGCATTTAAAGTTGGGGCATCGCTGTGAACACATGAGTTCGTCACTCGAGCTGAGTGATGGTGAGAGGCACATGGTTTACCCAATCACGGTGACAAGCCACCGCAGGCTAGGTGGTTCGAACATCAGAAACATACGGTCTCCGCGTTCTGGAGGCTGGAAGTCCGAGATCAAGGTGTGGGCAGGGCTGGGATCTTCTGAGGCCGTGAGAGAGGATCTTCCCAGGCCTCTCCCCAGGGTCTGGGGTTTGCCGGCATCCTTGGCGTTCCTCCGCACAGCCGTGGGTCACCCCGGTCTCTGCCTTCATCTGCACGGGGTGCCCTGTGTGAGTCTCTGCGTCAGACTCCCGCTTTGTGTAAGGACCTCACTCCTGCTGGATCAGGATCCACCCTACTGGTCTCGTCTTAACTTGATCCTCTGCAAACAGCCTATTTCCAAACAAGGTCACATTCACAGATACTGTGGTTGGGACTGCGACATGTTTTATGGGGGACGTGACTCAACCCAACACCACTTCCCCCGCCCTGCCCGCTCCACCCCAGGGCAGACCACCAGCTCCCTGGCCTGACCTAGGGAGCTCACCCCTCACGACGCACCCTCTCTGACCCCTTTCCACCCCTAACTGACACCATCTCCTCTGTCAACTTCCTCAGAAAGAACCCACCAGCACCGTGCTCAAGGCAGCCTCTCTCACAATAGGATGTCAGCCACCATGCGGCTTCCCTAGGACACACATCTGCAACTTTACATTCGTTTAGGCGATTATTTGGTTATTTTCTCGTTCCAACTGAATTGTAAGTGCCTTGATGACGGGCAAGTCTGTTTGTTTGTTTTTTTTTTATCATTGTTTTCCCAGAACCTAGCGCAAGCCTGGCGGGCTTCCCTGGTAGCTCAGTGATAAAAAGAATCCTCCTGCTAATGCTGGAGACACAGGAGATGCCAGTTCAGTCCCTTAGTCAGGAAGATGCCCTGGAGGAGGGCATGGCAACCCACTCCAGTGTTCTTGCCTGGAGAGTTTCATGGACAGACAAGCCTGGCAGGCTACAGTCCATGGGGTCATGAGGAGTCAGACATGCCTGACCACTAGCAGACACACACACACACACACACAGCACAAGCCTGGCACGTAGTAGGTACTCAATAAAACACTTAATGAATGAATCAATTCACTCACAGTTTATTAACACAGCACAAGCCTGGCACGTAGTAGGTACTCAGTAAAACACTTAATGAATGAATCAATTCACTCACAGTTTATTAACATAGAATAATCTTCACACTATAATAGCGCTCATGAACGAATCAATGACTATATACATCCACTCGTCAATGACAAAGTCCCCATAATGGAGGATTTCACAGGAAACCTGGGAAGCATTCACGTTCACTGTCAAAAAAGCAAAAAGCAAAAAGAAAAGCAAGAACTGGCGGTGTTCAGGTCCCTGAAAGCTGTGAAAGATTGGCTCTCCAACAGGTTAATAAACAGCAGTGGGCCCTGGAAGACGCCAGGGAGCTGTTTTTCCGAGCAAGGACACGATTCATAGCTTGTGGGGATTTAGTAAATGGCCCCCCAGTGGACTGAACTCGAATTTGCTTTCCCAGGTTGGGCTGGACCTGCCCCCTCCGCGGGTCCCCGATGGAGGCGGGGAGGGCGGATGTGGCTCCCTGCCTCCATCCCAGAGTTCCTCTCCAGCAGGCTTACAATCCTGGCTGTGTAGGTCCTTCCTGGCTAATACATCCACACCAGAGAGAGACAGGACCGAATCACGGGCCTTGGAGTACTAGCCCCGAATACCCACAAGGAGTCCCATTTGTGTATCTCCATTGGAGTTGGATGTGACCTGGTCAACTAGCCAACAAGTTGCCCTCTGCCCTGGCCCCCTTTCATCAGCATCTTTTCCATCTGTCACACCCCATTGTTCCTGCTCCCTGGGGTCCCCACACCCTCTTCTGACAGCAGCAGCCCCCACGTGGCCAGCACTGAGCTCCTGAATGCGTTCCCTCATTTTCAAGCTGGCAAGGTACCCATTGTACAGATGGGGTAGCTGAGGCTAAGCCATATGCCAGAACCTGAGTTCCGCCTCAGCCCAGGGTCTCCCCGCAAGTCCCATACAGACAGTGCCGAGCACGGGGTGGGAACGAGAGGGTCCAGGAGAGGGTCTACAGAGCAGCCGTGACAGGTGGGCCGTCCGTGGTTAACACCTGCCCTTGGCAGATGTGCTTTCCCAGGCCTCCTGCGGGGGCCGGAAGGGGTGTTTGTCCTTCCGCAGAGCCTGGAGGACGGAAGGACCTAAGACGTGAGACGCTGAGCTCTTGACCATCGGGCTCGCTGACCCAGCAAAGGAACCTCTCGAGGTTCAACTGCACCCAGAGCACCCGTCAGCTCCCTCCAGTTCTCACCCTTCATTGTTGCTGCGCCGAGACCAGCAGCCCACCAGCCCATTGGAGGAAATGGGTCCCACACCAGGCCTGGGAAACGGTGAAACCGGCCCTGACGGCCGCCTCGCCACTGACCCCGGCCCCGCCACAGAGCTGCAGGCTCAGAGAAGCGCCTCCGGACCCCGGAGTGTTTTCCTGGCGTCCGCGTCCTAAATGGCAGGTCAAGCGCGGGGACCTCCTGACGGGGAGAACAGCGCCCACGCCTCCCGTGGCCTTCTGTTCCCAGCCCTGCGCCGCAAAGTAAATGTTCTGCAGTAAATTCTTCCCCAGCACATCAGCAGTGCATGACCAGGGCACTCTCCCCCACCGGCAGGACCATCCGTCAATGCCAGGAAGCGGGATGCAGGTTTCCGAGCTCCCGGCAAGACACGGCAGCTAAGAGCACACACCTGTTTCAGGGTGGCTCTGCCAGCCCCGGAGGGTGACAGCCTCGCCGAGAGACTTCCACGGAGGAGAGCTCCGAATCTGAGCCGCTCCTCCGCCAGGTCAAAAGAGAGGGGTCGTTACTACCCTGGAGGGTGACCTAGGGCTCGCGAGAGCTGGGTGAGGCTCCCGGTTCTTTGGGGGCTTCACAGACTCAATGCCATCCCATTAGTGTTAAGGTCAGGCTGTTTGTTCCCAGATCAAGGAAACCGCCCTCCTTCGGCGTGCCTGGGTCACTGAGCAGAACCTGCCTCTCCTGCAGCCCCATGGGTGCCACCCCAACAGCCAAATGGCCGCCTGCACCACCGCCCCCCACCAGGGTTTGGAAAGCAGGTCGTCTCCCTGGAATCTGAGACGCCTTGTCTTGTCCCAGGGAGAGGCAGCCACAGCTAATGAGAAAGTACACTAAAGAGCATCTAAAACACCAAATGAAAAATGACACTCTTCGGCTCAGCAAAACAGAGAAGAAAGACCACTCCCGAATTTCTCTGAAAGCTGGCTTTGTAGCCTCCAGGCAAGGCTGTCATTTCGGACTAAACTCAGCCAAGGAGAAACGAATGCTAATGGCTTATCATTGGCTCCCAGCTCGCCTGACTTTGCCTTGTTAATACATCCAAAGTAATTCCCCGCCCGCCCCTGGCCCCCGCCCCGAGTTAATGATGGCTTGTTTCCTGCCTGGGCATTTTGCAGGCATGACAGTGAGAATCTTGGGAGAAGGTTCCACTGTCGCCATTAAATTAATAAATAAGATGAAATCGTCCACTTTTACTGGCCCAAGATCCCATCTCAAAGTATTAAGTCCCTCCCTGCTCTTCAAATATATGGCCAGCATCCCTGCCTGTGTTTTGTAAGGACAAAATAGTAAATATCACCTCTCTTCTCTGGCCATCAGCTGAGGACGCGAGGCAAAGAGCATCATAATTCTTCTCCTTATGAAGGTGAGAAGCATAACCCCGAGGACATTATCCAAGCCTGACCTGGAGTCTTGAGTATTTCTGGCGCAGCCGGCCTTCCAGCCGTTGCAGAGGGCCTGTGTTCACCCCCAGCTGGTCTGCAGATACCCCTGGGCTTGTGTCTGTGAATCTCTGAACATCTTCACCCTTTCTAAAATGAAAGCAGGCTAAACTTAATAGGAGTCTAAACTATGTGGGCCTGAAGTCAGAATCTGAAATAAAATAACACCAAAATAGAAAGCACAAAAAAAAAGAAAGAAAATTGTCATTTCACTGGGCTTCTGTTTGATTTTGGTGTGTTCTCTCTTGGTTTAGCGTCTGGTCTGTGAGATGCTAACAACTCGTTTGCCTGATGTCCTCCATCACCTCCAGGACGCTCTGTGCCCCGGGGTTTTACACGTTAACTTCTGTTTTTGCTTTCAGGGAGTTCATTTCGGATCCATGTATCAGGCTTACGCTGGAAGCTGTTTTCATCTTGGGAACGCTGGCTGTAGAATCGGGGACCTGGATTCCCAGGGCAGCTTTATAACGGTCTTTCCAACAAGTCTCCACATTCTGAGCCTGCCTCCCGAGGACCCAGAGTCCTTCCTAAACAGTGACGCTCCGTTTGCTGTCCTCACTCAGCACCTGATGACTCCAGGACTCACCAGTGTCACCCCCGACGTGTCCTTCAAGTGTCGTCAGCTGAGACCCCCCTCCCCCACCTTCCTCTTCTTCTGGATTTGGGTGTAACCCACCAAGCTGGGTCCCCTAACCCTGACTCTCCACCACCGCTGGGGGCTTCTCTGACATAGCCCGCCTTGGTCATCTCTCCCTGCAATGTCTCCACGGCTGGTCCCCCATCCTGGGAGCCATCCACCTCTCGATTTCTGCTGGACCCAAGCGTGCTCTGTCTGCTGTCACCACAAACCTTACAGCTTCTCCACATCGAAATTTCAATCGAAACGTCAGCCTTGTCCCCTGAATTGCCTCTGGGTCCCACCCATCCCCAGAAAGGACCGGTGCTGCTGCTTCTGTGCTGGTCCATCGCCACATGCCTGGTCCTCCCCAGGGCATCTTGACTGTCCTCAGCCTCCCGGGAACACCCAGAGGCCTCTGGCCACGACGGGTCTGGGTGTCCTGGGGGGCATGCAACTCCTTGTTAGTGGCGCCATCAACCCGCTCCTCGGCCCGAATGAAGCTTGGCCCAGCTGCCGGTGTCTGTGGCTGTCCTACAACATCTTCTGATTCCATCCGTTTGATGAATTGTGTGCTGCGGACACTCCCTGTATTTGCATAGCGAGTCGGTAATTAGCTGTGGAGGGTTTTGTTAAACTTCCATGTGCAAGATGCTGGAGTGAAATAAATTGCCTCGGGTCGTAAGTCACTCCTGAGCCCGCCCCTGCGCCAGCCTCTGTTTCCTGCTATGTCGCCGCCCTGAGCATTGCTATTCCTGTCTTGATGGCTGGGTCTTTCCAGCCTTTCCAGCCTCAGCATCAGTTTCCCCGGGCACAGAGCAGTTCCTACCAACTCCATCCTTTTTTTCAGAAGGGTCTTATTTACCAAAGTTAATTCCGCTCATATTGCGACGTGCTTGAAAATAAGTATGAATCTTGTTTATTTTCATTTGCAGTGTTCCACCAGCGAGTGGCAATTGGAACTAAATTACACGTGTTCAAGGAATGTGCTCGCATATTTCCAAGCTGTTGAGAAACATCTTGCTGGACTAAACTGGGTTCAGACAGAGCCATAAACCAAACCATCGTTAGCTTTAGGACACCCCAGAGAGCGGGGCCGCGGGGGCCACGGCAGGCCTGGCGGGGGTGCCGTTTGTTTGAGTTGCAAAAGCTGGTCACAGTTTTACCATCTGTCTCGCTCACATCCCTGGCAGGCAGGCTGGGGATGGCATCAACTTAATGGTTCCTAGCCCATTAGAAATGCAAACCTTTTTATTTCCTTGTAAATAAATCTCTGCTTATTTCCAAAGCTGCCCGTAAGGAATGGGGCTGCCAAGGAAGGACTTTGTACTTTCTCAACAAGGTTATTCTCCGTTCCTTCCCGGGAAGCAGGGGGGAGGGGGGTACCGGGGAGGGGAGGGGGCGGCAGGAAGCCCAGCAGCCAGTCTTCTCCGTGGGCTTGCCGTGAGCTGGCAAAGCAAGATGGGCAAGGTCCCTGCCCCCACGTGGTTTGCCATCTAGCAGATGAGGAAGGTGCCAGATTGTGGGGAACAGCCAGGAGCCCCAGGGAAACCAGAGTGGTGACACCTCTTCAGGCTTGGGACCCAGACAAGGGCTTTCTGAGAGAGTGATATTTCGGCCAAGGCCAAAAATCCTGACTCTAGCAGCCAAGTTCAGGGATTTTCTGTCGGACCCAAGCCGGGGACTCCCACCTGCTTCATCACTTAATATGTGTAAATTTCCGGGGGTACGGCATCAACCTGGAAAACCATGTCCCTAGAAATGTGTGGAAAGATTCAGATTTTTCCATCAGACTCATCTTCATCTCTGATTGATGGCTTCATAGGCAAGGACCCTTAACCCCTGTTTCGAAGTGTTTCTGTCCCTCTTTGTTGCTGTTCCGTCGCTAGGTTGTGTCTAACCCCATGGGCTGCAGCACGCCAGGCTCCCCTGTCCTCCACGGTCTCCGGGAGTTTGCTCAAGTTCATGTCCATTGAGTCGGTGACGCCATCCAACCATCTCATCCTCTGTCGCCCCTTCTCCTCCTGCCTCAGTCTTTCCCAGCATCAGGGTCTTTTCCAGTGAGTCAGTTCTCCTCCTCAGGTGGCCAGAGTATTCTTAACCACCTCCGAAGTGCTTCAGACTTGAGTCTCGGATTTTTATACTCAAAATAAAATGTTTAGTGACCCTCTCAGGTGATGACAAAAATGACCCCATTTCTTCACCCTTCCTAAAACCCACCCCTTCGCCTCTAGCTCCGCGGTGTCTCCCATGGGTCTAGTTCCCCGCCCCTTGAAGCAGACCTGGTCACGTGATTTGCTTTGGCCAAGGGAATGTAGCAGACGTGATGGAGTGCTTGTCGGGAGCCCAGGCCTCAGGCCCTGATGCAGGAATCCTCTCTCCTTCTGTGTCCCACTCCCTGCTGTCGCCATGACGACACACCCAGGCTCCCTGCCGGAGCATCACAAGCTGCCAGGCAGCACAGCCACGTCACTGCTCTCCCAGCCAGTGCCGCCGAGGGCCCGCTGCCAACCAACACCTGATGCAGGTGAGCTCAGCGGGGACCACCCAGCCCACCTGCAACCATAAATGGTCAGACTGGGCGGCTCAGACCACAGCAGCTTATCTGGTCACAATGCCAGAGGCTAGGAGTTCACGGTGTCAGGAGCGTTGGTTTCTTCCCGGGCCTCTCTGCTTGGCTTGCAGGTGGCCGCCTTCTCCCCGTGTCCTCACCTGCTCTGTCCTGTGTAGACGCTGCTGCCGGGCTGTGTGTACTCAGACATGTGTACAAACTTTGTGGCCCCAGCAGGCTCCCCTGTCCAAGGGACTCTCCAGGCAAGATACTGGAGTGGGTTACCGTTCCCTCCTCCGGGGATCTTCCCAACCCAGGGATGATTGAATTCGTGTCTCCTGCATCTCCTGAACTGGCAGGTTCTTCACCACCTGGGAAGCCCTTCCTGTCTGTCTGTCGTGTCTTAATCTCCTCTTCCCATGAAGACACTGGTCGTGTTGTGTTAGAGCCTCTGCTAAGACCTCGTTTTACCTTACCCACCTCTTTGAAGACTCCATCTCCGTGTGCACTCTGGAGTCCACGAGGCTAGGACTCTAGCATGCGACTTGCTGCTGTCCAGTCACCCAGTCAGGTCCGGCTCTTTGCAACCTCATGGGTTGCAGCTCGCCAGGCCTCACTGTCCCTCACCATCTCCCAAAGTTTGCATAAGTTCATGTCCATTGCCTCGGTGATGCCATGCAGCCATCTCATCCTCTGACGCCCTCTTCTCCTGCCCTCAATCTTTCCCAGCATCAGGGAGTTTTCCAATGAATCAGCTGTTCGCATCAGATGACCAAAATACTGGAGTTTCAGCTTTAGCATCAGTCCTTCCAATGAGTATTTGGGATTGATTTCCCTCAAGGTTGACTGGTTTGATCTCCTTGCTGTCCAAGGGACTCTCAGGAGTCTTCTCCAGCACCATAGTTCAAAGGGATCAATTCTTCAGCACCTAGCTTCTTTACCATCCAGCTCTCACAACCATACGTGACCACTGGGAAGACCATAGCCTTAACTATCCCCTGAAGCATATGACTTTAGGGGAACATAATCCAGCCCCTCACAGCATACCTTGTTTCACAGCATTATTACGTCAATTAGCAACACAGATGTCCTCAGTAAGGACCAGGCACTGCGTCTGCACCGGGGTTATAATGAGCACGAGAAAGGATGTGAGCCTTGCCCAGCAGCCCACGTCTGTTGGTTTTCTTCATCTGTCGCCCTGTACGCAGAGCCAGCCATGTACACGTCCGTACACACATCCCAGTCTGCAACCATCCACTGCCGGCCGGCAGACTCTAGAAATACGGGCAGTAAAGAAAGAAAACACTATACTCCCCTCGTACCCTCACATTCAGTCACATAATAAGCAGTTACATTTTGCTGCCCCAGGCAACAACTTGTTCTGTTTTAATTAACTTGCCTTTTATTGAATTTCCATATCCATCACCGAACGCCAACGCACCTTCATGTGCGTCTATAAAGTCAGTGATCACAGAACGAGGTGCTTTGGGATGCGGGGCCCTCGGATCCCAGGGAGGAAGGGTCTGGCCAACACCAGCTAGTGTCTTCATGGTTTGATTGTCGCAATGGGGGTGGGTGCAGCAGGAAAAGGTGTAAGGAGGAGAGGACGGTCACAGCCAAGGCGGGAGGGGATTGGGGCCATTCGCAGCATCTGGGGCTCGGTTACGACACGTAAAGGATGAGACCCGCCTCGCGCTGGCAGCTTCATGGAACACGCGCTTGATTTCTGCTTGTAAGAGCAAGAAACCGGAGGCCGTGGGGAGATACACCAGGCACAAATCAAACCTGCACTGAGGTGGCCTTCTCCAGTCTCCACCCAGGACCTGCGGGGACAAGGCTGCTCTGACAGAAACAAAGCAGAGAGCAGCCCTGTCGGAGCAGACACATAAATTCCACCCCCGCCTGGAGAAACCTCCCCCTCTATGGCAAACCTGGACAGCATATTAAACAGCAGAGAGATCACTTTGCTAACAAAGTCCCATAGAGTCAAAGCTATGGTTTTTCCAGTAGTCATGTACATATGTGAGCCTTGAACCATAAAGAAAACTGAGCACCAAAGAATTGATGCTTTTGAACTGTGGTGCTGGAGAAGACTCTTGAGAGTCCCTTGGACTGCAAGGAGATCCAACCAGCAATCCTAAAGGAAATCAACCCTGAATATTCTTTGGAAGGGCTGATGCTGAAGCTGAAGCTCCAATACTTTGTCCACCTGATGCGAAGAGCTGACTCACTGGGAAAGACCTTGATGCTGGGAAAGACTGAGGGTAGGAGGAGAAGGGCGTGATGCAGGAGGAGATGGTTGGATGGCTTCACTGACTCAAAGGACATGAGTTTGAGCAAACTCCGGGAGACGGTGACAGACAGGGGAAGCCTGGCATGCTCAGTCATGGGGTCACAGAGTCAGACACGCCTTGGCTACCGAGCAACAGGCCAAATGGAAAGGATTCTGCCTGTTGGCTTCACTGTCCACCTCCAATACCTGGAAACAGGGCTTGGTACCCAGCATGTGCTAGGGGAATGTTGGTTTCAACAAAGGCACATGACTGCACCGTCTTTTGCGCCTCCCTTCACGTGGGGTCTGTCTTAGGTTGGGTTTCCCTGAAGCAGATTCTGAGATGAGGGTTTGAGTGGTGAGGGGGTGAGTGGAGTGGGTGGGGGGAAAGAAATTTTCCCAGAGGGAACCCCAAGATCTGGTGGGAAATAGAGATGGGAGCAACTTTTTAAAAATTGAGGTAAAATCGGGACTTCCCTAGTGGTCTAGTGGTTAAGACTCCACACTTCCACTGCAGGGGCTAGGATTCAATTCCTGGTGGGGGGGAGTAAGATCCTGAAAGCTGTGAGGTGTGGCCAAAAAAACTAAGGTGAGATTCTCATAAGATGAATCATTTTAAAGTGAACGATTCAGTCCATGTAACACATTCATGATGTTGTGCAACCATCACCCCATCTAGTTCCAAAACAGTTCCATCGCCTCAAAAGAAGCTGTGAACCCATCAAGCTGTCACTGCCTATTCCTCTCTGCCCAGCTCCCATCACCCGCCTACCTGCTCTCTGTCCCTGTGGGTTTGCCTGCCCTGAACAGGTCATATAAAAGGAACCGTGACATAGGCTGCGACTCGCATCTGGCTTCTCTCACTTGTCACCATGTTTGCAATGCTTCCTTCCTTTGATGGCTGTGTAGTATCCCATTGTATGGATAGACCACAGTCTTCCCATCCAGCCACCCACTGACGGTCACTTGGGTTGTTCCTGTCACTTGGCTCTTGTGAGCAGTGCTGCCACCAGCACTCACAAACACGTGTGTCAGTTCAGCAGTTTATTTCTGAGACCATACCGGCAGTGAGAAGCAGATCTTAAACCATCTAGGTTCCCTGGCTCCCAACCTAACATATATCCTTGGACTGTGTTAGACTTAGATTCAGCCAAAAGATACAAGGAAGGAGGCAGGAAGCCAGGTCCTGGCTGTTTCAGAGGTGATTTTAGCAGTGAATCAGAACCAGAAAATTGCTGTCGAGTCGGATCCTTCCCAGATGTTCAGACAAGTCTAATATCGTACAAATAAAGCCACCTGGCAAAGAGGATTCAAAGACCCAGAGAGGGTTTGATCTTATTCTTTCCTTTAAGAGATGAGCAAGCATGTGCACACGATACACACACATGCTCCATCCTACCATACGCTGGGCCCTTGAAACAGCCCCAAACATTTTAAATACTTGGAATTGATCCTCAAAAGAGTCTTCCCCTGCAAAACCCATTCAGGATGCTCCTTCGCGCCTGGGGATTTTCTTTCATCTTCCCAAACCCAGGAGAGCTCCTACAGTAAATGACAGCTGCTGAGGAAAGATGAGCATTGTCCCCGGAACAGAAAGAACCGGGCATTTCCAGCATTAAAACCTCTGCGTTTCACAGGTCCCTGGCACTGTCTTTGTGGCTGTATTTTGAAAGAAGCATTATCACCCCCAGGGGCCCTGGCAGGCTGCAGGCTTTGAGTTACGGCTTCAGATCTTGCTATATGTTGGTTGTTATGCAAAATTAATTATCTTGGTCATTTGAATGTTTTCCCCTAAACATAATATAATCTCATTACAGACTACTCCATACCAGAATGAATCTCAAGCCAAATTCCATTTAGGAAATTGAAGGTAATTTAGAGTTATATGATTTGCAAAAAAAAAAAAAATAGGAAGAAGTCCCTTTCTGTGCTAAATGCTAATTTGCTCTGTCTCTGTAATGTCGAAGTGACATTCATTTGTTGGGAATTGCTGTAAGCATGTAGGGGACTTGGGGCAATGGATGGGGCAGCCCAGAAGTGTTGAGTGAGTTCTCTGGAAGGAGGCTGTGCAGCAGAATTCTGGGATACAGGCTGCGAGTACAGAAGGCCACTGGGCTTTCCAGAGGATGGCGTTTGTCAGCTGGGGAGCAGGAAGGGCATGGGCAACGCTCCCCTTCTAGCGGAGACTGCTATGACTGAGGAGGCAAGGCTGCGGAGGAGGCAGGTGGGGAGGGAGGGGGCCTGGGCCGCGTGGGCCGGCCTCGCTTCAGCTGACACGGCGTGGGTCAGTTTGCAGGGGCGACACGGCGTGGGTCAGTTTGCAGGGGCGGGGGAGCCTGGGCTGCCTTGACAAAGTACCCCCCTCTGAGCAGCTTAAACAGCAGAAACTCCTTTTCTCACAGTTCCGCAGCTGGAAGTCCGAGATCTACTTGTGGGCAGGACTGGCCCCTCCTGCAGCCTCGCTCCTTGGCTGCCTGCCCCCGTGTCTTCACGTGGTCTGTCCTCGGTGTGCATCTGCGAGGAGATGAGGACGGTCCTCATCCCCTCCTCCTGTGAGGACTCTTGCACACGTGCGTGCTAAGTCGCTTCAGGCGTGTCCTACTCTTCGCGACCCAGTGGACCATGGCCGGCCAGGCTCCCCTGTCCACGGGATTCTCCAGCAAGAATGCTCGAGGGGGTTGCCACGCCCACCTCCAGAGCATCCTCCTGACCCAAGGATTGAACCCGAATCTCTTATATCTCTTGCATTGGCAGGTGGGTCCTTTACCACTAGCACCACCTGGGAAGCCCAGGTCCACCTTATAACCTCATTTTGTCTTAATTACCTCTTTAGAGACCCCATTCTCCAGACACAGTCATATTCTGAGGTCCTGGGGTTAGGTCTTCAACACACGAATTCACGGGGGCACAGTTCAGACCATAAAGGACTGTATGACCAAGGCCGTCCGTCCACCCATGAGCTCATCTCACCAGACACCCAGGAGCGGAACCTGGCTTCCCTGCTCCCACCCTCCCCTGTTCCTGATGCTTTCTGCACGAAGTAGCCAGAGTGAAGATGCTCTTAAAACATCTACCAGGTCATGACCTTCCCCCTGTCCTCGGGGTAGCGTCCCACTGTGCTGTGACTTAATGCAGACCCTCCCGCAGCGGGGCCCCCAAGCAGCCCCTGCCTCGCTCTCCGGCTCCGGCTCCCGTCCCTGTGCCCAGGACATCTGCACCCTGGGTCTCCCCCTTGAACTCCTGAGCCCTTTCTTCTCCGCCCCAGGGCTTTGTGAGTGCTGTTCCTCCTGCCAGGAGACACCTGTCTCTGCTTGTCGTCTGACCAGCTCGCTCCTCCTAACCCCGTAGTCTCTGTTTAAATATCATTTCTGCAGAATAGCCCTCCAGTCTCCCCCATCCTGATTGAAAGAAGCCCTTCCACTGCCTGGGGTTGGCGGGGGCAGGCACCTCCCAGAGACTGGCCAACAGAAGAGAAAATGAAGAACTAACATAGGACCCGGCGACTTCACTACTGGGCACACATCTGAAAAAAACAAAAACTCTAATTCAGAAAGATTCACGCAGCCCTGTTTACAATAGGCAAGGCACGGCAGCAGACTAAGTGCTCGTCAACAGATGACTGGATTAAGAAGTAGTATGGAATACTACTCAGCCGTTTAAAAAAGAGTGAGAATTCGCCATGTGCAGCAGAATGGATGGACTTGGAGGGCATTATGCTAAGAGGATTAAATCGGACAAAGGCAAATACCGTGTGATATCACTTCTACGTGTAATCTAAAAAATACAGTAACCTAGGGCTTGGCTTCCCTGGTGGCTTGGTGGTAAAGAACCCACCTGCTAATGCAGGAGACTTAGGTTCAATCCCTGGGTCAGGAAGATCCCCTGGAGAAGGAAATGGCAACCTACTCCAGTATTCTTGCCTGGGAAATACCACGGACAGAGCCTGGCGGGCTACAGTCCTTAGGGTTGCAAAGAATCGGATACAGTTTAGCGACTAAACAACCACAACAAGGGAACATAACAAAGAAAAAGCAAACTCACAGACACAGGGAAGGAACTATTGATTGCCAGTGGGGAGAGGGAAGCAAGAAGGGGCTGATAGGGGTGGGAAGCAGATGGGTCAGTACGGGATTACAGGAGATGGTGTGCGAAACTTCAGGAAGGTGTAAAGCCCTATAGAATTTAACAAATTTTTCGCTCATTAGAGAAAAGAGAATGAATGAGCAAGTAAGTGAACAAAGAAACAAACATCTCCAAACACAGTATGATAACTTTCCCTCCAGTGAAAGTTGACAGCGTCAGCCATGGGGTCGTGATCTCAGCCTTGGTGCAGAGGAAACGCCCTCAGGAATTCGGGGGAGTTCTCACCCTTGGCCACCCAACGGCGCCTGCCAGGAGGAGCTCATGTCTCCCACTTATCCCCTTCAACCTGCTGCAGGTGAAAACCTACAGCTATGAGAGTCCTGTGACCTCCACCCAAACTTCTATCCCCGTAGAAATATCAACTTATAAACATAAACCATTGAGAGCGAAGCTGAGAAACATTTCAGGCAGCATGTGGGAGTTCCCTTTAGATCTCTCCCTGATTTCTTTCTCCTGGATTAATATTATCCGAAAACCTATTCAAGCCAGTCACTCCTTCCTCCTCAGATTAATGTCTGTGAGTTAATGAACAACCCTCCAAGAATGTAACATCCTTGTTCAGACTCAGGCAAGTGTAACTGTTAGTGAAGTGTGAGTAGGACATTAGTAAATGATTCCTTGAAAGAACAGATCAGGGTGTCACTCCCTGTTAACTGACACGGTCAGCAGTGCGGTCCTCACCCTGAGATAAGCAGGGGTCGGGACTCGTTTATTGGGAAGCTGATTCCAGAAAGAACTGAGGAAGAGGGTACGGTGGGCTGGATCCCACCACACTCCCTGATGAGACATCTGAGTCCTGTTTCCTATGGTCTGTGCAGCAAAACATGGTGAGGTTCAGGGTCTCGAGGCACAGAGATTGTCCTAGATTACGTGTGTGCTCTTAATACAGTCACGTGTATCCCGGTAGGGCTTCCCAGGAGGTGAGCGGTGAAGAACCCACCTGCCAATGCAGGAGACGTAAGAGACGCAGGTTCAGTCCCTGGGTCGGGAAGATCCCCTGGAGGAGGGCATGGCCCCCCACTCCAGAATTCTTGCCTAGAGAATCCCGCGGACAGAGGAGCCTGGCGGGCTACTGTTCGTGGGGTCCCACAGAGTGGGGCACGACGGAAGCGACTTAGCACACGTGCATGTATCCTTGTAGGAGGGAGGCACAGAGATCTGACTACAGAAGAGAGGGCCTTGTGTTGATAGAGGCCGAGACTGAAGCGGTGTGGCCACAAGCCAAGGATACTGGCAGTCACCAGACTCTGTGAAAAACAGTGTCTATTGTTTTTAAGTCAACAAGCCTGTGGTCATTCATGATGGAAACCAGTGCTGTGCATGGAACCAAGAAGCTTCCTGCTACGGGCAGCTGGGGCTCAGTCCTGCGGGCCCGTCCCAGATCCGTCCCAGCTGGGGGATGAGGAGCTGGGTGACTGAGTCACTGTCGCGTCAGTCATTGCAGGAAGCCCATTCCTGGGAGTCACGTGCAAACCACGTGCCAGCAGCCAGCGAGAGCTCCCAGAAAGAGCTGCAGCTACGAGCCAGCGGTGGGTCAGATGGCACAGAAGTGAGGAACGCCAAGGGCTCACGGGTGGGGCGCGACAATGTCTACCACACATATGAAAACAAAAGAAAAACTCAAAAGTGAAAACCCAGGGACTTCCGTGGTGGTCCAGTGATGAAGAACTCAACTTCCAACGCAAGGGACGTGGGTTTGATCCCTGGTGGGGGAATAAGACCCCACATGCCACGGGGCAACTAAGCCCATGTGCCCCAGGGATCAATAGAGGAGCCCGCACGCTGCAAGGAAGACCCAGTGCAGCCACAGAACAATAGCAACAACAACCCAGACTGGGGCACAGTGTTGAACCTGCACCGGGACATGCTTCAGTGAAGACATCAGGACGCGGATTGACGCTAAACACCAACCCGGAGCTCCAGTGCTACCTTACAGCATCCTGGGATGGCGAGAAGAACTAGCGCCTGATCAAGGGTTTGCCTTGATCAGACGTCTGCGTGTCTCTTCACTGACTGGACCACAATTCTCTTTAAAGGGCTATATCAGCTTCCCGGAGCTGTGGTAACCAACTGCCATGAAATGGGTGGCTAAAAACAGAAGTCTATTTGGTCCCTCGTTCCAGAGACCAGAAGTCCAAGACCGGGCACCAGCAGGGTCAACTCCTTCTGGAGGCCCCAAGGGAGGCTCCACTCTATGTCCCCCCTCCCCTAGCTCCTGGCGGTCGCTGGTGATCCTCGGTATTCCTGAGCATGTAGAGGCATCACTCCAGTCTCTGCCTCCATCTTCATGTACCCTTCCCCTAAGCACATCTCTGTCTCTCTGTATCCTCACCTCTTCTTATAAAGACACCCATCCTTGGAATAGAGGTCACCCCAACCATGATGATCTCATCTCAAGATCCTTAACAAGGGACTTCACTGGTGGTCCAGTGGTTAAGAGTCTGCCTTCCAATGCAAGGGGCTCAGATTCCACCCCGGGTCGGGGGGCTAAGATCACACCTGCCTCAGGGCAGCTAAGCCCACGCGCCACAACCACTGCGCCACGCACTGCACCGGAAGATGCCCCATGGTGCAACACCTAAGACCCAACGAAGCCAAAAATAAGAAATAAAATATCCTCAACTAACTACCTCTGCAAAGACCTGATTTCCACATACGCTCTCATTCTGAGGTTCCAGTGGACAAGAATTTAGTGAAAGTGAAAGTCGCTCAGTCATGTCTGACTTTTTTCGACCCCATGGACTATACAGTCCATGGAATTCTCCAGGCCAGAATACTGGAGTGGGTAGATGGTCCCTTCTCCAGGAGCTTTTCTGAACCCACAGATAGAACCCAGGCCTCAACGCATTGCAGGTGGACTCTTTACCGGCTGAGCCACCAGGCAAACCCAAGAATATCGGAGTGGGTAGCAGATCTTCCTGACCCAGGAATTGAACTGGGGTCTCCTGAATTGCAGGCGGATTTTTTACCAGCTGAGCTATCATTTAACCCGCTATGAGGAGTTACTAGTATTGGCATTTTTACGAACAGGGAGCTGAGGGTGCCCAAGGTCACAGAGTTAGTGTGTGGAAGACAGACGGTTTCAACCCAGGTTTTTAGGACATGCACGTGCTTGCGGTCTCGCTGGACTGTCGCTATGGGGGCTGTGGAGCTTTCGGAGGCTCCGAGAAAAGGCTCCTTGCAAAACAGACTCAAGGTGGATCAGGCGCAATGCAGGCTCAGCCAGTAACAGCACAGCTGAAATGAATGTTCCAAAAGGACCCCAAATTCCAGGTTCTAAACACAACTAGTGCATTTCCTTTCTGCCTACCTGATGCTGACTTTGCCCTGGAAAACCAATGGCTGGGGAGTGGGGGTGGATGGGTGGGTGGCATGATCTGGCCAAGATCAATGGTCCACAGTTTGTACTTCTGTCTACCGCCGTTGTCCTTGGCATTAGAAAAACCCTCGTCGGCAATCTGTTTTGTGTTTTATTGCCTTTCTACCTGGTTCTCAAACAGTTTCAAGTACACTGGCACATCTTTTATCCTTAATGATCTGTCCTCCCGAAATTTATTTTTGGAAACAAATGAGTAAACAAAAGAAACCAAACCCAGCCTGATCCCAATAACTCTGAACCAAACAAATTGGGTCTTCTCTCTCATTTCTTTGCCGCTCGCAGGGCTTTAAAGCATCTTATGAGCCATTAGTTTGTTGGCTCCTGTGGAAGTATTTATGCACCGCCATTAAGCAGCACAAACTCTGGAGGACGGTTGGGGTTCTTTATGCCTCTGGCCCCTGCCCCTGACTGCCCGTCTCCTGTCCAGAGGGGAAACACAAACAAGACTTTCAGCGGCCAGTTCATCAGAGCCTGGTTTTCAATCCCCAGTCACTTGCCACCCTTACCCTCCTCTTCAGTCAAAAACAGTAGACCAAACACAAAGGCAGAAGATTTTCTTAAGGGAAAATCTAGGTTCTTGAGTAACGAATTAGTCACACCCTAAAAAGTGATTTCTCCACCCAGAAACGGCAAGTTAGCATCTAAATTGTATCCTCTTAGCCACAGTAGAGGAAAGCCTTACAGTGCAATTCTGGCCCCAACAGCGGGCGTGGCGTTAAGTGAGGCTAAGACAGTCCTCACTTCAGACACTGCAATCTCAGAAGTCCCCGGGCCACCTGCACTTCCTTTATTTTTCTTTATTTCAATTATATTGCTAATTATCTTTTTAAAAAAAGTATATGATTGACTGATTTTTGGCTGCACCATGGGGCATTCAGGATCTAGTTCATCGGCCAAAGATCAAACCTGTGCCCCCAGCAGTGGGAGTGTGGAGTCTTAACCGCTGGGCCACTGGAGAAATCCCTACCTCCACTTCTGACCATCTGACTACAGACTCAGGGCCCCTACTGTTCCCCCAGGTTTGATGGTTCACTAGAACGACTCCAAGAGCACAGGAAAGTGATGTACCGACTATTATCTTTTTTGTTTTTTTCATAAAGGATACAAATGAGGACCAACCAAAAGACGAGACCCAAGAGTGAGGAGTGGGAGAGCCCGCAGGTGAGCTTCCGTGTCCTCAGACACTGCACACTCCCCAAACACGCACCCCTGATTACCAACCACGAGGGCGGTGAGCTTCAGGGTCCAGAGCTTTTACTGGAGTTTCACTGAAAAGGCATTATTCTTTGAATCATCAGTTACGTGACTTAACTCTCTCTCCAGCCCCTGACCTCCTCAGAGGACTGGCTGATGTGACCTGTCACCTCAACTCCCTAATCACAAGGTCGGTCTTTCTGTGTGGCCAGTCCACATCCTGTATCATCCTTCTGGCATCAACTCAGGTGTGGTCTGAGGGGCCCACCAGGAGCGCCAGACTCGCCTGCCACGAAGCCTTCTCCCAGGAAGCAAGGTCAATTAAACTTATTCTTTTTTAGTATTTTATTTATTTTGGCCATGCCGGGTCTTAGTTGCAGCATGTGGCATCTTTTTAGTTGAAGCACATAGGATCTAGTTCCCTGACCAGGGATCAAACCTGGGCCGCATGAAGTCTTAGCCACCGGACCACCAGGGAAGTCCCCAAACTTATTCTTCTACAACACAATACAACTGATGGGGTCCAAATTAAGAAAGTAGTCTCTCTCCTCTTGAACGGATAAAAATCTGTTGTCACTGGGTCAGTTTTCTGGTGCCTAACGAGAGGGGATTCTTGCTTGCTGGAATCTGATCTACCGGACAGGCTGGAAAGGGTGGGAAAGGAGTCTGGAAGCCAGGGCTTAAGAAAGAGTTGTTGGGGATCATGAGTGGACAGTGGCGCTGTGGGAGCTGGGGGGATTGGGGCTTTGAGGACTGCTCAGCGTGGCTTTAGAGTGGACTCCCCGTAATATGTTTGGAGAAACATAACGTAGGAATGAAATTCATTTGGATTTCTTTTGACTGTGGACCCATGCTTTTAAACATCTTCTCCCTGCAAAGATTGAGCTGCAAGGCAGATACCCCTGGGATGTATCATGATTCTATGCATATATAGATCTTCTGATGGGGAACTTTTCCTCTTTCACGTGACAAATCCTCATCTTACAAGTGGGAGCCTGTGCTTTGACCTTCAAATCCAGGCAGGAAGGGCGTGAGCCAGGCCCAGTGGGGACCCAAGGATGAAAAGGCAAGGCCCTGGACCCAGGGACTGGTGGTTTGGTCATGGATGGTACTCGTGCTTTTTCCCGTATGACTCAGTTCCCCCTGGAACTGGAGGGGAGGCTGGCTTTGGGGAGGGTTGGAGGTGGTCCAGGTGGAAAAAAGGTGGTGAACGAAGTCGCCAAGGGTGGTGCCGAGGCAAGAGGAAAGAGCGCCACCTAGGGGTGGGAGGAAGAGGTGCCAGAAGAGTGGCCGTGCAGTGAGGTCACAGTGAAAGGTGAAAAGTGTCCGACCCTTTGTGACCCCGCGGACTGTACAGTCCATGGAATCCTCCAGGCCAGAATACTGGAGCGGGTAGCCTATCCCTCCAACAGCAGATTTTCCCGACCCAGGAATCGAACTGGGGTCTCCTGCATTGCAGGCAGATTCTTTACCAGCTGAGCTGTCAGGGAAGCCCGGGTTGGCCAGCATCACCCACCCCAGGAGAACTGAGGTCTCCACGCTCCTCAAGTTCCCACTCTGTGGGTGGCTCGGCCGTGTCCGACCCCTTGCGACCCTGCAGACTGACTGCAGCCGCCAGGCTCCTCTGTCCACGGGATTCTCCAGGCAAGAGCACTGGAGTGGGTGGCCATTCCCCTATGCAGGGGCCCTTCCTAGCAGGAATGCGTTTCTCAGAGTCCGTGCCCCTGGTCCCTGGAATCTGCGCAGCTCTCTCCTTCTGGGGGGAAGTGGGTCTATCACCGTCCACACCCCCACGGTTCGGGTAGGAAAGGGGGACTCCTTCACCTAAACTATGCTTTTTTCCTTTTAAAAAAAATTATTGCTGTTATTTATATCACTTTTGACAAAGTTTAATTAGCATCAGAGAAGCATTTCATATTTATAAACCAACCGCCTTTCATCTGACACTTGTCTGACACTCACCAAAGGCTCTGGGAACTTTAAAGAAGCCACACAGAGCACGGCTTGACTCCACCCTCCTGCCAAAGGCAGGCGTTGGGAGGGGAAGGAGACGGACCCCGGGGCTCACTCACCATCCCCACCGACTTCCCACAGCAAACCAGTGACGTGGGCGTTATATTGCCTCCTCACAGGCACAGAAAAGAGCTTCCCAGAAGCACACTGCCTGGCTTCTCTGTGCAAGGTCGAGTGACCCAGGTCACAGTGTCCCAAAACGCCTGCCACACCGACCTATGAGATCTCCAAATGAAGTTCACCTATGTGTTAGAAAGGAGACAGCATTCTTCATCTATCTTTAAAGCAACCCACATCAACATCTTGCATAATTAATCAATGTCTTTTTTTAAAGATTTTGTTTTTGTTGGATGTGGACCATTTTTAGTCTTTATTGAATTTGTTACCACATTGCTTCTGTTTTAGGTTTTGCTTTTTTGGCCAGAGAAGCGTGTGGGATCTTAACCAGAGACTGAACTGGCACCCCATGACGCGGAAGGCAAAGTCTTAGCCACCGGACCACCAGGGAAATACCTGTTTAAAATAAATCCCCTCATCACCTTGGGAGTTGCACAGTTAGTGTCCTCATCACAAGAAAAACATTTTCTTACTATGTGAGGTGGTGGGTGTTAACTAAATTTATTGTGGTGACCCTTTGCTACATATTTACACATCAAATTATTAAATTATACACCTGAAACGAATACCGTAAGATATGTTAATTCATGCTCAGTCAGTCAACCCCATGGACTGCAGCCCACCAGGCCCCTCAGTCCATGGGATTCTCCAGGCAAGAACGCTGGATCTTCCTGACCCAGGGAGCGACCCCTCATCTCCTGCATTGGCAGGTGGCTTCTTTACCAGTGAGCCACCAGGGAAGCCCTGCATGTCAATACATCTCAGTAAAAGTGAGGGGAAAGAACTTAAGTGAGATTCTCTAAGAGTAAACATCGGTCACGGAATCAGAACAAGTGATGACAGTTCTTAGTCCACAGTCTTGACAAAAACAGAACTGCAGGGCGGATCCGGCCAAGGGGCTGGTGTTTGCTGGCCCCTCCTCTGGCAGATGATGAGCCGTCAAGAAAAAGAAAATGGACGTGGTCCTGGCTTCTCCTGCTTCCTGAGACCCCCTCAGTCAGTTCTCTTCATTTCGCCTTTTGTTCTGTCTTGAGTTGGGGACCCCAGAATGGGACCCTGAAACAAAGACTCCAGGACACATCCTTGATACAGGAAGTGGTCCCCGGACTCCAGCAGTGCAGCGAGGAAATGAGATGGGAAAGAGAAGGCAAGGACTAAAGGGTCTGCCACTGACCACGTTACCAGGGTGACCGGCTGGAGCTGGTCCCACTAGGACCCCTGAAGACAGAAATACCTGGGAGTTACCCTTCCAGCCAGGGGAGTGACTTGGAGTAATCACCCTCCAATCCCACCGGTAACTAGCTGAGCGCTGTTCCTATGAATCCCCAAGACTCCCTGGCGGTTGCCCTGATATGGGCATGTGTGTGGAGTGTGAGGTACCAGGGGATGGAGTGGGACCCTGGTGGCATCCTCCCCTTTAGCATCTTCAGGAGCACACACTTCCTTTGGGAAACAATTCTTTTTGCCCTGTAAGCAGCGGCTCTCAGGTACTGGGCTCACATAAGGAAATGACACCCTCTCTATTTCCCCCTAATATGTGCAAAAAAAAATGAAACACATCTTGAAATATATTTTGACAAGCTCAAGGCTGTGAGCCCCTGGAGGGCAGGAATGATAGGAGCAGGCTGCTTCGCCCTCTGTTTACTCACAAGGCCTCACGCCTTCGACAGCCGCACCCCCTTCGCCTTGGACAGCGAAAGGGGGAGGGCGCCGAGGTGGCGGTGACGGGTCCAGATCGCACCTTTGTCTCCGCTTCGCGGAAGAGAAACCAAAACAGCTGCAGCCGTGGGCCCAGGGCCACACGATGAGTGACAGCAGCAGCGAGCCGTCGTCCCAGGCCCTCGCTGCCCCGGAGGGCTGGCTGCAGGCCCCGCAGCACTGCCTCCTCGGCTCCCCCCACCCCCGAGCAGGGCTGAGCCCGCACACAGACAGGGCAGACGGAAGCGAGGCTGGTACTCAGCCGGCCCCCGGGACCGTCTCAGTCCGCCCGGCCCCAGGAGTGAAGGGTCTCCCGCGGGCGGGAACGGGCGCCTCAGCCCAGGCCTGTGCGTGGTCTGCCGCCCACACCGGACGCGGAGCGGCCCGGAAGTCGGGATCGGAGACGGGCGCAGGCCGGGAGGGCACTGGTCCACCAGCGGTGGGGCCGCGGGGGCGTCCAGCGTGGGCGCAGGCGGCAGGCGGCGTGTGCCCCGCGGAGGACGCGGGGGTCCCGGTACCACCCGCTGAGAGCGGGTGCGTTTCCACCATCAGGCTGCCACCGACAGCTCTGCACAGCACCGCGAGGCACCCCTCTTCCCTGGAAAGCGTCTTCGGTGGGTCTAAGTTCTAAACAGTGGCTGTGGGTACTGTCGGGCGTTTTTTAAACTGCAGTACAATTGTTTGACCGTGTCATGTAAGTTCTGGGCGTACAGCGCAGACTCCTCCCTTACAGGTTACTGTATAACACTGGTGTACTTCCCTGCGCTGCACAGCGGTCCTTTTTGGTCACCTATTTTGTGAGTAGGAGCTTGTATCTGCTCGTCCCAAACTCCTAATTCAGCCTTCCTCCACGCCCCCTTTCCTCTTTGGTAAACCGCAAGTCTGCTTTCTGTGCCTGTGAGTCTCTTTCTGTTTTGGAAATAAGTTCATTTGTGTGTTCTTGTTTTCCTTTTTATTTTTTAGACTCCACATATAAGTGATATTATATGGTATTTGTCTTTATCAGACTTATTTCACTTAGAATGATCACTCCTAGGTCCAGCCGTGTAGGTGCAAGCGGCATTATTTTCTTCTTTTTTATGGCTGAATAGAATTCCATAGTATGTATGTGTCACATTGTCTTTATCCATCCAACTGCCGATGGACACAGGCTACTTCCATGTCTTGGCTGTTGGAAACAGTGCTACAGTAAATACTGGGGTGCATGTATCTTTGCAAATTATGGTTTTCTCTGGGCATATGCCCAGGAGTGGGATTGTTGGATCATGTGGTAGTTCTCCTTTTAGTTTTTTAAGAAACCTCCTTACTGCTCTCCAGAGTGGCTGCACCAATTTGCATTCCCATCTTGGGTTTTAATAATACACATGTGAGCCTTAGATTAGCACATTTTTATTACTTGAACTTTAATAAATGTTGTATTCTCCGAGGAAGTTAATTTAGTTCTACAGTCTGCCCCCAACACACACGAACCCAGCGACACAACAGGCTCATTTTAAAAGTGGGTTCCTGTGGGGCAAGACAAGGACGCTTATCCTAGGCTCTTCTTCCAACGGGACTAGCCAAGGTAGCTAGGCAAAAGGAAAAAGAAATAAAGAAATACAAGGCATCCAGATTGGGGGGGCGGAGTAAAACTACCTCTATTTGCAGATGATATTCTCCTGTACATAGAAAAATCCCAAGGAATTCGCTAAAAAAGAAACAAAAAACCTTAAATAATAAGCTCAGCAACATTGAGATACAAGATCAATATAAAAACCAACTGTAACCCTATGTACTAGCAATAAACAATTTGACAATAGAATTATGAAAACAATTTATTTACAATTACATCAAAAAGGAATAAAATACCCAAGAATAAATTTAACAAAAAAAGTAAAGACATACACTGAAAACTATAAAAACATCATTGAAATAAATTAAACAAGATCTAAATAAATGGAAAGACACCCCATGTTCACACTCCTTAAACTGATGCATAGATTGAACATAATTTCTATCAAAGTCTCCTTTTTTGAAGAAATTGACAAGCTGGCCCTAAAACTCATGTGGAAATTCAAGGGGCCCAGAATATCAAAGACTATTTCAACATTCTTGAAAATGAAGAGCAGAGTAGAAAAACTCACACCTCCCAGTTTTAAAACTTAGCTCAAAGCTACAATAACCAAGATGTGGTGGTAACTAGCATAAAGTTAGACAGATAAAATGAAATAAAATTGAGAGTTCCCAAAATAAACCCTAATTTATAGTCAATTGATTTTTGACAAAAGGAGCCAAGACAATTAAATGCAGAAAGAATCGTCTTTTTAAATACAGTGTTGGGATGAAAAGCTATTCTGGTACAAGAGAATAAATGTGAACCCCTACCTCATACCATATACAAATATTACATCAAAGTGGAATATAGACCTAAATGTAAGAGCTAAAATTATGACACTCTTAGGAGAAAACAGGAGTAAGTATTTATGACCTTGGGTTAGTCACTGATTTCTTAGATATTTCACCAATATGGTGAACCTTGAAAACAATTTGCAGAGTGAAAGAAGCAAGATACAAAAGTGCACACGATCACAAACTGTAATTTTTTGGAGGGGCGGGGAGAGTAAGTATAAATTTTGCTTCATATATTAAATATTTGCCCAAATTTGAACACTATCTTTAAAACTAAAATTCATTTCTTATAACTGATAATTGTTTTAAAACCAAAATACAAACAAATGATGATTGTTACTGAATCTTGATATGGGCTTCCCTGATAGCTCAGTTGGTAAAGAATCAGAGCCTGCAATGCAGGAGACCCCAGTTTGATTCCTGGGTTGGGAAGATCCACTGGCGAAGGAACAGGCTATCCACTCCAGTATTCTTGGGCTTCCCTTGTGGCTTGATACAATCATTACTAAAAATAACTTTGAGATATAGAGGAGAGAGTTAAAAATGATCGGCTCCAGGCGTCAGGTATGCTGGTGTTCCTGGGTGCTGCACATGTCATAAATGGTTGGAAGCGCACACTTCAAAAAAACCCAGAGTAATATGGGTATTTAGGTCCAGTGGATCTTAATAGTTACCAATAAGATATTGCTATATTTCAGGTACCTAGTCAAGTACTTCAACATTGTATGGACCATTTCCACATCATAATTTAATCTCTACACCCCCAAATACAAAAGCCAGTGCTAAAAGAAACAAATGTGTATATATGGAATACATAGGTATGTGTGTGTGGTTGTTGATTGTTCTTATTTGGTTTAGTTTTTATATATATTTTTTTCATTTTATCTATTTGTTTGGCTGCACCGAGTCTTCGTTGTGGCATGTGGGATCTAGTTCCCTGACCAGGGATCGAAGCCCAGGCCCTGTGCATTGGGAACACGAAGTCTTAGCCACTGGACCACTAGCAAAGTCCTCGTTTGGTTTGGTTTTGATTTTGCTCTTCCTATAGCAGCTCTCGGGGTGGGTGGCTCAGACAATATGCCAGAGGAAGCCCTTCTGCCTGCACAGGGATTAGGGTGTTTATTTTGTGTGTTTATCTCGTGGCCTCAGTCCTCTGGGCTGAATAGTTTTGAACCCTGTAGATTTTTCCCAACATTTGCTTCTGTCTGATCAACCCTAACTAGTCTGATCCACACAAAGCTGACTAACGTAGTTAGTTCTTGCTCTCACTTCCAATCACTCTTTCCTTTCTTCAGAAAAGCAAAATTTCTTTCATCCTCCTTGGAAAGTTCCCTCCCCTCCTATTTGCTCTCTCACTGATGCTGTCAGCAGTGGTACCCTTCCTCCGGGTTACACAAAGAGCTCTGCCGTGTCAGTAGGAACATTTCCCATGGACACGATTCTCTGATAAAATCAAAGGTCAGAGAAACTTATCTTCCAAACACTCCACGCACAGTTAAGTTCCAAGCAGATAACAACGCACTTAATTTTACAGAATGGAAACAATTGGAAGGCTTATGCTGAGAGGATAGCATACATACAGGCACAGAAATGTGTATAATTCTTCTAAGTAGTCGTAACGTAACTGTCACACGTTGGTGTCGACACAGACAAAGTGACAGGTGCTTTTCACATCAGTCGGGAATGGATGGTGTCCTCCTGGTTGGCTGGAGTAGTCTTGTCAGTGCTGTGCCCAGCTGGACCTTGGGGAAATACACTGCAGAGAGACATGCACGTAGAAACCGTGAGATGCTCCATAAACACCCCGACTACCATAAAACAGTTTCAGAGCCACTGGTGTGTAGACGACTGTGTTTAAAGTGGCCAATTCTATAAGCTACCACATTCATATTTTTAATGAGCCCTGACTTTCCTGCTCAAATGTTATGTGTTGAAAACAGACATAATTCAGAGCCATTTACATTGCTTGGGTGTTTCTAGTTGCTTTCTCCAAACGCAAAGAGAAGGGGGGAAAGCAATTGGCAGGCATGGTGATTGATGAGCAGGGCGAAATATTTTCCATTTTCAAACAGAGGGACCTAAAGCAAACATTGAACCATGGTTAAGTTCTGTGCAGAGAGGAACAGACTCCCAACTTGATGGAGCACCCTTCAGGCCTCAGGTAACCCAGAGCGCTCCAAAGCCTAATCAGTTACACGCTGGTAATACAGCCCCTGAAGACAAACAAAGCATCCATCACATGCTCGATGCAATAGCTCACATGCATTTCTGGCCATTACTGAGATTATTCATTATTTATGTAGAGCCGCCAGCACATATGCCGCACTGTAAAACAGATGTAACGCGCCCATTACCCTAATGCTGATTAACTGAGAAGGAAGCGGTGGTCAGGTTTCAGGGACTGCCGTCCATCCCCTTGGAGAGAAAAAACGGACAGGACACAGCACGTGCAGTGATGGAATGAGCCCACGCTTTCTCAACACATATGCCTCCTGCGTGAGATGGCGCCTGCACGGTCCACCACGAACCTGCCCTCCCAGGCGTGGACTAAAAAGCCCTAAGCTCACTGCAGTGATGGGCCTTCCATCATTTTGCACATATCGTGCAGAAATCTCTCTCCGCCAGTACTGTTTTCAGAGCGAAATTCAAGGTATATCTTTTCCTCCCATGACATATATAGATGGCTTTCATCATATTTCATAATGCAAGCAATTGAAAACTATTGAACATACATTACCAGCCTACACGTGGGGAAGTTTTCCTTCTGGATTGAAGCCATGCTTTCTGAAAGAATTAAAAAAAAAAAACCAAGGGTCATTTAAGGTGCTCAGCATACAAGAAAGTAAATGAACCTTTCAGGGAGTGTGTGTGTGTGTGTGTGTGTGTGTGTGTGTGTGTGTGTGTGTTTTATGAGGGATAATGGATACAACTTATGCCTTTCTGGAATCATCTCTCTATGGAAGATGGCAAAAATCAACCTGAAATTAAGAGTTGTGAGCTTGAAGGGGCAGCGAGAACAATACCAGCGTAAAAGTATAAAGGATGTAAAACATAATTAAAAGCCTGGCAGGTTCTGGTTTGCTCCTGATGCTCCTGTGGGGGTTTGAGTACATACAGTGGCAGTGAGGTGTGGCGTCTGGGAAAAAAGCAATATATTAATTCTCAGATCAATAGTTTGTGAAATACCTTTTTGCTGTCCCAAGAGTGTGACAGTTTCCCTGATAAGGAATGAATCTCTGGGAGGTGAAGGCAGGTTTCACCGGAGGAGACTGCTGTCTGGAGGGGAGGGGTGGGGAGTGAGGGGCAGCAGCGAAGGAGAGGTCGTTAAGAGCTGGGGTCACATCCTCCCCCGGTTCCGTTCTTAGTCCATTTTGCTCTCAGCACAGCACTGCAGTCTCAAAACACAGCGCGTGACCAGAGCTGAGATCCGGCTCCAGGTAAAGCCCTTCTCTCATTTTTCCCGTTCTGAGGGGCTCGGAGAACCCTGAAGCTGCCTCCTGCAGCTGCGGTTTTTCGGGAGGAGCATGGAACTGAAGACGGGGCCGCTGGCAGACACAGTGAGGCTGCCGCAGGAGGCCGAGGGTGAGAACGGCCCGGCACACCGCCGGCAGGCCCGCCGGGGAGCAGAGGGACTTCGCGGCCCGCCTCTGGCCACGCAGCTCTGACACGGGCCTGCTGGTCACGTCCTTGCCGGTTCAGGATGAGCCCCTCGAGAGAAGGCTTCCCCGGGCTGGTCGGTGCAACGGATGGTGACTGAGAGGCTGCTACCGCGCGCACGCGCACACTCATACACACACTCATACACATTCTCACACACACTCATACACACTCACACACACTCATACACACACTCACACACACTCATACACACTCGCACACACTCATACTCATACACACACACTCACACATTCACACACACACTCACACACACTCATACACACACTCACACACTCACACTCACTCATACACACTCATACACACACTCACACACACTCACACTCACACACACTCATACACATATACACACACTCGCACACACATGCACACACACTCACACTCACACACACACTCATACACACACATTCATACACACACACTCATACACACACGCTCTCACACACACACACACACATAAACACACAAACACACACACACATACACACACACTCACACACACACACGCGCGCGCACACACTCATACACTCATACACACACACACTCATACACACACACACTCATACACACACTCACACACAGCCTGCTCCCACACACACACACACTCTCTCACACACACTCACACACACTCATACACACACACACACACACACACACACACACGAGGCTGTTGGAACCCCAGCAGGCGCCGCAGACCCGGACCGCGGCAGACGCACACCTGAGTCCAGAGGGAAGCAGGCCAGGAGCCCCGCGGAGGCTGGACGTCAGCTGGGGATCCCCGCGGCGGGCGGGGCACCGGCGAGAAAGAGACGCCTTCCTCAGTGGGCCCCGGGGCCTCCGAGCCCCTTCCCAGCCCCACCCTCCGGGACTTCTTGAGGGGAACGCGCAGGGAGGGGGAGCCACAGGAGAAACCGAACATGTTTATTCTGGAAAACCTGAAGGCACTGTTTAGTTAGCGCACTGGGTGACATTTGAAGGCAGACAGAGCTACCGTTCCATTTGTCCCCCGGACGTGGACGGGAGGCCCAGAGGATGACGGTGCCTTCTGTATGCAGCAGACGATTTCTCTGCGTGACCCTGTGACCCCAGCAGGTGCTCAGATCCTGATAACTTGGACGCAGGGAGAGACGGGAACTAAACAGCTGGGTTCCTCCCCAACGCCTCCCGCCCCTGTTGCTTGTAGAAAGGAATTACTTTTATTACAAAAGAATTGCATGGTATGGAAATACACAGTTTCTGCTATAGAAGGATATCCAGAGAAGACCATTTTGACTCTTCACTCCTTCCTGATTCAACCCCTTAGAAATGACCATTTTGAACACATAAGACTTATAGATCCATCTGACGTCATACTGTCTCCAATCCAGTCATTTCACAGTGCTTTCCACTTCTTTGGAGAGCCAAGATCTGACTGACAATTCAGATACATCTGACGCTTCTTTTTTTAAGGTCTCCTGAATAGTTACTGGGGCTCCCCTGTAAAGAATTCCCGGTAAAGAATCTATCTGCAATGCAGGACACCTGAGTTCGATCCCTGGGTCAGGAAGGCCCCCTGGAGAAGGGAGTGGCTGCCCACTCCAGCGTTCTTGCCGGGAGAATCCCATGGACAGAGGAGCCTGGGACAGAAGAAGCCGGACACGGCTGAGTCACTAACACACACACAGCTGTTACTCTTCCTTTTCATTGTTTTCATGGATTTATTTCACTCTTTCCTGGATCCCATGTCTTCCTCTTTCTTAGATTTCTTTTTCATTTCGTGGTATTAATAGTACCTTCTCAAATAATTCCTTTTTCTCCCCCTGCCCCCACCCACACGCATAGCCACCCTCATCATCAAACCATCCCCATCAGAGCGGTACACGAACCTACATCAACATATCATAGTCGCCCAGCGTCCACAGCACACATCCCCGTTCCCTCCTGGTTGTGTACAGTCTGTGGGCGAATGTGTTGATTTTTAAGTATTCTTTTCTCTTCATGTATATACCTATATATTTATAAGTGAAGCTATATGATATTTGGGAAGTAATACAAAACAGTCTGGGGCTGGAGAAAAGTATGGTGGAGCAGAGATAAGATCAGTCATGAGTTGATCATTAAAACCAGCTTAGGGTTACATGAGACTTCATTATATCATGTTCTCTGTTTATTTTTGAGACTTCCTAAAGAAAACAATTTTTCAATACTAAAAAAAAATAGAAAGTGATTGTGTTTCTGGAGAAGTGCTTGGGAGGTAGTTTTCCAAAGCCCCTGCATGTCTAACAATGTGTTTATTTTGCTCTCACATGTGAGCGATGATTTGGTTGAATACAAGGCTCTACATTTAAAGTGAGTTTCGCTGAGAACATTGAAGCATCCCTTCATTATCTCCTCGCTGGAAGGTTGCTGATGAGAACCCTGAGCCCCATCTGATCCTCAGCATCAGCGTGCTTTCTCCCCCGCCCCTCTCGTGGACTTCGGAATCTTCTCATTATCCATCTTTTCTTTTTCCTTCCTGAAATTTCTTGAGGATGTATCTAGAGGCAGATGTTTTTACTCATCACATTGGTTCTCGCTGGACCCTCTCATTGTGGAGAAGGAGGTCACTCTTCAGCTCCAGCAAACATCACCATCATTTCCTGGCTAACGCCTCCCTCCAGTTTCTCTTTTCCTGCCTGCAACGCTAAGTGGACAAAGATCTTCTCGAGTTGATCACTGACGTCTCAGCTTTTCTGTTTCCCTTTTCGCGTCACGGTGGGCTTCCTTTGTTTCGGCTTCCAGCCTAGGAGACACACACTATACAGACATCTTCTTTCAGCCCTTCTATTACATTTCAGTTATTTATCCTATCTTTTGGCAGTTGCACTTTAAATTTCCATGACCTGTCCTTTCTCCAGGCAGCCCATTTCTCAGCAACCTGATCCTATTTTACGGGTGTGATTTCTGCTCGCCTCTCTCTGAGGACACTCAGTTGAGGGTTTCTTGGCTCACTACGCTCTCATTCCTCTCTAGCTCTCCCCACTTCTCCACCCATGGTAGGCGGTTGTTCTATTTGTTCAGCGAGGTCTCACTCTCAAGGTGCTGATTTCTGCCCGTGTCTTTGAAGGCCCAGGGTGACTGCTGTTTCCCAGCCTCCCCGTCAAGAGCCTGGCTGGGCTCTCAGGGCAGACGCGGTGCCCAGCAGACTGCCCTCCCTCCAGGGCAGCACCTCAGAAAATCTGGCCCGAGGACCCATGTCCTCCCGTGCACCAGTCCCTGACAAGCAAGATAAGAAGAGAAATCAAACTGAGTACTTGGAAATCTTTACAGCATTTTAACACTTCTGCAATGAGCAAGCATGATCAGCGGGCCTGTATCTTGAGCGTCTTTAAATCCACTTTCTAAATTCATTATTGTTGTATTACAGAAAGGTATCAGTTTGTAACAGATCAGAAACTTTTTTAAGGTTTGGGGGTGAGATAGTTTACTGCAAATAGTTCAGAAGGCACTGCCCTAGGGGGCCTTCCCAAGTGGTGCTAAAGAACCCTCCTGCCAATGCAGGAGACATGAGACAGGGGTTCGATCCCCGGGTCGGGAAGATACGCTGCAGGGGGGCGTGGCAACCCACTCCAGCAATCTTGCCTGGGAAACCCCATGGACAGAGGAGCCTGGTGGACTGCAGTCCGTAGGGTCTCAAAGAGTCTGACACGCCTGAGGGGCCCAGGCAGGGAGGTGTCTGCACAGGCTGCCCCTCTGCCACATGTCCCATGGGAGGGGTCTCTTTGGGCCGCTGCCCCCATTCCAGGAACCCTTGACCCTCTGAGCAAGTTTCCTGAGACATACTCCTCTGGCTTCACCTGGGGGAGAAGCTAAAGGTGCACAGTGGGAGGTCAGAGGCGGGAGTCAGAAGGGAACTCCACATTCAGCAGTTCCATCCAACGTCACGCGGTGTCTGCGCCTCCATCCACCCTGTCCTACCCTCAAGCCTGCCAGATCTGAAGGGGTCCTGTGAGAGGACCCCTCCCATCTTCGCCGCCTCCTTCTCCCCTGCACACTCCGAGCGGGGGCTTCTGCTCACCTGTTTTCTATCCACCAGTCCTGGCATCTCTATAAGAGCATCACCTGTGGTTCTTCGCTGCCATTCCGGCAGGTTTCCAAAAGAGGAAGTGAGTGTTTGCATTTAGTTCATAGTCTTGGACCAGAGTCCTCTAAAGACATTTGAATTACCTTTGTCCTGGGGTCATAGAGGAATCAGGTTTTTAAATGGCATGCCTGGGCAGGAGGGAACTTTCTGGGTGATGCTAGTGGTCAACCTTATACCTACGCTGTCCCACAAAAAAGGAACGTAATATTTTAAATTTCTAGTAGCAACATTAAAAAAGAAATGTGAGACTCATTTTTATAATGTATTTTATTAAACTCAACTTATCCAGAATATTATCCAGAATATTATCATTTCAACATGCAGTCAGTATCGAAATTAGGAGTGAGATGTTTGGCATTCTTCACACACCATGTCTTCAAAGCCTGGTGCAGTTTTTACACTTACAGTACCTCAGTTTTCCTGGAAAATAGTTCGCATGTATTTAGCTTTTGTAAAATTTGCAGTTGGAAAAGTAGATGAATATTCTCAAGTTGCTCCCAACATACTTACAAGTTTTCCAGTGACAGAATCAAGTATCTGTTTTCCAGATTTTAATTAAAAGCCGATGGAACTTAAAATGCGGTTCCTGATCCACAGCAGCCGCACGTCGAGCGTTCGGCAGCCCAGCGGGGGTGGCGGCCGCCACGCCGGACCACACAGTTCTGTATCTTCACAGGGTCACACGGTGTATGCTGCTGCTTCGTGTAGTCATGGGACCCCACGGACTGTAGCCCGCCAGGCTCCTCTGTCCATGGGATTCTCCGGGCAAGAATACTGGAGTGGGTTGCCATGCCCTCCTCCAGGGGATCCTCCCGACCCAGGGATCGAAGCCGGGGTCTCCTGCATTGCAGGCAGATTCTTCACAGCTGGGCCACCAGGGAAACCCTGCATGGCTCATACGTTCGTCAAAACTCATCGCACGACATTGTTAAACCTGTACGTAACCTATATCTAAAACTCTGCTTAATGATATGCCTGATGAAGTACTTAAAGGTGAAATATGTTGATGTCATCAACTTTTGAAATGCATTAAAAAAAAAGGATTGATGACTAGAAGAATAGATGGGTATATATGTGATAAAGCAAATATAGCAAAACGTTTTATAGAGTTCGGTGGTGGGATATATGGGGTTCACTATACAATCCTTCTAACTCTTAAGAATGTTTAAAAAGTCTAATGAAGTGTTGGGAGACAATAAGAGACATGTCTTCAACAAACCATACCTACAGGTAATCCCATCATTGAATCTGAAACACATGATACTGACAAAAAGAAGCCAGATTCAGAAGAGAATCTATGAATGGCTCCATTTATATGAAGTTTTTGAGCTTTAGAGGTAAATGATCTGCTTGAAGTCGGAATGTAGTTTATTCTTGGTAGAGGAGGGTTTGACAATCATGCTTTTTGCAGAATTTTTGCAGTTTTTGTTGATTTAAGGCCCACCTGCCCTTCATATCCTGCATGAGGAAAACCAGCGTTCCCCTTTAAAACCACACAGCCTGATTTAAAGGTTAACCAAGAGCAAGAGAGATTCTACCCTGGACCGTGGCGGCTCACTGGGGACCAAGGACCAGGATGCTGGTGGCACTGTTCTGTATTTTAGGAACTTTCTCTCTGCGGTTCCTGATGACTCTTTAACATGCTGCGCAGAAAGCAAACGTATGTTGGCCTTACCGCCTGGTCCACGCGCATCCATCAGCCGCATCCCTCAAACCCGCCGCCACTCCGCCTTCTCCTCTGCTAGAACCACCGCAGCGCTATTTACCTTCTGCTTAGTTGCTTCATTTCTTGAGTGCCCTTCCCTCCAGGAGCTCAAGGAACTTCACCCAGAGAACTTAAAACACGTAAAACAGGACAGAGAGTTCTCCAGCGTACTGGGGGGGCGGGGGCAGGGGGGGAATCAAACGATGGGGGGAGGGAGAGAAGAGAGCGGTAAACTGAGGCAGCGGAGGTGGGGCTGGGGCTGGGGAAACTGAAGCATCTGCAGCGGGCAGACTAGAACCCAGAGTTCTCCGGACCCGGCCGGCTTTGTCCAGATACTTAAGTTCACGATTCAGAAACACCCTTGGGTGGGAGAGCAACGTGCCCAGGGGGCCTGTGTCACAGCTCTGGGGGTAAATGATTAAACCGGGGGCATCCAGAAGTCACAATTTCCCCTCCAGGTGTTGGGGCTGAGAGCCCGAGTGGGGGATGGGTGGGCGGAGGGCAGACTTCGCCACCAGCCAGGGTCCAGGCGGGGTGTGTGCAGACCGTCCGGCCGGCCCCAGGAAGCTTCCAGAACTCTGGCTGAGGGAGGAAGAGCCCCGGGGGTGCCCTGCTGCCCACTCTTCTGTGGGACCAGCCCTCCCTCCCCCACCCCAAATGGCAGCGATGCCTCTGGGAGGTCTTCGGAAGGGGCCCGTCGCCTGGACCGCAGGCCTTGAGCCCAGACATCCTCCACGGGGCGTCCCTTCCCACGGCCGCTCCAGGGCTCCGGGCCGGGGTCGGCAGTCCTGGGGTCGCTGCTGGGTAGGGGTTGAGGCCCAGCCTCCCCGACCGGGGTGGAGGGGGCGGGGCCGCCCCAGGCCTGCGGTGGGGCAGGTGCGGGGGTCTCCTGGCAGCCCCCGGGGCCCAGAGCCCACCCAGCGCACCCCTTCGCGCCCTCCTACCCCGGCGGCACCCAGGCCCCGCCCCTCCCCCTCTTCCTTATCTCTTTTCTAACCTTTTGCATTTTTTTTTTAGTCTCATTTCCTGTCGGGTTTTGCATTTCCCTCCCCCTTCCAGCCTATGACACACTTTCTCTCCTTTTTTCTCTCTTTTGCCTCCCTTGGCCTCCGAACTCCTGCCCGGGTGGCGCGCAGCACCCTCCCGGCCCTGCAGCCCCTGGGCCGGCTGCGCCCCTCGGACGGTCCGGGCGGCGGGCCCGAGGGCCGGGGCCCCGGGAGGAAGCCGGCGGCCTGCGCGGAGGAGGCGCCGCGGCTGGCGGAGCATGAGCGGCCCAGGTAGGCGCGGCGGACGCGGGGGTGGGGACCCGGGTTGGGGACCGGGGAAGGGGGGGCGGGGGCCACCCTGGGGTGGCGGTCGGTCCAGGTGGGGGGCGCGGTCGAGGTGGGTGGGGGGCGCCGAGGGTGTCCGGAGTGGCTCGCTTTCTCACCCCTCTGGCTCCATCTCCACCTCCCTCCGCCCGCCGAAAACTTTTCTCTTTCTTCCACTTTATCTCGCCTCTGGGTTTCTCTCGGACCGTCGGTCTCTGAGTGGCCCCGCCTGACGACGTTCCCCACCCCGCCCCGGCCCCCCGCCCCTCCGAAAACAAAGGGATGAAAAGAGGGGGTGGGGGGCGGTGGTCGGGGGCAGCGGGCTGGCCGGGCGCCCCTGGGGGCCCCAGAGGAAGGAAAAGAATCTTTTCTAAAACCTTAAAGGACAGGAAGTCTCCAGACCACAGCCAGGCCTGACTCGCAGGCTCCTGAGAAGGTGGGGCCCCGGGGAGGGGCCCGGGGAGCGAGGTGGGGCCCCGGCGCCTCTGCAGAGCCAGGATGGGTCCCTAGAGGCCTGGCGCCTGGAGTACCCGCCTCCCGGGCCCCAGGGCGCTGCCCGGGCTGGAAAGCCGCCCCGCATAACCCCCCAGATCCCCGCCCGCCAGGGTGACCTGAACCCTCCCGGGGCGGGGAGAAGGGTTCTCTGGGGGAGACAGTTTTGGCGCAGGGAGTGGGGCCTGCTTGCCTGCGTCTGGGCTCCCAGCTTCCTGGCACCTTCTGGGCAGAGTGCGAGCAGAGGGCAGTCGGCTCAGACCTGGTCTTGGACCAAACCCATCTCTGCGCAGCCTCTGACTTGTAGTCGAGAAAGACCCTTCCTAACGTTTGCTGCCTCTTCCAAAGGTGTAAGGCTGCTGCCGCTGCCCAGGAAGGAAAGACACGCCGGTCCAGTCCCAGACAGTTAGTGGGCACCTCCCCTGTGGTTAATGAGCACCAGAAATCCGAAGCCCTGGGTTAATGCCCAGGCAGGAATTTAGCTAAAATGCTGCCCTCTGTCTTTGCCCTGAGTCTGTACTTCCCTCCACCCCCAAGGCCAGGTAAAGAAGTGACCGTCGCATTTTGGGCTGTGGGCTGTGGGCAAAGGGAGCCTGGGACTCAGCCGCCCCCATCCCAGGCAGAATGGTTTGGATGTCTGTGCATTTTAATTAGCACCCGGATCAAAAAGGAAGTCTGGTGGCCCCAGCAGCCCCGAGTCTGTTCCTTTGTGTGATTTTTTTTTTAATTGTGGTAAAATACACATGACAAAACCTTTGCAGCCTTAACCGCTTTTAAGTATACAGTTTAAGGGTAATAAGTGCCTTCACATTGTTGTACAACCATTACCACCATCATGTCCAGAACTTTCCATCTTCCCAAACTGAGACTCTGTCCCCTTTAAACACTATCCCCCATCTCCCTCCTCCAGCCCCGGGTACCCACCCTTCTACTTTCTGCCTCCCTGAATCTGACTCCTCGGGGGGCTCCATGTAAGTGGAATCCTACCGTGTTTGTCCTTTAGTTCACTGAGCATCATGTCCTCAAGGTTCATCCATGTGGTAGCTGGTGTCAGTTTCTTTCCTTCTTAAGGCTGAATAATACTCCGTGGTAGGCATGGACCCCATGTCGTTTATCCATGAATCCTTTATGTGATATTTTAAAATGACTGGTAAACCTAACTCTTATTCTCAAGGGGACGGCCCTGGACTGAATCAGTTAGTGGGCACCTTTTGGGACACAACAGAAGCAAGGTGGGACCCAGACGTCCCCCTCTAAGCAGTTCAGGCCGTGCGGAGACTCAGGCTGGAGGGGGAGCATCGAGAGGAGGGTGGATGGCGGACGGAGAGCGTGGGACCCATGGGGATCAGTGGAAGGTTCGGGCCGAGACAGCGCTGGCGGGTCCCGACTCCCTCCTCCACCTTCCCACTTGTGTTTCTCCACCCTCCCGATGGAAGCCTTGCTTCCCAGGACTGGAGGCTGTTTCTGGTTCGGTGACTATAGCGCTTCATGCATGACAAGCCACATCGAGTCCAGCGTTCAGATGATTATGATGAAAAGGGGCCCAAGGCTGATACGCGGAGCTCCTGCTGACAGTTTAAAACTGCTGTCCGGTCCTCTTTTGCTTTGCCCCTACCCCTGGCCTTGAAGACAGTGCCCCCTGGCAGTCAGGACGATGGTGAGGTCCCACACGGGTCAGATGCCCAGATGACCGTCCCAACCCCGAGTGTGGCCAGATCTGTGAAACACGTGTTAAAAAGAAGTTAGATCAGTGACTATGCTGGCGGTCCAGTGGTTAAGACCCTGCGCTTCCACCGTAGGAGGTTTGTTCGGGTTAGATACCTGGTGAGGGAACCAAGATCCCACATGCCCTGTGGCCAGAAAATAAAAAGTTCAAAAATTTCCGAAAGAATCAGATCGAGTGGGGAGGCAACAGAAGGGCCACGCTCCACCTTCTGTGTTGGGGGCCTGGTGGCGGGTGGGAAGGAGCCTCGGGCTGTGGCCCAGACGTGGCTTCCAGTCATGATTGCCTAGCTGTGCCGGCCTGTCATCACTTCAGCAATCTGGGAGTCATTTCTCCCCAATGAAATCAGGGTATTAATAGTGATCATTTTCAGGCCTGTCTGTTACACCAAGCATAAAATGAGAAAACACGAGACGTACATACGACCACCTTTGCCGTTGTTATTCCTGAGATTCAAGGGGGATGAGAGGATGGACGCTAAGGTCAGGGCCTGGGGCTGGAGTGTGGCTTCCCCGACCCGTGCTGGGTGGACCCCCTTCCTTGGTCCCCTGGTCTGCAGTCCCAGTCTTCCAAGGCAACCGTGAGGATGGAAGGAAATATACCCTGTAGATACAGTGCATTATCCAGTAGGTCTAGAACATTTTGTCCATGGAATTCTCCTCTGTCCATCGAATTCTCCAGGTAAGAATACCGGAATGGGCAGCCTGTCCCTCCTCCAGGGGCACCTTCCTGACGCAGGGATCAAACCTGGGTCTCCTGCATTGCAGGCAGATTCTTTACTGTCTGAGCCACCAGGGGAAGCCCTGGAACATTTTGAATGGATTTAAATATGGAAACAGAAAGGAAAAGAAAAGACAACTGTCAAGAAAACCCCTTAAAATGCTTTTCTGCTCAAGAAAAATTGCATCAGAGGATTCTCGGCCACGGTGCTCGGCAGAATGGGGCTTGTGGGCGTGACCTGTGAAGACCATGCCCAAGCAGCATCCCCCGAAATCTGCTTGAACAATTCCTTCCTGCTTTTAGTGGGGTGACTATTTTCAGGAGGGTAGCCCCTTCGGTTGTGATTTGTTCAGGGCCCTGAGGTTAAGAATGGTTGTTGTCACATTAGTGTAATGGTCGGGCACTGAGAGGTAGTGAAGGTTCTCTGTTCCTGCCTTCTCTGGCACGCGCGCTCTGCCAGTCCAGCCCTGCGGTCAGCTCCCCAAGCTCATCTCCTCTGGTCCTCCCAGCTCCCCGCCGATGGATGAGCCAGAGCGACGGCTCCATCCTCCCCAGGGGGTTTCTGTGTCGAGGCCGTACCCCTCCTTCTCACCCCACACCCACCTCTGAAACGTGCGTCCTCGTACTCTGGAGCACCAGGGACCAGGCGGGGCCCCAGGCTCTGTCCACACCTCACAGCCTGCAGGTGCCATGGAACAGCTGTCTGACTGCTGTGTACAGCCGGCACCTTCCCCGGTGCTGGTCCGGGCTCCACTGAGAGGCCGGATCCTTCAGTGGCAAGATCTAGGGACATGGAGCCGGCAGGAAGGGCATCCGTGCCGGTCTGCCGCATGCTAGCTGCGTGACCTCGGGGAAGTCACTGAACATCTCTGAGCCTCAGTTGCTGCGTGTGTAGAGTGGGTGTGGAAGTACCACCCCTAAATTAACATAGACCAGAGTGTTTCCGATTAAGAGTGCTTCTGCTTTTAAAGGCTCACCTGTGACTTGGCTCGACAGAGTCGAGGGTGGGCGGTACAGCAGGGTGAAGAATTTAACCCAAAACTGAACTCTCGTCAGACAGATCTGTTTCCTTAATCTACAGAGAACTCTCAGAAGAGATCAGGGAGATGCAGGAATCAGCAAACTTCTGTAAAGGCCCAGGTAGTAAATATTTGAGACTCTGACAGCCAGAAGGTCCCCGTGGAAACGGCTCAGCGCTGTCCTTGTAGTGTGGCCAGTGGGGCAGGGTGGATGGTGAGGGGGAGGGGTGTGGCACTCCATCATAATTTGCTGACTTCAGAATTAGGGAACTGGACCCAAGAGAAAATGCTTAAAGGATGTGAACAAACAGAACGTGAACAGACCAATCAATTTGCAGTGAATAAATACAACCTAATACAACAAAGATACACCTTTTTCCACTGTCAGACTGGCAAAGATTAAAAAACTTGAAAGGGAAAGTAGGCAAGTCTAATGTGCTGTGGATTTGACAGTATTTACTAACATGGTAAGTGAAGAAACCCAAGAATTCCGCTTCTAGAACATTATGTCACAAATAGACGTGTCCATCTTTTTTTTGCATGCAGATGTTAATTGTACCATCGTTTGTAATGGGGAAAAGCCTGAAATCACACAGATGCTCTTCAAAAGCAAAGTCCATCCATACAGTGGAATTCTGTGAGGCCAGGAATGAGATGAGGGCATAAGGGGTTTTCTAGAAGAAAAAAAAAAAAGCATGTGGAAGAAACTGCATGGGACAAAAAAATTTTTTTTTTTTCTTTAATTACACCTAGACACATCTTGGTGAGATTTCAGAACTCCAAGGGTAAGAAGAAAATCCCCAGAGACTTTATAAAGAGTAAGGAGGAAGGTCACCTATAAAAGCAAAAGTAAAATTAGTCTTGTATCAGCACTGCTGAAGGCAGAGAGGCAGTGACTTCAGGGAATTGATTTTGGAAAGTCAAACTATTAGACTAAAAACCAAAACAAAAGAACATAAGAACAGAGAAAGAAACTGCTCTGGTGGGATGTCTGGGGGAATAGGGGTTGGGGGATGAAGGGGAAAATTCTAGTTTTCATTTTGTGTCCTTTTCTTTGTTTGTGTTATCCTTCTGGTTAAGGAAATAAGAAGGAAAAACCATGTTTGGAAGAGACAGCAAGGGTTGGACCCCCCTGCACTGTCCCGTTGATCCTAGCCTTCCCGGTTCCCACCTGGATGGACTGCAGGAAGAGACTGCCTCTTGCAGTTCTGATTTCAGTTGTGTCAGAGGAACGGAAATCAGAGGGCCTCCCCGGCCCTGTTGAAAGGCAAGATTGATTGGTTGTTTTTTGTTTTTTTTTTAAATAAAGAGGATTCGTTTTCCATTAAGGCATAGCACGCGCGAGGTGCCTGTCCCAAATCTGAGGTCCCCGTGGGTGGCGCTGCACACACACCCGCGTAACTGGTTACCCAGATCAAGACTCGGGTCCTTTCCAGGCCTGGGGGGCGGGGGCATCCTCATTCTCCTTGCCGGTTGCTAAGCCCCCTCCCCCTGCCTGTCCTTGACCGTCACACACAGGGCATCACAGAGCGTGCTCTGGCGTCTCAGCGTGGTCCATTGTGTGTGCAGCCGCCCTTGGGTTTCTCCCTCCCTGCGCAGCACCACACTGAGCGTTTACCACAACCGTGTGTCCATCCTGCCGAGGATGAGCTTGTGTGTTGTCTGCAGTTTGGGGCGATGGTGGGAGGTCCTGTGGACACTCTGCAGTGTCTTGGTGGTGATGACCCACTTTCTTTTCCTTGTTTTAGTCTGAGGGCAAACAGAACCCTTGAGCCAGCGTTAGTGGAGGGTTGGCAAGTTGTTCTGTCAGTGGAGGAATGTTGATATGAAGTAAAACCGTGTTTTATGGACATCGGGGCTTTGTTCCTTGCCTCTGACTAAGGATTCGGTCTTTCACGGAAGTTTTCTAAGAAGAAATGGCCTTTAAAAAAGGGATTCCAGTGGAGTTGGTTGGGGGGCGGGCGGAGCGGGCAGTTGAATAATAACGATACTTCGCCCTTCTCTCTGAGTCTCCCGGCTTCGGTTCTCAGATGCTTTTCAAAACCAACTTGTGAATCTGCATGGCGCCTGGGGGTGCCGAGTTGGCAGAGGATAGCGGGTAGCAGAGATGCACGGAGATGCCCGATGCCTCGGGGAGTGTTCTCCAGCCTCCTCCGTCCTGGGCTCTGTTCTCTCCGGGGAGGCTTTCTCTCAGGGCCTGGGGTCACAGGGGTGCCGGGCCTGGGGAGGTTTGCGGTTGTGAAGGAAAGAGGCCTGGATGGGAGAGGGCGGTTTCCTCCAGCCGCTCCAAGCGGGGTAAACCCCCTTCTGCGCCGAGCGGAGGGCTGCTCCCGAGGAATGGTCGGCCTCTTTCCCCCTCAGTTTTGTGTAGAGACGGTCCCCGATGGAGGCGTGGGCAGGGCTGGCGCCTCCCGAGGCCTCTCCCGGGCGGCTGCCGCCTCGCGGTGCCCTTACCTGGCCCCGCCTCTGTGTGCGTGCCCCCCGGGTGCCTCTGCGCGTCCCCTCTCCTCTTCTCACGAGGACGCCAGCCCCGCTGGGTTCAGGCTCACCCTGACGGCCTCATTCTAACTTACTCTTCAAAGGCTGTATCTCCAGCTGCAGGTGGTGGGGCTGGGGTTTCACCTACGAATGTGCAGGCACGTGACTCAGCCTTTCACGCCTTTACCGAAGGTCTCTTTGAGACTGTTGTCTACACTGTCTGTCCCCGTTTCCCGACCCCCTGTTCCATCCTGAACGCGCTTCAGTCAGGCTTTTGCCCGCAGCCTTGAGTTCAAATAGCCCTTACCACGGTCACCCAAGCCCAGGTCCACTCTTAGTCCTCATGGGACCTGAAGACACTCGTCCAGACCGGCGCCGGCTCAGCCGCTCCGCCGCTCCTTGGAACGTGGCATCAGTTCCCTGCCTTCCTGGCCGCTCTTTCCCAGTCTCTCCGAAGGCCTCCGTGTCCCCTGACCCCTGAGGTCAAAGGGCTCAGCCTCTCCCTTGGAGCCCCTCCCTGGTGGTTTCCGGCAGACTCAGGGCTTGAGAGCCATTTCTCTGCTCACATCCCAGGTTTATCCCTCCCGCCCGGCCTCCCCTGCTGAACGCTGGACTTCGGAGCCAGCGGTCCTGACCGCCCGGACGTGGGGTCGACCCACAGTTGAACTTCGGAGTCTTCCACCCCTAAGCCCTCTCTTCCATGCGGCCAAGTGCTCAGGCCTGAAAACCTGGGGGTGGTCTTCGGTTCCTCCATTAGGACTAGGAGTGTGTCCACTTGCTCAGCACAGAGGACCCAGGTGCTCTGGCTGGGGCCCCAAGATGGTCATTCCCAGGCCTTCTTGCTGCACCGCCTAGGGGCGACTTGTTTCCCCAGCCGGTGGGGCCTCACCGCGATGTGCTGGGGAGACCCGTGGGCTCAGAAGGGGGCGGCGATACTTGGGTCCTGGGCCACCAACCCACTGGGCCATCTTGGCCAAGCCCCTTCTCCCCTTTGGGCTCAGTTTCCTCACCTGTGAGAGAGGAAACAGGGCCAGGGATGACAAATGGGTTTCACCTTGAGGCCGAGCTCTGAGCAACTAGTACTGGCTTGCTTGAGAAAGCGCCCCCACCCCCACCCCCCAGCTCTTCGGAAGAGGGTAGGTCTGTGATCGATTGCCCATGTCTGCTGTGGGTGTGAAACTTACGATTGGAGCCGGGGTGCCCCCATTAGTCATTCCTGCCCCTGCTCCCCTAGACCAGGAACCCACCAGCTTTAAAAACCCGCGATCGCGCCGTGACCTTGAGCAAATCACTTCCCTGTCCCAAGGTTTTGTTTCTTCACCAGCAAGATGGAGACAAATAACCCTTGCCTTCCTACTGCACAAAATCGCTCTGAGGAGCGGATGAGATAGTTGGTGAAAAATGGCTTGGAAAATAACAGGCCGCTATATAAATGCAAGGTTTCATTGTTATTAATTGACCTCCCCCAGCCACGATTTTGTGTTTGTCATGCCTGCCTTGGAACCATCTTCCTGGGCTGGGCGAAAAGGCGTTGCTTTCGTTTTTGCTCCCCCTTGGGCAAGACAGCGCCATTTGGATTTTCCTGGTGATGCTGAGAATGGGGATTAATATGAACTCTGGGCGTGGGAGTGTGCTGTTTCTGTGCTTGGGAGACCGCAGCGTCTTTCACAGCCTCCGGGCAGGTGAAACCGAGAGGCCTCCTCTGGAACCTTTCAGCGGCTCAGCGCCTGCATCCCACCACCCCACCACTCTGTGAGGCTTCTGCAGGACAGGCGTGGAGAAACCTTCCCTGAGTAAATTTCTGTCTCCCTCGAGGGTTCATCCTTATTATCCAAATCTCTGGAGTTAAATTAATTCTCCGGTTGGGCAGTCGGGAGCAGGGGGGGTCTCCCCGGAATACCACCGAGGGTGGCTCTGCTTAATTTCTGGCGGAGGCACGTGCCCCGCAGCCCGTGGCGATCCAGTGGCGATATCCAGATATATCTGTTTCTGTTCCCTGATGAAAACTGCATCCCTCCCCTCAATCCACAAGCCTCCCCTCTTTCACCTTGAGTGTTGTTAATGCCCCATGTTTTCTGCCAGAATCCCAAACAGAGTCTCCGTTTGCAGCTTCCCAGAGACCCAGGGGAGCCATCTGTTCTTACATTATTTGGTTTAAGCAAAGCTTTAGGGCATATCTTCTTGCCAGTGGTGTGTCCCTAGTCGGATTCATTGCTCAGGCTCTTATTTATTGGCAAGTGTGTTTTATTGTAATGCGTTTCATTTCCTTCTGTCTTTTACTTTGGGCTTCCTCCTGCAACTTTTGTCGTGAGCAATGTTTGGTGCGGTGTGAAATGAGACGCATTCAGAACTCTTTCTGAGCCATAAAGTTTTGATTTTTTTTTTTCTGGTTTGATTCTTATTATTTTTTTTTTTTTTTAGTGGCAGAAAAATAAAGGACTCGCGTTTCCGGTAGGCCTGGAAATGGTGAATCAGATTTTTGTTTTGTTTAAAACCTGAGAACCTCAGGCAGGGGTTGAGAGTCGCTGGACGGAGCTGAATGCTGTGTTTCGGGGTTTGGGCTGACAGCCCTTCCCCGCGGGCCGTTTCTCGGGCGAGGGGGTGGCCACCCACGGAGGCTGACTTGAGAGGGGCCAGAAGGGCTGCCTGAGTCACAGCTGCCCCGGCTGAGTGGGCACTCACGCTTCCCCCCTTCCTCTTGAGCTCCATGAGGCGTTTTGTGATTCAATGCCTGGTGTTATTCACAGACCAACTGGTGCAGTTGAGTGTGAACTCTGCCTCTCCCAGCAGGCGGCCTTGGACAAGTCACTGAGCCCATCAGGAAATGGAAGTAAGACAGCACACTTCCCACAAGAAGGTAGATGAGGTGGCATTTACCAAACGCCGCGCAGCGGGCACCACGTCCAGGCAGGCTTTGTTGGGACCGGTGTGCGTTCATGATATAGATGTGCCCTGCTTGTTAGCTGGGCGCCCTGGAGCAGGCTCTGAAGGGCCCCCGGCAAACCTCAAATCTAGCATGAGCCGTTTATTTTCATTCCTTGCCTGACCCCTGGGCATTAATGCTCACTACTACCGCTGTCCACTATGCACCTTAAAAGGAGCCAGCGCCCACCACTCTTCAGGCAGTCCATGAGCTACCAGGGATAAAGAGACGTAAAGGCGGGGCTCCCCTCCCCTCAAGCCTGCGGTCTGGTGAGGAGGAGTCAGCTGGGAGATAAAAGAGGCCCGCCTTGAGGACAGCTGGAAGAGCGCAGGACACCCAGCTCTGCCCGAGGGAGACAGAGTGACCTCCAGGGCCGACCGAAGCTGAAACGAGACTTGGGAAGCCGCAAGGCTTTTTGCAGGCAGAGAGGCGCGGAGGGCCCTCTGAGCAGAGAAACGGCACGTGCCAAGCGGGGGAGGTGGGATGCGTGTCGGTGTTGGAAAAACACGGGAAGGTGTGGGGACGGGGAGGAGGGGCCCCCGAGAGCCCCCGGAAGCTGTGCCAAGGAGACAGATGCTGTCCTGTGGGCGCGGGCCAGCTGCTGGGGCGATGGAGCCGTGGCCGGCAGCCAGGATGGATGCGCAAGTTCGAAAGATCACAAACAGCGGTGCTGAGAACAGATGGGAGACTCGGGGCAAGAGGCAGGGAGGGCCCCTCTGGTGGGACGCGGGCCAGGATTAGCTGTGTCTTTATTGTAAATAAACTTTGCATGGAAGCATAACATTCATACAAGAGGCGTGCACAGATCCTAAGCGCAGTGCGATGAATTTTCACAGCATCAACGCACCATCTTGAGCACCCAGATCAAAACACAGAGTGTGGCCAGTTGAAAATCAATATTTTAATGAAAAATAGTAATGGCTTTTCACAGAACAGTAGTTTTTAGTATGAGTATGTCCCCAATACTACATAGGACGTTCATGTCCTTCAAAACAATTGGTTATTTATTCAAGATACAAATGGAGCTGGGAGCCCTGTATTTTATCTGACAACCCTGGCTTCATCCACGTTGTTGCAAGTGGAAGTTACTGCTTCCATGTTTGTGTTGCCAGTAAGAGTCTGTTTGATGACTGTTTCACGTTTTATCAAGACCACCACTGATGGATACCTGGGTGGCTTCCAGCTCGGGGCCATCAGGAATAAGGCTGCTCTGAGCATTCTTATACTTACCTTTTGGAGACCTGTGCTTTTACTTCCACCCAAGAGTGGACCTCCTGGATCTTAGACTCTTCTATTCAGCTCTAGTAAATACCGCCACATCATTTCCCCCCGATTGTTGTTGCAGAGTGCACCCCCCGCCGTAAGTGATGGGAGTCCCAGTGGGTGCACATCCCTTCTACAGCAGCTCACAGACACAGCGTTGTCTGTCTCTTCATTTTAGCGGTCCCGACCAGCGTGCAGTCAAAACACATCATTGGCGCGGTTTTGACTTGCGTTTCATTTATGACCAAGTCGAATGCTGTTTCGTGTGTTGATCAGCCGTTTGGCTGTCCTCCTCTGTGGAGTGTCTGTTCCGGGGTTTGCCTGTGTTCCTGTTGGTGTGTCTTTTTCTTGTTGAATTGGAGTAGTTCTTTACATATGGTAGGTAGGAGTCCTCTGCCAGACGTGTGTCTTACACAGAGCTTCCTCTGGTTTGTAGCTTGCCTTTCCATTCTTACTGTGAGTCTGCTGGTGAACAGAGGCTTTTCATTCTCCTACAGTCCAATTCATGTGGGCTTTTCCCCTCATGGTTCCCTCTTTTCTGAGTCCTGTTGAACATATGCCTTCGTAGTTTATCCAGTTTTATTACATTTCCTAATGTGGCTACTGCACGGAGATCAAACCAGTCAATTCGAAAGGAAAACAACTCTGAATATGGATTGGAGAGACTGTTGCTGAAGCTGAAACTCCAATACTTTGGCCACCTGATGCGAAGAGCCGACTCATTGGAAAAGACCCTGATGCTGGGAAAGATTGAGGGCAAGAGGAGAAGGGGATGACAGAGGATGAGATGGTTGGATGGCATCATTGACTCAACGGACATGAGTTCGAACAAGCTCTGGGAGATGGTGAAGGACACGGAAGCCTAGGGTGTTGCAGTCCATGGGGTCGCAAAAGAGTCAGACATGATTTAGCAACCTAACAACAACAACTTAAAAATTAAAATTATATGTGTAGTTCAAAAAAGAGAGAGAGAGATGCTTACCCCAAGGTGTGTGTTTACTCCTAAAAGCTTTGCTGTCTCATCTTTCACATTTAGATCTAGAATGGATTTTTCCTTTAATTAAAGATCATTTATGTACAATAAAGCACACCTATTTTAAATACACAGACCACTGAATTTTGATAAAAGTGTATGTCCATGTAACCACAACCACCATCAAGATAGAAAAGATTTCCATCACCTCATAAAGTTGCTTCCTGTCCCCTTGCTTCTCAGAGTGTGGTCCATGGACCAACAGTGTCTGCCTCACTGGAGATCTGCTTAGGAACAGACTCTCAGGCCCCACCCCAGGACGGCTGAATTAGAATCCGCATTTTAACAAAATTCCCAGCTCCTTTGTATGCACATTAAATGTTCAGAGACAATCTGAGTTCCTTTGAAGAAAGGTGACAAGCAAAAAATGCTGTTTCTATTGTTATTAATGGCATAGCCTGAAGCAAGGCAAGATAAACGATAGATTATTCAGTTCACAGGGGGGAAGTGAAAGGGAAAGGGTGGGGGGATTTTGAAGGCATTGGAGGAGCACCCTCTATTCCCTGGACTACTTCCTCTTCCGGAGACCTGACCCCGCTAATGTCCTGTGAAGCTGAGAGAGAAGATTTGCAGCTGTGGGGGGCTGTGGGTTCCCGGGCCGGCTGCTTCCTGGTCTGTGCCCTGGACCAGCAGGAAGAAAGCCATCCTCATGACCAAGTCCACAGACCCCTTAATTTTTTGCTGTTATTTAGTCGCTAAGTCATGTCCAACTCTGAGACCCATGGACTGCAGCATGCCAGGCTTCCCTGTCCTTCACTATCTCCAGGAGTTTGCTGAGATTCATGTCCATTGAGTCAGTGATGCCATCAAGTCATCTCATCCTCCGTTGCCCTCTTCTCCTGCCTTCAGTCTTTCCCAGCATCAGGGTCTTTTCCAATGAGTCAGCTGTTCGCATCAGGTGGCCGAAGTATTGGAGCTTCAGCTTCAGCATCAGTCCTTCCAATGAGTAGTCAGGGTTGATTTCCTTTAGGATCGACTGGTTGGATCTCCTTGCAGTCCAAGGGACCCTCAAGAGTTTTCTCCAGCACCATTGTTTGAAAGCATCAATTCTTCAACACTCAGCTTTCTTTATGGTCCAACTCTCACGTCCATGTGTGGCTACTGGAAAAAAACATAGCTTTGACTAGACTGACCTTTGTTGGCAAAGTGCTGTCACCTCTTTTTGTATTTGTATTGGTTTAAAAAGGCAAGTACTTCCACGGGGCCTATGCTGCTGCTGAGTCGCTCAGTCGTGTCCGACTCTGTGCGACCCCGTAGATGGCAGCCCACCAGGCTCCCCCGTCCCTGGGATTCTCCAGGCAAGAACACTGGAGCGGGTTGCCATTTCCTCACTTTTCACGGGGCCTATAATAAAAAAAACAAAACAAAAAACACACCAATTTTCCAGCCTGCCCTCCCCGCTCTGTGACACTTCCGTCATCTACTTTTCAGACGGTCCCTCACCCTTCACACCGAGAATTCAGTTTTCCAGTGAGTAAGCCTTTCTTCTGCCAAGGCTGGGAGAGAGTCTAGGAGTTGAACTTCATCTTCAACTGATTCTTCTGGTGTGAACCCACCCTGCACATCCCTCTGTGGTCCAAGATGCCGCTGTTTTCTGGGCGTTTCTGGGATTCGACAGAGCAAATTGGCTTTGTTCTTTCCAGCTCTTCTAACATTAAGCACTTAGGTTTTATCCTTTTCTACTCCAATTCATTGGGCTTCCCAGGTGACACTGCTGGTAAATAAACCTGCCTGCCAGTGCAGGAGGCATAAGAGACAGGGGTTTCCTGGGTTGGGAAGATCCCCTGGAGAAGGGCATGGCAACCCACTCCAGTATTCTTGCCTGGAGAATCCCTTGGACAGAGGAGCCTGGTGGGCTATGGTCCATAGGGTCACACAGAGTCGGACACAATTGAAGCAACTTAGCACGCGTGCATGCACCCCACTTCATTTGACATTTTAAAATTATAAACGGTTTCCTTTAAAAAATCAAACAAAAGAATGTATAGATATATTTAAAAGAATGCTAACAAAAAGGCTTCGTATTTCAGTCTATGGAATTTATTGTTGTGAATGGTTTGAAATCCAATTAAATACATTAAGTTAATTGAATTTCTTCCCGAAGGGCTGTCCCATCCCTTTCCCTCTGACCTGCAGGGGTGAGTTTCTCGTGTATTATTTCTTTATATCCCTGGCACTAAAGCTGAGCTCACTGTTCTGTTCCTTGGATCTGTTTGTCTTTTGCCAAAAAAATACCAAACTACCTTTTCCCTCTTTGTTTTCTGCATTATCGGGTTTTAACACAGCATTTCATGGTCCCATTTTACCTCCTCTCTCAGCATAGCGAGTGTTTAAGTTGTTTTTAGCTTAGAACGTACATTTTTAACTAATCCGAGTCTCCAGTGAAATGACACCATGTGTGGACACCTCATGACCGAATGCTCCCAACTCATCCCTCCCAACCTTCTGAGATTCCTGTCCATCATTTCACTCACCCACTCACTGCAGTTACCCCAGACACTGTTACTATGATGACTTTAAAAAGCAGTAATCATGCAGATCAATTAGGAATAAGAAAAATAGGAAAATCCCAGGTGGTCCAGTGGTTAGGGCTCAATGCTTTCACTGCCGAGGGCCCAGGTTCAATCTCTGGTCGGGGGAACTAAGACCCCATAGAAAAGAAAGGAAGAAAGATCTTATTTACTTTTAATTCTCCAATGCCCTTCCTTTCTGCATGTTGTTTTTCTTCTGCCTGAAGAGCCTCTTTTATTGATAACATATCTTGCCTACTGGCCATAAATTCCCCTGTTCTCTTTACTCTGAGAAAAGTATTCATTTCTCCTTCACATTTGAGGACAGTTTGGCTGGAAATTGATGTCTGAGCTGGTGGTCTTGGCTTTCTTAATCCATGCAGTGTCTCACCCCACTCCCTTCTTACTTGTGTGTCTGTGGTAGGGAGTCCACTGCCATTCTTATCATTATTTCTACAGAGGACAGGCGTTCTTCCCCTCTCTGGCTTCTCTCAGGATTCTCTGTTTGGTTTTGGATTCCTGCAGTTTGGATCTAATAGTCCCAGGTGTATTTTCCTTGTCATTTACCCCACTTGGTATTCTCTGAACTTCCTAGATCTGTGGGGTTTGGTCACAGTTCAACTATTAATTCAACTATTACTAACATTCTTCAACAAGTCAAAGTGTTAGTTGCTCAGTCACTTCCAACTCTTGTGACTCTCAATGGACCGTAGCCCGCCAGGCTCCTCAGTCCTCGGAATTCTCCTCCAGGCAAGAACACTGGCGTGGGTTGCCATTTCCTTCTCCAGGGGAACATGCCAACCCAGGGATCTAACCCGAGTCTTCTGCACTGCAGCAGATTCTCTTCCATCTGAACCACCAGGGAAGTCCTGACAGTGTTCTTGGCCATTACTAACTCAGCTACTTCTTTTGCTTTCTTCTCCCTCTGCTCATCCGATTATGAATTACACTTGAATTACACTTTGGATGGGCTTCCCGGGTGGTTCAGTGGTAAAGCATCCACCTGCCAATGCAGGAGATGCAGGTTCGATCCCTGAGTCAGGAAGATCCCCTGGAGAAGGAAATGGCAGCCCACTCCAGTACTCTCAGGGAAATCTCGTGGACCAAGGAGCCTGGCGGGTTACAGTCCATGGGGTCACAACAACAACACTTTGGTATCCTCCAGTAACTCTTGCTTATCCCGTCCTGTTTTCCTTTCATTCTTTTTCTGTTTACATTTCAGCTCTGAAGTTGTAATGACCTATACTCAAGCTCACTGATATTAGTTAGGGTCAGCTACACTGTGTAACAGACTCCCGAATATCAAGGCCTTAAAGAGCAGGTGATACATTTTTTTCTTCTCGTGTAAAAACAGGGTGGGTGCAGGTAAGCAGGATGGCTTTCTTCCAGGCAGCCCTTCGGGGACCCGGGCTTTTTCCGTTGTGTGTCCCTCTGAGCCTGCATTACAGTGTTTTTGCATCCAGGCAGCAGGACAGAGGCGTGCACACGGGGAGGTTTATTACGGACCCGGCCCAGAAGCAGAGCACAGCGCTTTTGTTCACGTCGCACTGAGATCTCAGTCCTTGAGCCCAGAGGACGAGAGAGTGGAATTTCAGGAGCAGCTACCATCCTTACCACTTATGGCTTTGCTTCAGGTCTTAAACACTCTGTTGGAATTTCAATCGTATTGAATCTGTAGATCAATTTGGGGGGAGACCGGCATCTTTATGATAAGTTTTTTCACCTGCAAGCTTGGTTTATCTCCTCATTTTTAAAGGTCTTCTATAATGTCTTTCAATAAAGTTTTAACATCTTCTCTATAAAAGTCTTCTGCAGTTTTTGTTCAACTTATTCCTAATATCTTTCGTTTTTTACTGCTGTTATAAAGAATATCTTTTAAAACTTTGCATTTATGTTTGTTACTAATGTAGAGAAACACAGTTGATCTTTTTTATATTTAACCTTGGATTCATAACTATACTAAACTTTTAAATAATAATATCTCATTTTTTTTGGTTTTTCTATGTAGATAATATCATTTTTAAGTTATGACAATGTTTTTGTTTCCTTTCCACTTTTTAGATCTTTTAATTTCTTTTTCTTTTCTTCATTTATTTTTTTCACTGTGCTGGCTAGCATCTCCAATAAAGCATTGAATAATAGCAGTAATCTTGAGCATCTGTGTTTTGGCCTCAATCTTGAAGAAAAAGCTTTCAAAGCTTTACCTTTAACTATTGTGTTTGCTAGAGGATTTTTGTGGATATACTTAACTAGGTTAAGAATGTTTATTTTCTTTCCATTCCAATATATTTTGTCAAGAATACATGTCGAATTTTATCAAGTGCTTTTTCTACACATTTTTTTTTAAACAGAAATAGCTATACAGGCACACCTTAGACATACTGAAGGTTCAGTTCCGAACCATCTCAGTAAGCAAGCCGTATGAATTTTTTCATTTCCCAGTGAATATAAAAGTCATGTTTACACTATACTGTAGCCTGTTTAGGGTGCAAGAGCATCATGTCTAAAAAAGCAAAGTGAAAGTGTTCGTTGCTCAGTCATGTCCGACTGTTCTCAACTCCATGGACTGCAGCACGCCAGGCTTCCCTGTCCTTCTCTATCTCCCAGAGTTTGTTCAAACTCATGTCCACTTAGTCAGTGATGCCATCCAGTCATCTCATCTCCGGTCACCCATTTCTCCTGCCCGCAGTCTTTCCCAGCATCAGGGTCTTTTCCAGTGGGTCAGCTCTTCCCATCAGGTGGCCAAAGTATTGGAGCTTCAGCTTCAGCATCAGTCCTTCCAATGAATATTCAGGGCTGATTTCCTTTAGGATGGTCTGGTTTGATCTCCTTGCTGTCCAAGGGACTCTCAAGAGTCTTCTGCAGCACCACAGTTCGAAAGCATCAATTCTTTGAAGCTCAGCCTTCTTTATGGTCCAACTCTCACATCTATATGTGACTATTGGAAAAGCCATAGCTTTGACTATATGAAACTTTGTCAGCAAAGTGATGTCTCTGCTTTTTAACACGCTGTCTAGATTTGTCATAGCTTTTCATCCAAGGAGCAAGCGTCACGTGGGTGATTCATACATGCAGTGAACACTGAAAGGCCCTGGTTGGCACCTCGGGTCTCATCTGGGCCCCTCCCACTTTCTGTTCCTCTTCTCATCCTGCCTCCCTGCCCTTCTCCACCTGGGTCCCCAGAAATCAAGCCAGGATCTTTAGGTGCAGAAGTTCTCAGCCTGGAAGTTAGCGGGTCAGCTTAGAAAGAACAACACCTGAGCAATACCAGCGCTAGTTACATCCTTAGTTGGGGCAGGGCTCTGAGCTTGGGGTTGTAAAACCTTCGCAGGAGATACTAAGGTGTACCCAGACGATGGCAAGAAACAGCCCTTGACCTTGAGGGGTTCTCAGCCTGGGTCTGGGGGAACATCTGGAGAATCCGAGGCAGCCCTGGAGGGTAGAGAGAAGATCCCTGCACGTTTAGTGTCAGTGACCTGGTGTTACAATAGCACCGTGTTGTTTCATGGTCAGATGTCTGGGCGTGTTGAAAACACCCTGCAACTTTGTCTTCCTGGTATCCTGGATTCAGGTGAAGCTCCCAGTGTTTTGCTGGCCTAGCTTAGGCCTCAGGGGACAATGTCATCACACTCAACTCCATCCCTTGGTCCAGGAGCTCAAGGGGACCCTGGACTGACAGGAGACACGAGACAGTGACGCCGTGAATTCCATCCCCGGGTCTTTCTCCCCAGACACTCGGGTCTTGTCCTCCGAAACTGCGTTTGATCTCAGAGGTGGAGGGGGGCCACCCTTCCGTCCCAGGTGAAGTGAGTCAGGTGAAACAAGACTCTGGCTGCCTGACATTTCATATCCATCTCCCGCTTCATCTTGGTTTTACTTGTTTCTAAGAAACGGGCCTTAACGTGTCCGAACGTTGCTAAGTGGAAGCCGTGCGCGCAGAGCTTGGCTCTCCAGCACTGTGGCTTTCTCATCGGCCAAGTGGATGAGTCACCTCAGGTTCCACCGAGACGCTGTGAGTCCTCATTAGTGGTGCTGTGAGGTGGTTTGGCACTCCCGGTTGCAGTGGGTGGAGAATCAGCGCCTGGTGTCGCCGTTGTCAGCTGCAGGGTCTCGATGCCTTGAGTGACTTCAGCAGATGTGTTCTGGAACCCGAGTCTGGACCTGGTGTCCAGGTCACTATGCGTTCTGGAACCCGAGTCTGGACCTGGTGTCCAGGTCACCGTGCGTTCTGGAACCCGAGTCTGGGCCTGGTGTCCAGGTCACCGTGAGTCCTGGAACCCGAGTCTGGGCCTGGTGTCCAGGTCACCGTGCGTCCTGGAACCCAAGTCTGGGCCTGGTGTCCGGGTCACCGTGCGTCCTGGAACCCGAGTCTGGGCCTGGTGTCCAGGTCACCCTGCGTTCTGGAATCCAAGTCTGGACCTGGTCTGCCTGGTGAGGAGGGGGCTGACATGGGAGCCGCCCCATGCCCCAGGTCCCTGACTGGTTGGGTGTTATGGACTGAGTCATGTTCCCCCCTCCCCAGATTCATATGTTACAATTCTGACTGTGAGTCCCTCTAGCTCTGGGTGGAGCTGGGGTCTTTACAGAGATGATTAAGGTAAAATGAGGTCTCTAGGGTGGCCCCCATCCAATAGGACTGGTGTCCTTATAAGAAGAGGAGGTCAGGACATAGACTCACATGGGGGTTGCGGGGGGCGACCACGTGAGGACGCAGGGAGAAGGTGGCCGTCTGCAAGCCAAGGAGAGAGGTCTCAGAATGAGCCCACACTGCTGACCTCCTGACCTTGGACTTCCAGCCGCCAGGACTGTGAGCCAGTAAATCCCTGTTGTGGAAGCCTCTGGTGTGTCGTCACGGCATCCCCCGCAAACTCAACCAGGAGGCTGACCCTTCCCTCCCCTCCCAACCCCGCGCCAAGCCCAGGCGGGGACCCAGGTGCTCCCCCTGGGCGCCAGAGATCACGTTGTTGTTGAGTCGCTCAGTCGTGTCTGACCCTTTATGACCCTGTGGGCTGCAGCACGCCAGGCCTCCCTGTCCTCCCCGAGCCCAGAAATCACGGTACAGCGGTCAACGCTGGCCGCCGCGCAGACTCCTGGGCCCCGCGGAGCCCTTTCTCACCTGCAGGGCCCTTGGGTCCCGGCGCAGAGCGAGGCTTAGCTGCAGGGGCAGCAGTCAGGGTCCCTGCTGTCCCCGCCCCACCCCCGCCGCTGGCATTCCCCGGAGCGCCTCGGCGGGCCTGCTGCTCAGCTAATTTTTTTTTTTTAATTGGCTCACCCGACCCTCTGTGGGAGCTTCTGGGAGTTCATTTTAGAGTCGGAGAGAGGAGAAGCAGGAGCTGGCTAATTCCCTGGTTCAGCTGATGCTCCCTCGTTTGGGAGCTTCCCCGCCTGGCACATCTCTTCTGTGACAGTTGGAAGCCGACAGATGAGAGGTCTGGGTGCCCCGCCTCTGCACTGAGGGGTCAGGACCCAGGGATGACATCACGAGGCCCGCCGCCCCCCTCCAGGCCGCTCTGCCCCACACTGCCCGTCTCTCATCATCCACCCAGAGGCAAAGGGGCACCAGCCCACACGCCTGAGGCCGCCTCTGCTCGCGGATGCTCAGAGCGCTGCTCAGGTGAGCTCCCAGACTCGATGTACCCAGTTCCTCACCCAGCCACAGGGCCCCCTGCTCCCACCTGCGGCTCCCCCCGCCCCATGCCCCCTGCCTGATCCGTTGTCAGCCCGAGCATACCCCCCTCATCCTGCATCTGCTCAAGCCCAGGAAACCTGTTCTGCCTTTTCCTCCGCACTCCTGCCTGCCTTCTCTGCATTTCTAAATCTTGGAGACTTCTCTGGTGGTTTAGTGGTTAAAACTCGCCTTCCAATGCAGGGGGTGCAGGTTCGATCCCTGGCCAGGGAACTAAGACCCCACATGCTTTACAACCAAAACATCAAAACATAAAACAGAAGCAGTATTGTAACAAATTCAATAAAAGCTTTAAAAATGGTCCACATTAAAAAAAAGAATCTTAAAAGGAAAATGAATCATGGTGGGAATGTAAGATGGTGCACATGATGTGAAAAAGTCTTGACAGTTCCTCAAACGGTTAAAGATAGAATTACCTTGTGACCATCATCAACTCAAAGGACATGAGTTTGAGCAAACTCCAGAAGATAGTGAAGGACAGGGAAGCCTGGAGTGCTGCAGTCCATGGGGTGCCAAGGAGCTGGCCACAACTGAGCGACTGAACAACCATGTGACCCGGCAATTCCGCTCCTGGGTAGGTACCGAAAAGAACTGAAAACCGGCATGCAAGCAAATCCTGCACACTGATGTTCACAACAACACTACTCACAAAACAGTGGAGTTGGAACGAACCCAAATACACGTTAGCAGATGAAGGGACAATCCAAGTGTGGCAGAGCCACACGACGGACCGCCATTCAGCCATGGAAAGGGGTGATGTTATGACACCATAACCATGGGGAGAAACCATCACGCTCGGTGAAAGAAGCCGGACACAAAAGGCCATTTCCTGTGGGTTCCCACTGATATGAAATGTCCAGAATGGACGGCTGCAAAGAGACTAAGAGAAAGCAGACTGGTGGCTGGCACAGGCTGGGGGAAGGAGCTGACTGCTGAGTGGTTGGGGTCTCCTTTAGGGATGATGAACGGGCTCAGAACTAAGTAAACAGTGACAGTTCCACGGCATTGTGCAGTGTGTTAAATGCCACTGAGTTGTACACTGAAGATGGTTAATGTTATGTGAATTTGACTTCCTGTAAGAAGGATGAAATCATGGATTCTTGGAGCTGGAAGGAACTTTGATCTGGTCCGACCTTGTGGGGATGCCAGGAAAGCTGTCGTGTTTTGTGTGTGTGTGTGTGCACGCTCAGTTGCTCAGTCATTTCCAGCTCTTTGCGAATCTATGAACTATAGCCCGTCAGGCTCCTCTGTCCATGGAATTTTCCAGGCAAGAATACTGGAGGGCGTTTCCATTTCCTCCTCCAGGGAATCTTCCCAGCCCAGGGATGGAACCTGCATCTCTTATGTCTCCTGCATTGGCAGGCAGATTCTTTACCACTTCACCACCTGGGAAGCCCCAGGAAGACTCTGTAGGGTTAGGGTTACACCTTATTTATTTTTATTTCTAAAAATCCATGCATGAAAACATTTCTTTTAAATCTTTCAAGTAATGTAGTGAAGTGAAAGTCACTCAATCATGTCTGACTCTTTGTGACCCCATGGACTAGGCAGTCCAGGAATTCTCCAGGCCAGAATACTGCAGTGGGTAGCCTTTCCCTTCTCCAGGGGATCTTCCCACCCCAGGGATCGAACCCAGGTCGCCCACCTTGCAGGTGGATTCTTTACCAGCTGAGCCACAAGGGGAGACGAATGTAGACAAAGCTGTTAAGCTTTCCTTGCCAAGCAGATCAGTGCCGGTCCATTCCCCTGGCTGTCGGTCTGGTGCGTCGCCTTCCAGACCTCTCTCTGGGCACGTGTACGTCGCACAGGAACATGTTTTAGTTTTGTGGTGGTGGTTTTCCTGAGTAGCATCATACAATACTTAACTGTTCTGCAACTTGTTTTCTTCCCTTGAAAATACGTCTTAGAGGTTCTCCCACGCTAGTGTAAGCTCCAGTTCATTTTTATCGACACCGGCAGGGTCTTGCACTATCTAAAAGCACCGTGTTTAAGGTGATCAGTCCTCATTTGATGAGCATTTAGGGGTTTTTCCCCCAATCTTTGGTCTTCATTTTCTGCACATACCTCCTGTGCAGAGAGGGGGATGTTTCTCTAGCTTCGGTGCCGACATGGAATTGCCAGGTATTTGCTATTCAAGCACTAAGTCGTTGCAGCCCCTCGGAGGGGAAGCACGTCGGGCTTCCCTGTCCTTCACTGTCTCCCAGGGTTTGCTCAAACCCACGTCCGTTGAGTCGGTGATGGCCAGGTGTAGGGTACATATATTGTGTGTGTTCACGGACGTTGCCACATTGCCCACAGAAATTGGCTGGACTAGTTTATATTCTCACCCAGACAATACGAGAGTATGTTTTTTCCTCACACCCTTGTCAAAACTTTATTTTTGCCAATACTGAAATTTTTTGCTGCTCAGATTCTTGCAGTGTGCTAAAGTTAATCGTCGCTAATGCCAATTGTTGATTACATTCCAGACACTGCCCCAAGAACTTTACTTGCATGTATTGACTCATTTAATCCCCTAACGGTCTTATGAGGTGCGGTCCTTTATTGTTCCTGTTTTATAGCTGACAAAACTCAGGTGCAGAACGAAATCTTACTGTTTCAGGTTTTCCCTTGATTATTCCTGAGATGAAGTATTGCTTCATGTTTATTGATCACATAAAATTCTATGACTTGCTGGTTCATTTTCCTAATTTCCTCTCCTACCGTATTCCTTGCCTTTTTCTTATTGTCGTTCTGCACATTAATCTTTATTTCACGTATTACAGATGTTTTCCTAGAACATAGCTTACACTTTAACTTTGTGGCACTATTTTCCATCACACAGAAGTTTTAAATTATGATGTACTCACATTCATCAATCTTTGCCCAAATGACATTAGCATATTATGGCTTGTTTAAGAAGGCCTATCTTATCCCAAGGTTATAAGCATATTTTAAACTTTGTTTCCTCTAAAACTTTTAGAATTCATTATTTCATTTTTAAGTCATTAATCTATCTGCAAATTACCTCGCCACAGGAACAAAGTAGGAATATCATTCTCTCCAAATTGTTAGCAGATTATCCCAACAGTTACTGAACACTCCTTTTATCTCTGTGTTGAGTTGAAACAAAGCCCTAATCAGGCGTTAATTTTCTGCACAGAGGTGAGTTTACCGGGCTTTTGCTCATTGTTCTGATTATCTGTCACTGTGCCGCTGCAACCTATTACTTCTCAGTGTTTTGATATCTGGAGAGTTTTAAGTTGACTTTCATAGCCACCTTACTGAACTCATATTCTACTGGTTTATGATGTCATTATTGTTGCTTTAAAAATAACTTTTAATTTGTGTTTTTATATTTCTTTGGTGTATAAATTGAAGATGGTGTTCTTTTGTAATTTTTTAAAAAAATGTTACATTTCCATCAGCCAACATGCCATATGTTATTTCTGCTTCTCATTATTGCTTGGATTTCTTGTGGCTGCTACATGGTGAATTTTTGCAAAATTTCCACCTGTATTTGAAAAGAATTTTTCTTCCCTATCTACAGAGTTCTGTAGAGCCATTAGCATAAGCATGTTAATCATTCTGACTCCTCGGTAACCGTGCTTACTTGTCCCCTCCACGGGGGCCTCACGATGTCTCCGGCTGTGACGGCGTCTTTGCCGCTTTCTCTTTGTGTGCCTCAAAGCTGTGTTGTGAGACCCAGAAACGTCCACGGTAGCTGACAGCTCCTCCTAATAATATGCAGTCCCCTTTGTCCCTTTCAATGCCTTTGCTCTCAATGCTCTTGCTAACCCTTTTATATTTGTTGTAACTTATGATAGGCTTCCCTGGTGACTCAGCTGGTGAAGAATCCGCCTACAGTGCAGAAGACCTGGGTTCAACCCCTGGGTTGGGAAGATCCCTAGAGGAGGGAAATTTATGATACATGGGACTTATTCTTATACCTTAATCTGTATTTTTCTTTTCCAAAGGTTTATTGTGATCTTCTTCCTTTTTGCAGAATTCATCAGGATTTCTTTGTTCTGTTTTTTTCTGTCATGGTTTGCTGATCATTGTTTTTTACTGACCACCTGTCTAGTTGTTCTATTCATTATTAAAAGTGGGCTATTGAAGTCTCCAAATATTATTGTAGAACTGATATGTCTTCCCTTAATTCTGTCAATTTTTGCTTCATATATTTCGGGGGCTCTGTTGTTAGAGGCATATATTTGTGTAACTGTTATTTGAATCGATAGATTGACCCTTTTATCAATATATGAAATCCTTCAGCTCTTGTAATATTTTTAAACTTAGAATCTATTTTGTCTGATAGCAGCACAGTTACCCCAGCTCTCTTGGGTCACTATTTGGGTGGAATGTCTTTTGCCATCCTTATTAGGACCCTAACGACCTCTTTTTAACTTAATCACCTCTTTAAAGACCTTGTATTCAAATAAAATACACTTACTCCTGAGGTACAGGGCATTTGGCTGTCAACGTATAAATTTGGGGGACACAATTCAGATCATATCAGGTATGTATCATTGTTTCTTTTTTCTAAATTAAACATTATGTATGTACTTAGGTACGTGTTTGTGTGTTTGGCTGCGTCGAGTCTTAGCTGTGGCGACAGGATCTCCGTGCATAAATGATGTGGGATCTTTCCTTGCGGAGCGAGGACTCTCGATGTGGCTCGTGGCCTGCAGAGCGCGCGGGCTGCGCTGCTTCGCAGCACGTGGAATCTTAGTTCCCCAGACCAGGGATCGATCCCTCGTTCCCTGTGTTGGAAGGTGAATTCTTAACCACTGTACTACCAGGGAGATTCCACTGTTGTTTCTTATATCCTCATTTTTCCCCTTGGAATTTCTTTCCCCCGTACTGACGTGCATCATTTGGTGATTGTTTAAATAAAGGTCTGTGGATGGTAAATATTTTGAGTCCTCGCATGTGTGAAAAATGCTTTTGCCTAGTTTACACTTGAGTCACTGTTTAGCTAAATATAGATTCTAGCTTAAAGATAATGTTTCCTTGGAACTTGAAAGATAACGCCCCCATTCCTGTATCTGGTATTGCCAGTTAGTCAGTCTGATTCTGTTTCTTTATAGGCAGTATATCTCGTCCGTCTTTTAGGATTTCTCCTGTGAGCCTTGAGGCTTCTCACGTTGTGAATAGATGTGGTCTTTTTTCTCACATCTTCCCGGCAGTCCTGTGTGTCCTTTTAAGCTGAGGATGCGTGTCCTTTTCCAATTCTGGAAATTATTTCCTTAGAACGTCTTTGAGCTTGTCTTCTACATTCTTTTCATTCCCCCTTCTGAATCATTGCTAAGAGAAATATTGGAATGTCTGGATCCATCTTCCATTCTCTCAACTTTTTTTCATTCTCTCCGGCCTCTCTTTTTTTCCCCCCTGGATCCTGGGAGAATTTCTCAATACCATCTTCCAGCTCAGTGATTCAGTCGTGGGCTGTATCCATTCTGCAAATACAGTCCACCTGCTGATTTCCGTTCCAGTGATCTTTTAAATCTCCATTGGCTGAGCCCACATCGCTTGCATCTTTCTGGGGACGTTAGGTATGCATGGTCTAGAGATTTGTTCTGCTGGCTCTGTGAACCGCCTCCCTCGTACGGCTTCTGTTTGTTGCGTGTGGTTGTTTCTCTGTAGTGGTGCCGGCTTTCCTTGAAGGTCTGGTGTTTCTTGGGGTGGGGGCTGTATTGACATTGGACATTGTTCAGAGGGTCCCTTGGACAGCAAGGAGATCAAACCAGGCAATCCTAAAGGAAATCAACCCTGAATATTCATTGGAAGGACTGATGCTGAAGCTGAAGCTCCAATACTTCGGCCACCTGATGCGAAGAACTGACTCATTGGAACTGACCCTGATGCTGGGAAAGACTGAGGACACGAGAAGAAGGGGACGACAGAGGATGAGATGGTTGGATGTGTGTCACTGGCTCAAACATGAGTTTGAGCAAACTCTGGGAAATAGTGGAGGAGAGGGAAGCCTGGCAAGCTGCAGTCCATGGGGCTTCCCGACTGAACGATTGTTCTCCGTGATCTGTCTGCCGCGGCTGCATCTGCCCACTGCAGCCTTCTCGTGTGAGAGGGGTGAGCCCAGGTGTGCTGTGGGGAAAGATGCTTTTCTCGGCTCTGAGGCTGCCTGTTCCTCCTGGGTCTCACCTGCGAACCCGCCCCTTCTCCCAGGCACTCTCCCGCCCCCCTGCCCACCGAGCCCAGAGTCGCAGCTCTCACCTGTGGGAAGATGTCCCCAGAGTGTGCAGCCTGGCTGTGGGAGGTGGAGGGGGTTGGCAGGGGTTCGGCCCTTGGCCACGCCGGCCCTGGACTGGGCTCTGACTTGGCACGCTAGGGCCTCTCCCATGTCTGGCCCTCTCAAGCTCGGAAGTGGCCCTCTGTGCTGCCATCTGGGCCCATCTCTTCTCTCCCAGTCTCTGGGCTGTGCGTAGTCACTCCGGCGTGTCCCACGCTTTGCGACCCCGTGGACTCTAGCCCTCCAGGCCCCTCTGTCCATGGGATCTCCCAGGCAAGAGTCCTGGACTGGGCTGCCATTTCCTGCTCCGGGGCATCTTCTCAACCCAGGGGTGGAACCCGGGTCTCCTGCACTGGCAGGCGGATTCTTCACCTGGGTTCCACCTGGGAAGCCCCTCTCAGCCTCTGGTTATCAAAAGATCCTTCACAGTTTCTCGTCCACTGGCTCAGGCAGGGGAGGAAAGGGAGAAATTGCATCACACACAGAATTTTCTTTCTTCGTACAATCTTACGTTTTTTGTTGTTTAGTCGCTAAGTCATGTCTGACTCTCTGCGACCCCGTGGACTGTAGCCCACCAGGTTCCTCTGCCCATGGGATTTCCCACGTAAGAATACTGGAGTGGGTCACCATTTCCTTCTCCAGGGCATCTTCCCAGCCCAGGAATCAAACCCGTGTCCCCTGCGTTGGCGGGTGGATTCTTTACCACTAAGCCACCAGGGAAGCCCCTAGTCTTAATGTCTTTTAAGTGCCTGTTTTACATTATTATGTCACTTTGAACATTAAGTTAATCAAAAAAGCCCACAATGTTTTTTTTGTGTTTTTTTTTTCACAAGCCTCTGCCGTGACAGTTTTCCTTTATCCTGTCCTTGCACACATTTTTGAGGCCAAACTCAACACTTTGCATGTAAGTCTGTTGAATTCCATCTTGTGATTTGGGCCATATAGTCTTGCCTGTCAAATCTCTGAATATTGATGAGCACGTTTATCATATTAACTATCTCTTCCAACTCTGTGTGACCTTCGGACCCAATGAGATTCTCCTTTGTGTCTCCACTCACTTCGTTGCCAAAAATGTTGCACAGAGCACAGCCAGAAATGAGCTCTTTGGTGTCACCGCTTGAGACCCCACCCAAGGTTTATTTATTTATCCAACAGACCTTTGTAAAGTCAAGTGGTTGTCAGTACCCTTCATGTAGTGGCTCAACAATTTGTGAGTTCACCTATCAGGAGAAACCGTTGATCCAAATTCTGTTATCTTACCCTCAAGGTTATCATGAAAAATTAGTCAGAAGCTACCACCAGGACGTGCTGGTTGTTAATCCGAGCAGATGAGCGCGTAATTGTCTTACTGTTTCCTGGTTGCTCTGGTGTATCTGTTTGCCTCCCCAGCCAGAGAGTGGGTTTCTTGTGTTGAGGGACGGGGGATACTGATGTCATTTCCTGGGGGTGGGGGGCGGGTGTACCGTTATGCACACATAGGCATTCTGGCCTGGAAGCCGTTGCAGTCAATGCTGTAAGAATGCTAATACACCACACCAGGGTCGGGAGATGTTGTGATTTCGGCCTTAGAGATGCACAAGATGGGGAAACACCTTGCACCCATTACCCCACTGGTCATGGTGGACTTTGACTGTCTGTCTCCAAGCCTGGGCCTCTGCTTTGCACACACATCCTTGCTAAGCATGGCCTCAGCCTCCTTGCCCATTCCACAATTTGGGACGAGGTTCAGAGAATGCCACCCTCGGAAATCCCACACGACAAGAACTGAGGTGAAATGAATGGGGTGCCCACCCAGCAGAGGTTCACCCACTAAAAAGGGAATTGAACTGGGTTGCTGGGGAGACTCATTCCCTGACCGGTTCCTTCGCTCATCTCGTCAGCAAACGCCACGCCAAGGTGTAACCAGATGCAAGGGAATGTCACCACTGAGCGCGTCCGTTAGCGACATGACCCCACCACAGAGGGGGTGTTCTCATCTGAGAGTAAGAATCGGCCACGTTCTTTTTACCTGAGCTGCCCTGGGAGACTGTGGCTTGAGGCCACTCACACGTTCCCGCCTCCTGAACAGATGCAGAAAGTCCTCAAGTGGACATGAGTTCATCAGGCTTCCCCAGGTTGGTGGACGTGTGTCCTGAGATGGTGTTTGTCAAAATGTGTTCCGCCAAAGACTAGCCCTGGGCGTTGATTCATGAAATAAAGATTCTCTGGTCAGACAACATGGGGAAGGTGACTGCTGCATCTCCCTTAAGGAGATACACACACGAAAGCTCTGAAGGGTCCTGCTGTGACCCAGGCATCCAATCAGCTTCACCGCTTCCATCCTGTACCCCTCACCTGTTTTTTGTTGGCTAAACATACTTGTTGTTCAGTGTTGTTGTTTAGTCGCTAAATCGTGTCCAACTCTTCGAGATCCCATGGGCTGCAGCACGCCAGGCTCCTCTGTCCTCCACCATCTCCTGGAGTTTGCTCAGATTCACATCCATTGAGTCGGTGTTGCCATCCAGCCATCTCATCCTCTGCCATCCCCTTCTTTTGCCTTCAGTCTTTCCCGGCATCAGGGTCTGCTCCAGTGAGTCGGCTCTTGGAATCAGGTGGCCAGAGTGTTGGAGCTTCAGCATCACTCCTTCCAATGAATATTCAGGGTTGATTTCCCTGGTTTATAAGTCAGCCCCATAAAAACCCAGTGGCCCAAATGACCCAGGATGAAAGGGAAAATACAAAATTCTTTGAGCTTACAAAACAGCTGCATGTCCCAAGTGGAGGGTGATCCCATGAAAGCGTCACCAGCTTCCTGGTCTCTTTGTGGAGATTTCACTTACCCTCCCTGTGGTCAAACTCTCCTGCCCAAATAGACCTGGCCTGGTGCTAGGGATGCTCAGGCACGCTGTAGACAGCCTCGGAAGCAACCGTTGAGATCAGCAGACGGGAGTCGTTACCTGGGAAGGCCTGTGGGGTCTCCAGGGCAGGCTGGGAGCTTCAGGGGAGCTGCTGGCCTCCCTCCCCACCCATAACGGTGCTGCACAACTGGAGCCTGATTTCTCTCGCTTGCTGGAGCTTGGCTCTCGGTTATCCTGGAAACGCCCGAGCCCCCTGGGCCCTGCAGTGACCCCCGCTGCTTCTCGCAGCCTCTCTTGCAGTTTCTTTCCCAGCCTGTTTAGAGCTTTGATATCCCCACACTGGCTGGTTCCCGGGTCTTTCAGCCCCTCATCCCGTAACTGTCATTTGCTCAGGAACTCTGAATGTCCTGTCCCCATGGAGACCCGACATCCCATCTCCATGGTAACCTGCAGAAACCTTGGGATGCCCTGGGACCTGGAGCCCTTGGATGTGGCCTCTCCCCACAGGGACCCCCGGTGGGGAAGTGATGAGGGGTGGGCAAGAGGAGATCCAGCACCTTCTGGGGCGGAATGCAGACAGAGGCATCCACTCCTGTGCCCTTCCTCACTCTGGGTTCTTACCAAAGGCACATCGTTGAGTTGATGTGACAGTGGATTAAGGCTACTGAGAGGCCCCTTCAGGCAAAGATCCATTATTAATCGCCCAGGCTGTGATGATTAGTCAGGCAGGAGAACAGTAGACCACCTGGGGAAGCGCGAGCAATCTACTTCAGCGCGCACGGCCTCCAAGTGATTGACGGGGGCTCAGAACCGGGTGGGGCTCCGTCAGCACTCGCTGATTGTTCACTGGGGTCTGGGCCAGGCGCTAGGGAGAGAGGGGTGAGTGAAACTGACGTGGTCCCCAATATCAGGAAACCTCCTCGCTGGCAGCAGCGGTGACATCTTGTGTGCACACGCCAGCCGGTACCTTATAAAGGCCCTCCTCCGCCATGGAAGCGGTCAGCCCTTCTGTGTCCACTGTCAACCCCCGACGTCCAAGGCCACCATCATCCTCCACCTCCCAGGTTGTCCCCTCGCCTTCACTCTTGCCTCCCAGAGTCTGTTCTCCGTCCGGGCCTCTTCTGTCTGTTTCACGTGCAGACCACATGCTGTCATTCTCAGACCCGAAACCCTCTTGCAGCATCTCCAGGGTCCTTCCCAAGACCCTCAGGACCCCTACCATCTGGCCCTGTCACACTCTTTGATGTCACGTCACACCTCCTCTCCCTGTGGTCCCAACACTCCAGCCCCACTCACCCACTCACAGGTCCTTTCTCTGCGCCATCCATCATGGGGGGCTGCCCCCCACGCCCCCAGCGAGGCTGTCGGGCACGTGAATATACTCAAACAAACCAAGATGTGCTGGACACATGAATCCTCTCCGGGTTTCAAAGTCTTAGGATGAAAAAGGAAAAGGATGCAGGAAATCTCATCAACTTTTTTTTTCACACTGATCAGATGTCCAGAAGATCATATTTTGGATATATTAGGTGAAATGTTCCACAATATATTATTAAAATTAATTTCACCTATTTCTTTAGACTGTCTTTGTAATGTGGCTGATAGGAAATTTCAGGGGACGTCTGTGGCCCGCAGTCCCGGCCGGCGTCCTCCTATCAGGGATCCCCATCCTGACCTCTGCGGGCCTTTTTGTTCCGCATCTTTGCACCAGGATCCCTGCTCCCCTGATGATCGGCTTAGTTGGTTCCTCCTCATCGTTTGGGTCTTGAATTAAGACTGACTCCGGCCTACCGGACCTCATCGAAGAGCCTGCACCTCTGGGCAACTCTGTCAGCGCCTGTTTGTTTCTTCCTGGTGTTAATCGCGCTGTGCCAACATTGCCGTTTATTGTCTCTTCCCCACGCATGATGCCTGCCAAGCTCTGTTCGGAGTCTTTCAGGTGTGTCCACTTGCTAAAGCCTCACCACTGCCCTAAGAGAAAGAAGTTTCCCATTTTACAGATGGGACAACAGAGGGATTCCCAACCCAAAGGCCTGGCTTGAGAGCCTGCTATTCTGACCCAGTGAGGGCAGGGACCTCGCTTGCCTTGAGTTCCCATCTGGCACATGTTGACACCAAATAAGTCTTCGCTGGCTATCCAGTTGTTCATCAGCAGATGGAGGGACAGGTGAAATGTGGTCCGTTCACACGATGGACCACTTCTCAGCCAAAACAAGGATGCAGTGCTGCCGTGTGCTGCAACGGGGATGGATTTTGAAAACATCACACCAAGTAGAAGCTGCCAGACACTGAAAGCCACATATTGTTGGGTTGCCCTGGTGTGAAATGTCCACAGAAGGAATCCATAGAGACAAAAGGCAAAGCAGTAGTTGCCAGGGACTGGGGGAGAGAGGGGCTGGGGAGTGACTGCTAGAGGGTGTGGGATTTCCTTTGGGGGTGATGCAGATGATCTGGAATTCTATGGTAGTGGTGGTCACACAGTCTCATGAGTACGTGGAAATGCACTGAATTGTACACTTGAAATGGTGACTTTTATGGTGTAATGGGGACAACAGAGGAGGAGGTGGTTGGATGGCATCACTGACTCGATGGACATGAGTTTGAGCAAACTCCAGGAGTTGGTGATGGACGGGGAAGCCTGGCATGCTGCAGTCCATGGGGTTGCGAAGAGTTGGACACAACTGAGCGACTGAACTCAACTGATGACATATGAATGAAAGCTCAGTATAAACAAATAGATTTTATGTTGAGTAAGTGAATCCTCACAGAGCAAATGGGAAAAGCCAGGATTCACCACCTTTTTCACAGGGCCATCCAGGAATCTGTTTGCAACGTTGCACCCGAGTCACTTATTCATCCCGTATTTCTCCTGTGTCTGCAAATATTCCAGGCACTTTGCCAGATATCATGTTGCTGCTTCAAATAAGACAGGTGGGGTTCCTGACCTTTGGGCTCCTTCAGGGAAGTCAGGGAGTTCTGTGGGTGCTTACAAGGCAATGCGAGGAATGGGACCCGGGGGTGAGGCTTCTTACCCTGGAGCCCAGGCCACCACCACCCACCCACCCCAGCAAAATTACATTGTTATTTTCTCGAATGGAAATGTGCCATTTCCTTCAATGATGAATTCAGGGGACAGGCCATTGCAATATCGGAGACAACACTTTTAACCTTGTCACCAATGGAAATCACAAATACTGGATTGGCCAAAAAGTTCATTCGAGCATTTCCATCACACGTTATCAAAAACTCAAAACGAACTTTTCGGCCGACCCGATATTTTCATATCCCGTTACGGTTTTTGCAGATGCCTCAGAATCTCGTTGGCCTCCCCCTATCTCAAACTCAGGGCATCAATAAGAAGGCACACATGTTAGAAAATCACAGTTTTTAAAATATTTGATAATTCTGTTTCACTATAGCTTGTAATTCTCTGTGTTATTTCATGTGTTTAAAAAACATTATTCTGGAAGTGGCTCCAGACACCGTATGGATTCCAGAAAGTTACGAGCCATAGCCCCTGGGGGACCGGCTCCTTGTTCAGGGAAGATCCCGGTGCTTCTTGTAATGAAGGGGGTAGGCAGGCCTGAAAAGGCAGAGGAATGGCAGGTGAAGGCCGAGGTGGCCGCACCAGTGACCACAGGGGTGATGCTCACCTTCCTAAAGTGGCCCCCGGGCAGGACAGAGCGTGTCGCGTCTGGTCCTCAGCGAGCCCAGAAGGACCTGAGTTGCTTGGTGTTGACAAAGGACAGGCTGGCCAGAGGGCTCCGGGGTCCTCGGACAAAGGACAGCTCCTTCAGCTCATGATGCTTTTAGCCCACCTTGGCTGGTCGAGTTTGGTCCTTGTTGCTTGAAAAACGCTTTGAGGACATGTAGACGGAGATATCTCCGAGGAGCTTCCTTAAAGTCCCCCCAGTGAGGGATGTGGAGCCCTTGACACCTTACTGCAGTGTAAGAGGGGAGTCTCCGTGTCAGGACGGCGATGAAAGGAGCCCACGCTTCTGCTGCAAAAACCGTCAAAGGCAGGCACGTTACGAATGGCGCGGCCGCCGTTAACTGTGAGTGTCTTGGTTTTATTGGCCTGTGTCATAACCCTAATGTTACTTAAATGTAGTTTGGTGGTGTTTTTATTACGGTTTCCCCCTCTTCTCCCCACAGCTGCTAATATTTCCTGTCTCTGTTCCCCACTCTCCCTTGTCACCCATTATCCATTACTGTCAGCGCCCTGCCGGGATGTCCTTGGAGAGGATTCTTAATGGAGCTGTCCTGGCTAAAGAAATTCAATGTGATTGAACTGCAGTGAAGAATCAAAATCCAAATATCTGAAAGGGATGAATAATAACTAGGTATTAAAGCATATTGGTTATTTATTACTGGCAGAAGGCAGGAAAACATTAGCATGTAAAAAGCTGTAAATTAATCACGGCTGGGGATAGGAAACCTGAAGAAGTCACCTCTATCTTTGTTAACTCTGTTTTGTTATTCTTGATGTGTTCCCGCGTCCCCACTCCTGCCCTTCCATGATAGATTTTCATCCCAGCTGGCTAGCTGCAGGCACAAAGGGGGGAGATTAACCCCCCCCCCAAAAAATGGTTAATCTCACGTCACCCTGTGGTTAAAAGAGGGCGGCCGGGGGAATGTGCGTCTGTGGGCTGATCTAGAGTCAGACCCTGGCCAGGCCGCTCGCTAACTGTGACCCCAGACAAGTCATCTGCCCTCTCCAGGTGCTGTGTCTCCTGTCTGTCAGCTGCAAATGATTCTGAAGCCTTCCTCAGAGCGCCGTCACGGGGATTAAACCAGATACTGCCTTTGCGTCTTTAGGACCGTGGCTGATGGCAGCTGCTGGTGACAGAAGGACAAGGGCCTTGCCACTCAAAATGCTGTCAGTGGTCCAGCGCAGCATGAAAAATGCAGATTCCCAGGGCACACCTCTGACCGCCTGTTTTAGGCTCTGCCTCCGATAAGATCTTCCGGCGAGACAGTTAGACATTAACACGTGAGAAGCCCTGCCACAGTGTTCTGATACATATTAATACAAGGGAGTTTTTACTGAATTGGAGAAAAAGATGTTCTGTTTTATGATCTAACCGAGAAGAAGATTGTTTACATTCAAAGAATGTGTTGACTGAGCTGGAAGGTACATTGGAAGGCTTTGAATCCTGCTGTCTTTTGCCCTGCGGACTCTGAGGTCTGGAGAAGTGAAGCGTTGGCCCGAGGCCACTGAGTTGGTGTTCTGGTTCAGTGTTGTTGCATAAAAACCACTCCAAAATGGAATGGCTTTAAACCACTTGAAACCATTGGTTTCGCTCCCGAGTCTGCATGTTGGGCTGAGCTTAGCTGGATGCCGAGCTCATGTGCCTGCTGTATGTGTCATCAGCTTGGGGGACCAAGACGGCCCACTCCATGGCCATGGGCGGGGATCTGATCTGACGGCTGGGACCCTCTCTTCCTGGGCATGGGGGCCTCTCCCGGCTGCTGCCACCCCTCACAGCATGGCGGCTGGGTGGTCGGAGTGAGTGTCCCAGGTGGCACTAGTGGGAAAGAACCCACTGGCAACCCACTCTAGTACTCTTGCCTGGAAAAGTCCACGGATGTGGGAGCCTTCAGTTCAGTTCAGTCACTCAGTCATGCCCAACTCTTTGCAACCCCATGGACTGCAGCACGCCAGGCCTCCCTGTCCATCACCAACTCCCAGAGTTTACTCAAACTCATCTCCAAGAGCTCCAGTGGCGCAATTGGTTAGCACACGGTACTTATACAAACTCATCTCCATTGAGTCAGTGATGCCATCCAACCATCTCATCCTGTCGTCCCCTTCTCCTCCTGCCTTCAGTCTTTCCCAAAATCAGGGTCTTTTCCAATGAGTCAGCTCTTTGCATCAGGTGCCCAAAGTATTGGAGTTTCAGCTTCAACATCAGTCCTTCCAGTGAGCACCCAGGACTGATTTCCTTTAGGATTGACTGGTTGGATCTCCTTGCAGTTCAAGAGACTCTCAAGAGTCTTCTTCAACACCACAGTTCAAAAGCATCAATTCTTCAGCACTCAGCTTGCTTTGTAGTCCAACTCTCACATCCATACATGATTACTGGGAAAACCATAGCTTAGATTAGACAGATCTTTGTTGGCAAAGTAATGTCTCTGCTTTTTTTTTTTTTTTTGTAAATCAGCTATACTTTTTTTTTTTTCGTTTATTTTTATTAGTTGGAGGCTAATTACTTTACAATATTGTAGTGGGTTTTGTCATACATTGACATGAATCAGCCATGGATTTACATGTATTCCCCATCCCGATCCCCCCTCCCACCTCCCTCTCTACCCAGTCCCTCTGGGTCTTCCCCATGCACCAGGCCAGAGCACTTGTCTCATGCACCCAACCTGGGCTGGTGATCCGTTTCACTATAGATAATATACACGTTTCGATGCTGTTCTCTCGAAACATCCCACCCTCGCCTTCTCCCACAGAGTCCAAAAGTCTGTTCTGTACATCTGTGTCTCTTTTTCTGTTTTGCATATAGGGTTATCATTACCATCTTTCTAAATTCCATATATATGTATTAGTATGCTGTAATGTTCTTTATCTTTCTGGCTTACTTCGCTCTGTATAATGGGCTCCAGTTTCATCCATCTCATTAGAACTGATTCAAATGAATTCTTTTTAATGGCTGAGTAATATTCCATGGTGTATATGTACCACAGCTTCCTTATCCATTCGTCTGCTGATGTATTAGGTCCCATTTGTTTATTTTTGCTTTTATTTCCAATATTCTGGGAGGTGGGTCATAAAGGATCCTGCTGTGATTTATGTCGGAGAGTGTTTTGCCTATGTTCTCCTCTAGGAGTTTTATAGTTTCTGGTCTTACATTTAGATCTTTAATCCATTTTGAGTTTATTTTTGTGTATGGTGTTAGAAAGTGTGTTCTAGTTTCATTCTTTTACAAATGGTTGACCAGTTTTCCCAGCACCACTTGTTAAAGAGGTTGTCTTTTTTCCATTGTATATCCTTGCCTCCTTTGTCTAAGATAAGGTGTCCATAGGTTCGTGGATTTATCTCTGGGCTCCCATTCACCATTGCAACAAAAAGAATAAAATACTTAGGAGTATATCTACATAAAGAAACAAAAGACCTATACATAGAAAACTATAAAACACTGATGAAAGAAATCAAAGAGGACACAAACAGATGGAGAAACATACCGTGTTCATGGATTGGAAGAATCAATATTGTCAAAATGGCTATACTACCCAAAGCAATCTATAGATTCAATGCAATCCCTATTAAGCTACCAACAGTATTTTTCACAGAACTAGAACAAATAATTTCTCAATTTGTATGGAAGTACAAAAAACCTCGAATAGCCAAAGTAATCTTGAGAAATAAGAATGGAACTGGAGGAATCAACCTGCCTGACTTCAGACTATACTACAAAGCCACAGTCATGTCTCTGCTTTTTAATATGCTGTCTAGGTTGGTCATAGTTTTTCTTCCAAGAAGCAAGAGTCTTTTAATTTCATGGCTTCAGTCACCATCTGCAGTGATTTTGGAGCCCCCCAAAATAAAGCCTGTCACTGTTTCCATTGTTTCCCCATCTGTTTGCCATGAAGTAATGGGACCAGATGCCACGATCTTAGTTTCCTGAATGTTGAGTTTTAAGCCAACTTTTTCACTCTCCTCTTTCACTTTCCTCAAGAGGCTCTTTAGTTCTTCTTCACTTTCTGCCATAAGGGTGGTGTCATCTGTGTATCAGAAGTTATTGATATTTCTCCCAGCAATCTTGATTCCAGCTTATGCTTCATCCAGCCTGGCATTTCATATGATGTACTCTGCATATAAGTTAAATAAGCAGGGTGACAATATACAGCCTTGATGTACTCCTTTCCTGATTTGGAAAATTCTAGTACTCTTGCCTAGAAAATTCCACAGACAGAGGAACCTAATAGGTTCCTGTGATCCATGGGATCCCAGTCAGACACGACTGAGCAATTTCACTTCACTATCAGTGCAGGAGATACAAGAGATGAGGGCTCAGTCCCTGAATCAGGAAGATCCCCTGGAGGAGGAAATGGCTGCCCCCTCCAGCATTCTTGCCTGAAGAATCCCTTGGACAGAGGAGCCTGGCGGGCGACAGTCCGTAGGGTTGCAGAGTTGGATACCACTGAAGCGACTTATCACACACACACACGTGTTATAAATTGCACAACAGAATATTGCGAGTTCTGCTTTAAGCCACTAATTAATTTTTGAGGGCTTTCCCTCCCGTTTGCCTGTATTTTTTTAAATTTTTTAATTGGAGGATAATTGCTTTACAGTGTTATGTTGGTTTCTGCTGTACAACAGCATGAATCAGTCATAATTATATATATATATAATATATCAGAATATAATACATATATCCCCTCCCTCTAGAGTCTCCCTCCACCCACCGTCCCACCCCGTTAGAGCGCCGGGCTGGGCTCCCTGTGTTACGTAGCATCTTCCCGCTAGCTCTTTGTTTTACGCGTGGTGGTGTGTAAAGAGACAAGCCAATGCCAGTCTCTCAATTCTTCCTTCCCTCTCTTTCCCCCTCTGTGTCCACAAGTCCGTTCTCTATGAAGCCACTAATTATTTTTTAAAGAAATCGCAAATGGAAGAAATTTTATCTTAACTCACACGTTTACCATGTTGGCACTGTTCAGTCCTTCATGCAGATCCTAGTTTCTGGCTGGCATCATACTTCTTCAGTCTGGAAAATATCATTTAACATTCCTTACACTGCAGGTCTGCTCATGATGGATTTTCTTCAGCTTCTGATTTCTCAAAGAAAGAGACTTTGTGTCATCTTATTTTTGAAAGATATCCATTGGGTCAAGAATTCCAAGTTGCCCTTTTGTTTCGTGGCTTTAAAGATATGATTCTGTGTCTTCTTTACATTGTTTTTTGAGTGACCAATATTTTTATCACTAATTCATTTTATGTAGTGTATTCTCTTTTTTTTTTGCTGTATGCTTTTTAAGATTTCGTTTTATATTTGATTTCCAGCAGTTTAAGATATACTTGTGTATATTTTCATGTTTATTTTGCTTAGAGTTTGTTGAATTTCTTAGATCTGTGGATTGATATTTTTCATTAAATTTGTGGGGGGAAATTAAAGGGATTTTTCTTCCACATTTTCTCTTTCCTCCTCTCCTTCTAGGACTCTAATCTCATGAATGATGGACCACTTGATATTATTCCACAATTCAGTGATTTTCTGTTCATCCTTTTGTACCTTTTTCCGTCTCCATGCCTTAGGTGTATAGTTTCTATTGCCCTTTCTTCAAGTTCACTGATTTTTTTCTTCTGTAGTGTCCAAGTGGCAGTTAAGCCCATCAACTGAATTTGTAATTTGTATGCTCTAAATTTTAGGTCTAGGGTTTTCATTTGGTTATTTCTTCTTTCATATCTTTTCCCTTCTCCTGTTCCTATTTCCTTTGTCTTTGGCATACTTATAATAATAGCTCTTTCAAAATGTTTGTATGCAAATTCCAACATTTCTGTAATTGCTGGGTCTGTTTCTATTGACTGGTTTTTCTCCTTGTCCACTTATGCACGTATCTAGTAAACATTTTTTTATTGAGTCTGGTCACTGTGGATGCCAAGTTTCTGGATTTTGTTGTTTATAAGTTGTGATGAGTGTTTATCTGGCAGATAGTTAATTTGTGTGTGAATAGGTTTGATTCTTTTGAACTTTACTTTTTAACATTCATTTATTTTTATTTGGAGGGTAATTGCAGTGTTGTATTGGTTTCTGCCATAAGCAGTGTGAATCAGCGACAGGCGTACACATCCCACCCAGTCCCACTGCCAGACCTCCTTCCCACGTCCCACCCAGTCCCACCCTTCTAGGTCGTCACAGAGCACTGGCTTTGACCTCCCTGCTTCATAGAGCAGATTCCCACTGGCTCTCTCTTCTGCATATGCTGGTGTGTTTGCTAGCTGTGTGTGAACTGGTCCTCATTCTGGAGTTGGAGCAGCCCTGCTCTTCAGGCGTGACTTTCTTGGTCTCTGAACTTTCAGGGGACTCGGCGAGGCCCTCCCGGCCTGGCTGATGGGAGCCCGAGCCTTCGTCTGTCTGTGTGTCCCCTGAATCGCTCCATCTCACGGCCCCGTGGTGCTGGTTCCAGGCCCAGCTCGCAGAGTCCCACGTGTGCTGTGCGGCTCCATCCTGGGCCCACTCGTTCTCTCGGGCTTCCCTCCCCTGCGGCCCTCCTCCTGGGCTGCAAACCCTGGCAGCCCTGTCCCTGTCTGTCACCTCAGTTTGGGCTCCGCCTCTCTGCCCCGTGGTATGTAAAGTGCATCCAGACCAAAAGCCAGTGCTCATGAGGCTTGTTTCGTTCAGTCGCTCCGTTGGACTCTCTGCGACCCCATGGACTACAGCACACCAGCCTACTCTGTGCTCCACTATCTCCCGGAGCTTGTTCAGACTCATGTCCATTGAGTCGGTGATGCCATCCAACCGTCTCATCCTCTGTCGTCCCCTTCTCCTCCTGCCCTCAATCTTTCCCAGCATCCGGGTCTTCTCCAGTGAGTCAGCTCTTCGCATCAGGTGGCCAGAGTATTGGAACGCAGTCAGTTTGCCTTCCACCAGGGTTATACTGAGCCTCCTGATGTTCAGTGTCTACAAACAGTTGTTTCAAACCACTTCTCCATTTTATAGTTATTCAGTATTTTCACTGTTGTTCATGGCATATTACTTTCCACAAACCTCACAATCTTTATTCACCAGGCCAGATAAGAGGCTATGGTGAAAGACTGGCAATGAAGGATCCATGGTTGTAACTAGCATCCACTGGGCATTCTGTCCCCAAATAAGACCTCGAGTACACCCTGAATTTTTGTTGTATGAAATATTAGATTTTTATAGGAAATAACTGTGGGGCGTAATTTTTACTTTGCAGAAGCCTTCATTTTATAAAGAGGACTAGCTGCAAGTAAACTGTGTTCTTCCTTAGCCTATTTAAGAGATTGGAAGATGACCATTGTAAGCAGAGCTAGGTGATGGTCAGCAGAGCCTCCAAGCCTCAAGTCCTGGCAGTTGCTTCCGGGTGGAGCCATCAGTCAGAATCAGTCAGTGCACCACTGAAGTGTCAGCGTATCCGGGCATCTGGAACGCACTAGCCAGGGCCACTGAGGGCTGTCGTATGAAGACCTGGTCCAACTTGGGGCTCGGTTACCCCAAAGGATCTTGAGTGTCTTGAGCCAAAAAGTCCAGGCAGGGTGTGAGCCAAAGAGACCAGCATGAGTCTAGAAGGTTCTAGGAGTTTAGATGGGGCGGACAGGTAGGTCAACAACCGGTCGCTAGTCTCGTGAAGAACTAGAGTCATACTTCTCCGTGTGTGGAGAGCCTGTTCAGATGCACGCTCTGCCTGAGGAGGTCCAGGGTGAGGCCTGAAATGCTGCAGGTCCAACCAGCTCTGGATGGTGCTGAGGCTGAGGGCCACAGACAGCCCTCCGGCTGGTGAAGACCATGTAAGCCAGAGCAGCTCCTCCTGGGGAGTCAGCTGTTGCTTGTGGCCCAGGGGAGACCTGTGTCAGACTAGTAGATGGAGAGAAGAGGATCTGACTTACATAAACGTAGCTTACCTGTGCTATTTCACCCTGACGCTTCTTGTACCTGTTGGGGCTGGCAGTTATACCTGAGGGACGGAGGCTCCAGCAGACCTGAAATCTCAGCTGTGACCCCAGGAGAATTCCCCAGAGAGCCACAAGGAGCCACACTTGCCCTTCCTCCTTGTCCAGGAGCCCGAAGGCCAGCAGGATGGCAATAATCTTTAATTTGGAAAAAAAAAAAAAGAAGGGCTCTCCCGGTGGCTCAGCGGTAAAGAATCCCGCCTGCCAATGCAGGACATGTGGGTTCGACCCCAGATCCGGGAAGATTCCACATGCCGCGTGCTAACTAAACCCCTGCATCGCAACCACTGACCCTGTCCTCTGGAGCCCAGGGTTACAAGGGTTGGTCATGCAGTCGTGCCCGACTCTGTGCGACCCCATGGGCTGTAGCCCTCCCACTTCTCTATCCATGGGATTCTGCAGGCAAGAATGCTGGAGTGGGTTCCCATTTCCTTCTCCAGGGGATCTTCCTGACCCGGGAATCAAACCCAGGCCTCCTGCACTGCAGGCAGATTCTTCATAGTGTGAGCCCGGGAGCTGTAACTACTAAAGCCCATGCACCCTAGAGCCTGTGCTCCGCAACAAGAGAAGCCACCGCAATGAGAAGCTCCGCCCCAAGCTAGTCCCCACTCTCTGCAACTGGAGGAAAAGCCCGCGCAGCAACGAAGACACAGCACAGCCAGAAATAAATAGTTTGGTTTTTTTAAGTTAGCAAGAAAGCAACGCTCAGACTCTCTTACCTTCTGCCGTAAACGTTTTTTTTTAGTATGATCTTGTGTGCCGGGAGCACAGACTGTCTGAAGCTGGATGCTGCGGGCTCTGTCAGGACAGGATGTGGCCCTTTCTCACGTCGAACGGACACTCATGTTTGGGGAGTCTGTGTGCCTGCCCCCCTGTGTACACGTGGAGTGTGCGCATGGCAGGGGGCTCTCCACGTGTAAAGGACACATATCACACCATCCACACGCCTGGATTTAGACACGGATGCGGAGCACACCTAAGGTGGTGTTGGTTTATTTCACCGGCAACCATAGGGACTGCATTTTGTTTCCCCGTCATGTTTAGGAAATTAGCAGTCACATCTTAACCTCGGCTTCTTGGGTAATGCGTGGAATAGTCTGTTTCTGATTAATAGGGCTTAAGACGTCAGTAGGTTCCGGACTTTGGGTTTAAGTACTAAGCTCAGACACGGAGGGTGATGAAGAAAGCCCCTGTTAACTGAGCATCTGCTCTGCTCCAGGCAGGCTCTTTAGAAATGTGTTAGCATCACGATAGCTCTGCCAGCTGTGGGCATCACGATTCTTATTTGATAGATGAAGCTGTTTATAGATTATTTATGAGTTCCTATTTATAGAGGAACTGAGATGGGGTAGTTGGAGGAACGGGGTGGGTGTTGGGTCTGGCGTGTTTTGTGAAGTGTGGGTCCCACAAAGGCCTTCACCCAGCGATGTCTGGAGTCAAGGAGAGGAACTGGGCTCCTTCTAGGCTCTAGTGGTTTCTCCTTCCGCTTCTGGACAAAGACCCCGTCTTCCCAGCCCGTTCCCTCTGCCAGGAGACAGAACCAGGCCTCTGACAGGGCCAGCATGCCTGAGAACTTCCCACCAACCCAAGGAGGGGCATCCCAGCCAGGGCCGGGTCAAGTCCTCTGCCCGAGAGAGCGCCTGGCCCCTGTCCCGGCCTTTCCGGCGAGGCGTCCTCCCTGCTCCGACCCCGCGGGGATGAGGGAGGCGCAAGAGGGAGCAGGGGCCGGTTCTGTGGTCCGCGGGCTGCTCTCTCCCCTCTCTGCTTCCATGGCGACTTCATTAGCAGCAAACTGCTAATTGAACTTCATATTTATGGTCAGAAAATAAAATCACTGGACCTTTTTGAAGTAGAATTTTATGAGTCTTGACTCTGACAACTGAGTCAGCAGTGAAGGGCCTGTGCTGTTGAGAGTTGTGGTTTCAAGGCAGAGATAGATAAGCATTCAGCGCGGGGAGGAGGCCCACCCCAGTCCTTGGGTGGAACCGGACCTCGGCGGGTTGGCTGGCGGGACAGACGGGGCTCTGGGCGGGGGTTCCTACACCGAAGCCATCAGTCACCCGCCTCACCGGCCGTGGGCTCTGTTTCGTCTCCGGGGTCACGGAGCGCCCGCGGGGCTGTTCGCGTCGCAGAACCGGCTGTTTTGGCTCCGTCTCCTCCTGGCTGTTCTGGAACAGTCCTGCCCGCGGGCTCAGACGCGCGCCTCCCGGGACGTGGGCACAGGAGGCTCTCGACGCCACTTTCTCTCTGTGACTCGGGTCCCGCTGCTCCTGCGAGGGCGCCCCGGGCTCCCTTCCCACCGCGGCCTCGAGCAGCCCCTCCTCCTGGGAGAATTCTGCCCCTTGGCTCCTTGGATGTCGGCTTCATCCCTCTTGTGGACCCTTGACAAGCCCATGGGGATCCCCTCACCAAGCCATGGGGAAAAAAAACTGCCATCCATATTTGGTCTCTCTGACGGGGCGTGTTTCAGAATTCAGAAGGGACTTGAGGGCTTCCCAGCCTGCAACGTGGGTGGACGTCCTCTGCCCTGAGATCCCCCCACGACGGGGCGGCTCCCGGCAGCGTTGTCCTTGCTGCCTGCTGCCTGAGCCTGGAAGCCCGCTTCTCCGAGGCGAGGGGAGGGGACAGGAGAGGTGGGGTGATGAGCGATCAGCGTGCAGGGGGGAGACGACCATGGTCGGCCCCTGCTTGCCCCCACCCTGGTGGGGGTCCCGGACCCAGCGTTCAACACCTTCCGCTGCAACAGGTCTTCTTCTGCTACACGGAGGGCTGAGTGCCCCAGTCTCCCGGGCAGCTGCTGTGAAGGGCGGGAGGAAACTCAGAAGGAGGGCCCAGCAGGTCCCGGGCCAGGCGGGGATGTCGTAATTCAGAGAGTGCCTCGGCTCACCGCGGCCCCTGCGCTCCCTCGCTGGTGCGTGGCTGCGCCCGTGGCTGAAATGACACCCAGGCCCCCTACCAGCCCCGAAACCCCATTACCGTGTGCTCTGACCATGAAGATTGCATCTTCACGCTGCACTTCCCTGCCATCGATTGGCTTGGGGAGTCGTCCCTCCGCTGACAGCGTCATGGCGATGCTCATGGCGCAGCAGGTGATGAGGGGGCCCCCCCAACCCTGCGAGGAACCAAACCGCCAGCACGGCCTGGCGCTTCTCACAGCTGCGGGCTGAACCCTTGGCGGGAGGTTCGGCCTTCGGGTGAGGGGGGGTTAGACAGGGTCCTGGGTGGGGGCCTCGTGATGGGCTTAGTGATCTTGGAGGAAGAAGAGACCACAGAGCCCCTGCCCTCCACGAGCTCACACCGAGGAGCTGTGAGGACAGCGAGAGGACGCCTCACCAGACACCCACCTGCCAGCACCCTGATCGCGGCGCCCAGCGTTCAGAGCTGGGGAGATCAACGCCCGTTGTTTGAGCCACCTGGACAGTGGTATGTCAGCACTCAGCCTCTAGGTGGACCGAGACCCCACGTGACCTCAGGCAAAGCCTGCGGCTTCTCTGAGCCTCGGTTTCCTGGAAGAACAGCGTCAGGACGGCCGGGAGGAGGACAGGAGGCGCGGGGAAGCAGGGCTTCCCTCCGCGTGTTTCTGCAGGAGGACCGGGAACAGGGAGGAGTAAGCGCCCAGCGTCTCCAAGAGAGCCGCCTGAAGCCGGTGCCCTGCCCTCGTCTACTTTCTCCTCCTCAGTTCAAGGCAGCAGTTAGGCCATCAGCACCTGGAACGTGGGTGGACGCCCGGAGACCGGCGAAGCTCTGTCCTCAGGAGGGAGGCTGGCCTGTCCCGGCGGGGCGTGCCCGTCGCAGACCACACGGCTCCCAGGCCCCGGCGCCCTCCGGCCGGCCTCCCTTCTTCCAAGCATCTCTGCACCCGCATGCTCCCCTGCAAGCTCCGTGCTGTCGCCACGTGACAGAGGAGACACCCAGGACTCGGGAAAGAGTCTGGAAGGCCCCCGTCTGCCCTGCAGACTCACTCCCACTGCTGTGCCTAGAGCCTGACCCAGAGAAGCCCATCTGTGGCTCCCTGACCTTTGGCCTCTCCTTCAGTCTGACCAGTGGGAGAACACAGGGAGGGCAAAGGTCAGGCGATTCGTCATCCGGCCCCTCGCTGGGGGCCGCCTTGAGGTTTGCAGAGCCCACCCCCCCACGCACCCACCGCTTCAGTCCCGCGGGAGCTGCGGTGGTGCAGCCCAGGAGACTGCCCTCTTCCCGGTCAGTCTGCACTGACCTCCCTGCCACAGCTTTGCAGATTATCCATTAACCACACTCTCCCCAAAACCAGCTTTGTCACATCTGTGTCCTGCCGGCCCCTGACCTGCCCAGGGTCACCCAGCTGGTCAGTGGTGTCCACAGCATCCTGCCCATAGCCACTGTGGGGGTCCTGTCTGGAGGTGCCTAGTGGGGAGAAGATACATGAGGTGAGGGCAATCAGGGAGAGCTTCCTGTAGGAGGAGGCATTGATGAGGGAGAGCCTTGAGGTCAGATAGGAGTTTGACTGGGAGACCCAATTCGAGATGCTTTCAGGTGTCTTTGTGTCCTGAAGCTGCCGTAACAGATTCCCACAGTCAGGATGGCTTAAGATGAAAGAAACGATGTTCTCACTCAATCATAGAGGCCACAAGTGTGAAATCAAGGCAGGCCCATGCTCCCTCCAGGGAAGACCCTTCCTTCCTTTGAGTTTCTGGTGGCTCCAGGTGTTATGTGGCTCGTGACCTCATCACTCTATCTCTGTGTCCACTGTCACTTGGCCGTCTTCCCTCTGTCTCTGCATGTGTCCTTGGGTCTCAGCTTATTTCAGTTCAGTCAATCAGTCATGTCCGACTCTTTGCAACCCCGTGGACTGCAGCATGCCAGGCCTCCCTGTCCATCACCAACTCCTGGAGTTTACCCAAACTCATGTCCATCGAGCCAGTGATGCCATCCAACCATCTCATCCTCTGTCATCCCCTTCTCCTCCTGCCCTCAATCTTTCCCAGCATCAGAGTCTTTTCAGATGAGTCAGCTCTTCACATCAGGTGGCCAAAGTATTGGAGTTTCAGCTTCAACATCAGTCCTTCCAATGAACACCCAGGACTGATCTCCTTTAGGATGGACTGGTTGGATCTCCTTGCAGTCCAAGGGACGCTCAAGAGTCTCCTCCAACACCACAGTTCAAAAGCATCAATTCATTAGCACTCAGCTTTCTTTATGGTCCAATTCTCACATCCATACATGACTACTGGAAAAACCATAGCCTTGACTAGATGGACCTTTGTTGGCAGAGTAATGTCTCTGCTTTTTAATATGCTGTCTAGGTTGGTCATAACTTTCCTTCCAAGGAGTAAGCATCTTTTAATTTCATGGCTGCAATCACCATCTGCAGTGATTTTGGAATCCAAAAAAATAAACTCAGCCACTTTTTCCACTGTTTCCCCATCTATTCACCATGAAGTGATGGGACTTGATACCATGATCTTAGTTTTCTGAATGTTGAGCTTTAAGCCAACTTTTTCACTCTCCTCTTTCACTATCATCAAGAAACTCTTTAGTTTTTCTTCACTTTCTGCCATAAGGGTGGTGTTATCTGCATATCTGAGGTTATTGATATTTCTCCCAGAAATCTTGATTCCAGCTTGTGCTTCAGCCAGCGTTTCTCATAATGTAAAAGCCCCCCTAATCCAAGAGGACCTCGTCTTCATTTAGCTATATCTGCAAAGACCCTGTTTCCATAAAAAGTCACATTTTTGAGTTTCCAGGCAGACATGGGTTTGGGGGTCACTGTTCAGCCCAGTCCACCCGGGAGGCATAGAAGAATGAATGGCCCCAGTAGAGGGAGACCGGGAGGGCGTGTGAGGTGGGAAGTGTGGGGTGTGCAGAGTGAGGGAGTGGGGTCTTTACTCAGCCGGTCGGGGTCCGAGATCAGCAAATCTAAGGGCCAGCGCTGGCGGGGGGTGGGGGGCAGGGTGATAGGGCCACTTGGGGAAACGGGGTGGGGGCTCCTTACAGAGTTCAGGGTGCACCTGCCCTGTGACCTGGCGGTCTTTACTCAAAAGACAGGACAACACACCCCATGAAGGTTCGTACGGGAATGCCCCTGGGGCTAACCTGGGGCCACGACCCAAATGTCTGACAGCAGGTGAATGCATAAACATGGCCCCCACATCAGTGGACAAGGAGGGACAAGCCAGGCCCTGGAGAGCCGGCCAGGCTGCTGTATCTTCCTGAGGTCCAGAAAAAGGCAAGACCGAGAGCACAGCCGTGTTGCCTCTGGGATGGGGGTGGGGAGTAGCACGGAAAAGGCCGTGAGCGCCCTTGCTTGGTTGGCCGCGGGAGCCTGCTTCTTGGTTGGGGTCTCGGTGACTGGGTGCTTTGTTTTCAGACCATCCGTTTAAGACGCACGCAGCTGACTGGTCCTCCTGCCGTTGTGTAACAAGGAAAGGGAGCAGAAAGGCTGGGAATTGGGATCGGGCTGAGCTGGAGGCCCAGGCTCTGCGTGGCGTGGGGCCAAGGAGCCTGACCTGAGAAGCTTGTGTCTGGTGGCGGGGGAACAGGGGGCCTGCCGGCTTCCAGGAATGGGGCGGGCTGACCTCTCATATCCTCCTAGGCCTGCAGAGCAGGCTGTCACATGTCACCTCGGCCTCGCTCACAGTCTCCCTGAGAGTTTGCTCACCCGTCCACTTCTAGGGCCTCCCAGGGAGTCAGGTGGTCCCCAGGCCCGCTGCAGCCCGTGGGGGGCCATCCAGCAGGACTGGGCAGAGAGAGGTGGGCACCGTGGTCAGAGGAGCTGAGTCAGCGTCCAAGGAGGACATTGGGAGGAGAAGAGAGTGTGGTGGGGCGCTTGGCTCTGGGCAGCCCCACGTGGGGCCCCCGGAAGCATCGTCCGTCTGGGAAGGTTCTGGGTCCCACGCTTCCCATCAGCCAGCCTCCCTCCTCCACGCAGCTGACAGTCAAGACCGTGGCCTCCTGGGCGAGGTCCGCACAGCTGCAGGGGCCCCAGGAAGGACGGGCTGAGCTGCTGCCCCTTCCCTCCCCTCCCGCCCCCCATCCCCGCTGCCATGCCCCCCCCCACCATGGCAGACGCAGCCCTCCTGCTCCGCAGCGCCCCGCCCGCCGCGGACCCTCAGTCTCCTCCTCTCCCAGCCTCCCCCTCGCAGAAAGTCACCCACAGCCGCTGCTCAGAACAAAAATAAAAAGGGAAGTGTGGCAGCCCCCCAGCCCCCACCTCGGCCCCTGCTAAAAATAGAGGCAGCCTCTGAGCGGGGTGTTGAGTGTGGGCTTCCGGGGAGGGGGGTGCACTGCTGTCTGCAGCCTCAGCATTTCCTGGGGGCCTGGCAGTCACCGCGCTGGAGGAGAGGGATTTGGAGAGGACCACGGAGAGACACCCCCCAGCCCTGCCGGCCAGACCTGGGGCTGAGCTGGTTTGCAAACCCGTGAGTATATTTTCCAACCGGCCGGTCCTCTCGCTCTGACGGGTGTGCGCCCAGCTCATGAGCCCACATCCTCAGTCAGGCAGCATCCTCTGGAGCAGGCGGGGGCCGCTGTGGAGCCCCTAACCCCCTCACCGATCCATCGGAACCATGAGCGTGCACAGCTTCATCTTAATTTCCTAAACAACCAGGAGACTCAACAGCGGGTGCCGGACCGCTGTTTTAGGCTGTAGCTTTGATTGCACAGAGCGTGAACTAGAGCCCAGAGAAGGCTTTCAATAAATGCCTGATGATCGATTTGGACCAGAACGCTGTTTTTACGTGCTGGCTTTTTTTTTTTTAAACCTCCCCTTCTGAGGGAGTACCCTGCGGAGGGCCGAGGCATGGGGGTGGGTGCCTCGTGTGTGTTCCTGTTGAAGGAGGGAGATGCCTGCAGCCCAGCTGGTGGAGAGGAAGTGTGCGAACATCTGTCCCCAGAAGCTGGGGCCTCGCCTTGATCTGCGGCTCACAGCCTCACCGCCTTGCCCTCCCTGGGGTTCCTGCCCTCCCCGGGGAGCACCTTTCAATCAGTTCCTCCGAGGTGCGTTAAGATTCCGTGTGCAGAGGAGCCAGCCTGTTACTAAACGTTGGCTAACCGCTCACCAGGGTCCAGCCCCTGCCCGCAAGCAAAATGGAAAGAGAGAGGGAGACTGCAGAGCCGAGCTGGCAGGAGACCTTTGATCTGGAACCCGGGGAGGAAGGGTGTGATGTGGGGTGAATGGCGTCCCAAGGGAGCCGGAGGACCGGGCCCCCCGGGGGTGTCACCCTCACGGAACTTCCTGGATGCATCTCCGAAGGCTCCCCGTTTCCTCATGCAGAGCTTCAGGAATCTGCTGAGTCCTGGGGGAGTGGAAGAAGGCTTTGCAGCAGCCCCTGGGGGTCTTTGGCTTATTAGAGATTGGAGTCTACTTTTGGGGGTCACACTGGTTGGAGGAAATCAGCTGGATCGTGGAGGCATCCTTTCAAATGAGGGAGAGGGATGAGTCCGCCACGCAGCAGGTAACGTCCTGAGATGCAGAAACGTCACCGCCTGGCGGGTGAAACCCAGCCGGCTTCAAGGCTGGGCTCGTTCGGTGATTCAGAGGCAGCAGTCCTCTGCTGGTGGGACGTGCCCCTGGGGATTTCCTCGGCGGCCCAGTGGTTAAGAATCCAGCTGCCAATGCAGGGAACACAAGTCCGATCCCTGGTCCAGGAAGATTCCACGTGCTGCAGAGCAGCCGAGCCCATGAGCCACAGCTACTGAAGCCCACGCACCCTAGGAGCCTTGCTCCCCAGCAGGGGAAGCCTCCGCGATGAGAAGCCTGAACTCCGCAAGTGCAGAGGAGCCCCCGCTTGCTGTGACTAGAGAAAGCCCGTACACAGCAGCGAAAACCCGGCCAGAACCCGGCCGGAAATAAATAGCAGTTAATGTGCATGCACACTAGGGCGCTTCAGTCGTGTGCGACTCTTGTCGTGTGCAGCCTTTTGGACTGTAGCCCACCAGGCTCTTCTGTCCATGGGATGCTCTAGGCAAGAATGCTGGAGTGGGTTGCTATGCCCTCTTCCAGGGGACCTTCTCAACCCAGGGATCGAATCCACATCTCTTACACATCCTGCATTGGCGGGCGGGTTCTTTACCACTAGTGCCGCCTGGGAAGCCCCAGTAGATAAATTAATTTAAAACAAAAACTTGTGTCTCAAGTCCTTACCCATGCTCAGTTGTCTGGGTGCAGATTTGATGGCTGCATTAATTATTGGTGATTATGTCATGCGGCGCAGGCCAAAAAAAAAAAGAACCTTTCTGGTTTGCGCCTGATTCATAAGCTTTCGCTTACATGGTGAGAGGCTGGAGATGATCTATGAAAGTCAAGATTCCCAAATTCCCATCACTGTTCCTTTCAAACAGTTGGTCAAGGTATTTCCAGCACAACCAAGTGGGAAGGATGAAATGTCAGGAAAAAAAAAAAAAAACACGGGCTCATATTTGCCGGTGCCTGGCGGCAGAGAAAGTGAAAAGAAAACGCCCTCCAGCCTCCAACCCTGCCGAATTCAATCAGAGACGCCCTGACGCGGCCGTCCCTTGAGAGGCTGGCCGCGGCGCTCCTGGGGAGGAAAGTCCACGTGTTCAGAGGTGTTTTGTGACCTTGTCTTCCTGACTCCCCTGACGTGGAAAATGTGAGGCGTTTGTATGTTTCGAGCTGGCGTGTGGCTTTAAAACAGGTGAGCCGGATTACAGGAAACCACTCAGATTCGGATGCCAGGTGCCCACGGTCTCCGGAGGCTTCAGAGCAGGCGTGTGATGACTTGGGAGGCAGAGTTGGGAGCCAGGCGTGCTTCCCGGCCAGGCCGGCGTGGCCCCCCAGCCCTCCCCGAGGCCCGGCGCCCCTGCCGCCCACTCTCCTCCCTTGACGGCCGTCTTGCTTCGTTTCTCTGTCCTGTTCTCACCCCGCACCTGCGGCTACTAAATAAAGCTCCGAGTTCCTGTTTCCTTTTCTCTGTCCCCATCTCTTCTCCGTACCCTCACCCGCCTCCCTCTGCCTCTCTCTCCGTTTCCTGGACACAGAGCTTCTCACCGTCTGCTCCTCCGATCCCCAGGCTTCCAGAGCCTAAGGTTTGAAACGCCAGGGGAGTAAGAGCATGTGTCTGTCTGACACCCCTGCCCGGGTGTCCCCCCACCCCCGCCTCGGCTTCCTTATCTCTTCATCAGAATTGATGACGCCTTCGGCAGGGCTGTTAATGGGTTCCGGTAATCTGGGCTGTCGACCTGGTACCTTGCGTGTGCTCGAGAAGTCGTCGCTATTGTCATTGATTTGCTTTGATTCGAGGTGACATGGGCATCACAGAGTCCACCGTTTTAACGTGACCAGTTCTGCAGCATTTGGCACCTTCACGATGTGCCACCGCCACCTCTGTCTAGTTCCAAACCGTGCTCGTCACCCGAAGGTAAAGCTCCGTGCCCATCAGCGGCCGCCTCGTCCTGCTCCCCCCCCCCCCCCCGCCCCAGCCCCTGGCCGCCGCCAGCCTGCTTTCTGTCTGAGTGGATCGACCCCGTTCTGCACTTTTTGTATCGACTTCATCGCACAGTGTGTGGCCTTTGGAGTGTGGCTTCTTTGCTCAGTTCCATGCATTCGATGTTTTTGTCCGTGCTGTGGCATGGATCGGGGCTTCGTTCCTTTTTACAGCTGAATAGTATTCCGTTGTGTGTATAAGATGTCTTCCCTTGAAGTGTCACTGGTGGTGGGGGTTCGAGGCTGCCAGGACTGAAAGGGAACCGGGCAGAGGGAGGTGGGAGACATGGGAACGTGGGCCGCGGCCCTGCCCACCCCCAGGGGCAGTTCTGTCCCATGGCCAGGACAGCGCCATGCCACCCCTTTGAGGGGCCAGGTGGGAGAAGTCTGCCGTGTGACTCTGCTCCTGACGTTCTAGCAGTCAATGACAGCCAGCCTTGATGATCCAAAGGAAAAGGAAACTGGAATAGCAGAGAGCTAATTGAAACGAGGCGGCACGGAAGGTAGGAGGCAGGGAGGGGGGCCCCCCTCCGTCCATGAGAGAGCTGTTTATTTTGGGGTTAATTTGGAGTTGAGAGACCCTTTCTAAGCATCTCTCCCTCTCTGACGCCTGACGCTTAATGGAACGCACAAGCCCGTTTCACTCCCAACATAGCACGGATGCTCCGTGCATGCGTTTAACTAACTTACTCCCACGCCATGTCTTTGGCAGAACATCTCGGAATAGAAAATCTGGTTCGAATTTCACTTCCCTCGCATGGAAGCGCCATTGTTGTAATAATGGTGGCTATGAGAGCGCTATATTCTTCTAAAAATGTTTTCAGTAAATAGGGATGCTGCCGCGAGGCCCAGGGAGGACGGGGAAATTGGCCAGATCCGGTGTCTGGAGCCACCCCAGGCTGGGCCATTGGTCCCAGAAGGATTGGGAGATGGTGGTGGTTGCAGTTCGTGGCTTAACTCAGTCCCGTTCAGATGTGACTGAAGAGAGAGGGTGTGGCTCTTGGTTTTCCTATGCAGTTGAAAACTAGAACTCGCTGCCGTACCCTGCACAGTTTTCCATTGCTGGTACCTTGATAATTCCTTTCCCGCCAGGAGGCAGGACCTCAGTCTAGAATGGGTCTGGAGTCGTCTAAATTACCTACTGACCCACCACGTGGGACTCACGGAGGGCGGAGTCCCCGGCTGTGCGGCCAACGGCGGTCTCTTCTTAGACCTGCCTGCTCCACCCTCGCTGTTGGCTGTGGGTTTTGTTACTGAGTCATTCTGTGCCCTCCTGGGATCTGGACACCACCTCCGACCCACTGGGTGTCGGGCACCCCCTGTGGCTCAGCACGTGTCACGCAGCTGGTCCAGCCACGCACCTTCTGAGGGTCAGCTGGGGGGAGGTTTCCGTAAACCTCGTGTTTCCCCCACGCTGAGAACGTGACATGTTAGGCTGACCACCCCCAAATGCCGGCCCATGGTGGGTTGTCCATTTTCAGAGAATTAGGATCCCACCAGTGGAACCCCAGCGCCCCAGTGGCTAACTCGTGTTTTGCTTTTGTTTGTTTTTAGTATTTATTTATTGAGTGTGGTGGGGCATGCGAACTCTTAGTTGTGGCATGTGGGATCTAGTTCCCTGACCAGGGATCGAAGCCAGGCGCCCTGCACTGGGAGCGTGGAGTTTTAGCCGCTGGACCACCAGGGGAGTTCCCGCCCCGGTGGCTAGGATGGGGTGTCCTTGAAAAGGCAGCGTGTCCTTCACACTCTGGGAGGGCCCCAGGGAAGCAGCCCATTGCAAAAAAGCAGGGGTCGCCATCACGCTGATGCGACGAGCTGGGGAGAAGGGAGGCAGCTGACGGGTTCTCGGGGCAGGGATGGGGGACCTGTGGCTTTTCTGCATTTTCATGGTTTTTGGCAAGACGGCTCTGACCCCAAAGCCAGATGCTGGAGGGAGGTGTATTCTATACTTCCAGTCCATGACTGATTGGGACTAGAAGATGGACTGGCGCTTAGATCTGAACTGCAGGCCCAGCGAACCCATCTGAGCCCGTCAGCCGCTGTCATGTGCAAAGCTCCCCACCCCCGCGAGGGAAAGGTCTTTTCCGCTGAAAGGAGGAAACGATAACCAGAGAGCCAGCGCTTATCCGTCGGAAATCGATCACTCGATTAATATTAAATGCCTATTTGTGAAAGATCCTTGCTAGCCCTTGGGGGGCGCATGAGGAAGTAGATGACCCTGCCCAGAGGCTTGTAAGCAGCGTGGTACCCAGGAGCTCACACCCCTGGGTGTGAACAGATCAGAAACCTGGATGGAAGGGCTGAGGACAGGTCTTTAAAGTTTCCTCTAAAATCTGTCTGGTGTGGAGGTCATTATTCAGGATGCCAGGGGAGAGGTGGCTCTCCCCCCGGGGTCTGCCGAGGACGTCCAAAGGTGTGGACTGATGAGATTAAGTGCCTCGTATGTGGGACTTCCCTGTGGTCCAGTGGTTACGACCGCACTTCAAATGCTGCGGGTGCAGGTTCGATCCCTGGTCCAGGAGCTAAGATCCATAATGATGCACTGCAGCAACCCTGAGACACAGCTGCTGTGTCCAGTTCTGTTGTTGTTTAGTCGCTCAGTCTTATCTGACTCTTCTGTGGCCCCATGGACTGTAGCCTTCCAGGCTCCTCTGTCCATAGGATTTCCCAGGCAAGGATACTGGAGTGGGTTGCCGTTTCCTTCTCCAGGGGATCGTCCTGACCCAGGGATGGAACCTGCGTCTCCTGCATCAGCAGGTGGGTTCTTTACCACTGAGCCACCTGAGAAGCCCTGTGTCCAGTTTTACAGAACAGGAAATGGGGGCTCAGAGACGTTAAGCAATGTGCCCGAGGCCACACAGCGGAAAATGGCAGAATCCAGGACCATATCCTTTCCTCTAGAATAGCAGTCCCCAAACTTTCTGGCACCAGGGACCAGTTTTGTGGAAGACAATTTTTCCCTAGACCTGGGAGGGGAGGGTGATGCAAGTACATTACATTTATTGTGTGTTTTCTTTCTTTGTTATTATCACATCAGCTCCACCTCAGCTCATCAGGCATTATTAGATCCTGGACTGGGGACCCGGCCTGAGAGCATAGGGAAGCAGAAGTTTCTGGTTTTGTCCCTTGGTGCTAGGATTACTTGTCTTGACTCTCCTTCTGTCTGACTCGAGTAGAATTCCTGCAAGCCTTTGCCCCACAGCCCCCACCTTTGGGAGGAGGGGGTCCGTGACACCTCCTACCCTCATGCACGGTGTGTTTAAAGCTCTGGAGGGCAGGAGCCACCTCTTTGTGGGGGGCCTGCCCATGGAACCCCAGCCCCCCAGCTCCCTGAGCCGAGAGTGGCAGAGTCACTCTCTCCCAGCCCTCAAAACTCCTCCCACTGCTTTCCTCTGCTGCCCAGAAATCTGCCCAGGGGACTGAGGTCTGAGGAAGTACGGGTCTGACCTCAAGCCTCGCGCACCTCGGGGTGTTCACGGAAGTCTGAGGTCTACACGAAAGCCTGGTCTGCTGCTTCCTGCACCGGCGTTTTTGACCAGCCCCCTAGGCCTTTCTAGAAAGAGCTGCTGGGAGCCCCGTGCAGCTGGGGAAGACCAGTCTCGAGCCCCCCGTCGGCCGTCCTCCCTGATTCCAGCGGTGGGTGTTCTCCCTGGGTGATGATGGGGGATTTAAGAGAGCTGGAGGCATAAACACACCCCCATCACGCCTGACACCACCGCCCTCCGCCCGAATAGGAAAAACCCGACATGTGCGTTTTTCTAGATACTAACCTGGTTGATTGAGGTCGTCGGCAGCCTCATTTTCAAACACATGGAAATGTGTTTAGGGGTGTTACCGCCTTTACCTGTCCCCCATGACATTTCACGAAACAGCTGGCCCCACAACTGGAAATGCATTTTAAGTTGATCGCCACATCGATCCTAAGTAGGTGTTCAGGGTGTCTGACAAGCACCGCAGGGAGAGACCCGTGGTCACTCTGCATGCAGCCCGCCCGCCCAAGGCCTCGGAGGCCTCGGAGGACTCGGCTCTGGGCCCTGGAGATAAGTCGGTCTGAGCAGCCCTGGCGACCTGCAGGCCCCCGCCCCGTGACTGGCTGGCGTGCGTTCTCAGCGCTGAAGCTCGGCTCTGCGATGAGGGCTGGGCGGCTGCGGTCCAGGCCCCTCCTCCTCCTGCTCCTCCAGCAGCCTCTGCTCCCATCTCTCTCTCATCCCTCCTCCCAACGAACCTTCGAGTTTTTCTTAGCTTCGTTCCTTCAGGTTTCTTTCTGCGTCTCCTTCGCTCTGCTCTGAACGTCCCTAAGCGTGTCGCGCGTGTCTTATCCTCACTTGTCCTTGTCCTCTTTTCTCCTGAACCTTCTCAGAGTCTCTTTTCTTGGTCTTCTGTTGTCCAAGGCTCTTAACGCTGTTGAATCCAATAGATGGATGGGTGGATGGCTGGCTGGCTGAGCGACTGGGGCTCCACAGGTTGACGCTGATGTATTCTTGTTACCAAACTGCAGACCGTACCCTGCTCCCCGCTCCCCGCTCTCTGCTCCCCGCTCCCTGCTGCAGGCATCCGGAGGCCTTGGGCCCCGCCTGGCTTCCTCTCATCATCTTATCCCGGGCTCCGGTGGGATTCCCGTGCAGCCAGGCGAGGCGAGCAGAAGAAAGAGGGGAAGACTTACGTCTGCACGTGGCTCCCACAGAACCTTCCGACTCTCATTCTTGGCTGCTCTCCGAGTGGGGCTCTTGCTTGACGATGCTGGTGACCTTTCCTGTGAAAGGCAAGGACCCAGTGTTTTCGCTTAGAAGGTTCTCGGGGCCTCTGGGCTCATTCCGCACTCATCCGCCCGTCCGGGAGACTCGCGGCAGCAGGCCTCCGCGGGCCAGAGCTCGCATTGAGGACTGGGTCTGCCCCGGGCCCAGCTCTGTCCCTTCCAGATGGCCACCCCGAGACTCCAGGCCGGACAGGAGTTCGTGGTTCCCCCCACCTCTCCTGTCCTAGAATTTAGCTTAGGTGATGCTCGGGGTCTCGCCGAGGGCTCCAGAGTTGGAACCAGCCGGTGGTTTCGGTGACTTGACAGCCCCCCGTGGCTGAGGCGGGCTTTCTGACCGGGCCCGGAAGGCGCCCGCAGGAGGGAGCACTGTCCGTCACCGTCGGGCCACCCCTGCGCAAGGCCGCTCCTCCTGGGAGTGAGAGACGGGACAGACCGCACGCTGCGGGTTCGGCAGGGGGTGTCTGGCCGCGGTGCACGGAGACCCTCGGGGCTGTCACCGTGCCGTGTGTGCGACGCTCCGGAATCCAGACGGGGCGAATCTCACAAAGAGCCGATGTGATGAATTGATACACATTTCAGAACAATTTAAATCTGTCATTCCTAATTGCGCTTTTCACAAAAGCTTCTCTGCAGCGGTGGGAGAAACATGAGAGCCGGCGGGCGGGGAGGGCAGAGCGGACCCTCCGGTCATGCAGGAGGTGTGTGCCCTTCCCAAGTGCCCTGCCCTGCTGGGGGCCAGGCAGACGCCACCGCAGAAGTCTGGATGTGAGGCAGGGCCTGGTGGGGGGCAAGGGGGCGTGCCTGCCATGTCCCCCCACCCCCAAGTCCTGGCTACCTGCAGGTGCGCCCCGCGTTCCCCAAAGCTATCAGGCTGAGACCTTCTCATTCTGTGGAGGCCCTGAGCCCTTCGCCCGGGTCACCTGGGTAGAGAGCCCTGATGAGCGTCCAGTGGAAACAGTGCTGGGGGGCCGGTGGTGGTGGGCAGGGCCCGGGCTGCGGCCGACGAGCCTGGGATGACGGCTGAGAAGTTTGGCTGCACCCCGAGAGGGGAGGGTTTTGTACTCAGGCAGTGAGTGAAAGTGAAGTGAAGTCGCTCAGTGTATCTGACTCTTGGCGACCCCGTGGACTGTAGCCCGCCAGGCTCCTCCGTCCATGGGATTCTCCGGGCAAGAATACTGGAGGGGGTTACCATTTCCTGCTCAGGACTTAGTCCTTATTGATTTCGGCTTACTCTGGTTTTGTATTTATGAAAAAAAAAAAGAAGGAACAGGAGCAAATAGATAAGGAAGTTTCTCGGACTGTGAGACTTAAAAGTCTGTGGCTGGCTGGAAGCCGTGATTTTCTCAAAAGGCTTGGATCCTGTTTGTTATATGTATCTGCTAGGACGATTATTGCCTGCAACAGTTGCTGACTGCAAGTTTTAATAGAAGCAAAATTGGAGTTTTATATGTTCTAGGGATTTTATTCTTCTCATGAACAAAGAACTCAAAGGTTAGCTTGGACCCAAAGTCTTTTTAGCATCCTATGCCGCCATGTTCGAGTGTGACCTTCACACTCACAAGATCGCTGCTCTGCTTCCTTGCATTGCACCGGCATTCCAGGGAGGAAGATAGGGACAAACGAAAAGCGCTTCCCACCTGATTCTGCCCCCCTCTCCAGGCCCTTCCTAGAAGTGTCATCCAGAGACTTCCACGTACAGCTCATTGGCCAGAACTGTGTCACACACCCACAATTCTAGCTGCAAGGGAGGCTAGAAATGCAGTTTTTTAAAGGTGGGCACAGTAATGCTCCAAACAAAACTGGGGCTCTGTTAATAAGAGAGGGAATGGAGAGACTTCCGTGGCGGTCCAGTGGCTAAGACTCCACGCTGTCAATGGCAGGGGGCCCGGGTTCGATCCCCGGTCAGGGAACTAGATCCCACATGCCACAACCAAAACCTAGCACAACCGTGTGTGTGTGTGTGTGTGTGTGAATGTATGTGTCTGTACATCAGTCGCTCACTCCAGGCTTTGTAACCTGCCAGGCTCCTCTGTCCGTGGAATTTTTCAGGCAAGAATACTGGAGTGGGTTGCCATTTCCTCTTCCAGGGGATCTTCCCGACCCAGGGATTGAACTCGTGTCTCCTGTGTCTCCAGCGTTGTGGGTGGATTCACACACACACATATATTTGAAGGGCTATTTATTATTAAAAAAGAGAGGGAGAATGGACATCGGATTAGCTGCTGGCAGCGCCTGCCACTCCACTGTGAATTTAAAATGATAATTGCTGCTTTCACAATATGTATCACCGAAGCTCTCCTGACTGTTGTACACGTGTTAATTCATGGGAAGTGTCATCATCCCAATATTTCAGCTGAATGAGCTGAGACAGACAGAGGTTAAGAGTTAACTGGGATGCCGGAGAAGCATCCTGAGGAGGAATTTTCGAGCTGCTTCTCTCAGTGTGCTTTTTTGGAGGAGTGAAAGGAACCGCAGGGCAGGAGACCCAGGAAGGGCTGCTTCTGGTTCTTTTCCATTACGCTTTCATTTCAAAGCTATAAACACGGTAGACAGTGTCGTGTGTCCCCGTGTCTCCAGCCCGTTCTCACAGGCAGTAGATTATCCTTCCCAATAATCTTTCCCCCCGCCCCCACCTTTTTTTTCCTTTTTTTTGCCAGAAGTCCTTTCAATGAAGTGGAGGTTTCATTGGAATAATTAAACCTTCCATCTCAAGCCTCTCGTTCCAATCATCCAGGCAGATCAATTAGCCAGAGGTGCATTTATCTAGCCGACTGTCGACCCCTTCTCACTGCAGAGCTTTTGCACTGGGGCGGCTCGCAGAGAGGGAGAGGCGTCGGTCCCTCCTTCCAAAGGGCTTGACGTTCGATGTGGTAGCAGCCTCGTTGTTTATTTTATCCAGGATCTGATTTGTATTTTTTCACCCAACAGATATATATTTAGCACCTCCGAGGAATCAGGCCCCATGGTGAATAAGGGAGATGGGGTTGTGGTGGGGGGAACAAAGATAAAGCAGACACAGTCCAGAGAGCTGAATCCCCGTGAACCTGTTTCCTCTTCTAAAACTGGGGCCAGTAGTAGTAGCTACCTCACAGGGTGGTTGTATTAAATGACATCATCCACATGCACCATTTTCCTCTAACTTCAGTTCCGTTCAGTTCAGTTGTTCAGTCGTGTCCAACTCTTTGCAACCCCATGAACTGCAGCATGTCAGGCCTCCCTGTCCATCACCAACTCCTGGAGTCCACCCAAACCCATGTCCATCGAGGCGGGGATGCCATCCAACCATCTCATCCTCTGTCATCCCCTTCTCCTCCTGCCCTCAATCTTTCCCAGCATCAGGGTTTTTTTGATGAGTCAGCTCCTCATATCAGGTGGCCAAAGTATTGGCGTTTCAGCTTCAACATCAGTCCTTCCAATGAATATTCAGGACTGATTTCCTTTAGGATGGACTGGTTGGATCTCCTTGCAGTCCAAGGGACTCTCAAGAGTCTTCTCCAACACCACAGTTCAAAAGCATCAATTCTTTGGCGCTCAGCTTTCTTTATAGTCCAACTCTCACATCCATACATGACTACTGGAAAAACCATAGCCTTGACTAGATGGACCTTTGTTGGCAAAGTAATGTCTCTGCTCTGTAATATGCTGTCTAGGTTGGTCATAACTTTCCTTCCAAGGAGTAAGCGTCTTTTCATTTCATGGCTGCAATCACCATCTATGGTGATTTTGGAGCCCCGAAACATAAAGTCAGCCACTGTTTCCCCATCTATTTGCTATGAAGTGATGGGACTGGATGCCATGATCTTAGTTTTCTGAATGTTGAGCTTTAAGCCAACTTTTTCACTCTCCTCTTTCACTTTCATCAAGAGGCTCTTTAGTTTTTCTTCACTTTCTGCCATAAGGGTGGTGTCATCTGCATATCTGAGGTTATCGATATCTCTCCCAGCAATCTTGATTCCAGCTTGTGCTTCCTCCAGCCCAGCGTTTCTCATGATGTACTCTGCACATAAGTTAAAGAAGCAGGGTGACAATATACAGCCTTGACGTACTCCTTTTCCTATTTGGAAACAGTCTGTTGTTTCATGTCCAGCTCTCTAACTCACTTATTTTTAATTGGAGGATAATTGCTTTACAACATTGCCTCGGCTCCGGCCATAGATCTACACGAATCAGTCGCAGGTGTTCGTATGTCCCCTCGCTCTTGAACCTCCCTTCCACCCGCCAGCCCTCTAGGCGGTCACGGAGCACCCAGGTCTCAGCGCCCTGTGTCATACTGCAAACCCCCGTTGGCTGGGCGTTGCACGCATGGTAATGTATGTGTTTCCACGCTACTCTCTCCATTCATCCCAGCCTCTCCTTCCCTCACTGTGTCCACAAGTGTGTTCACTTGTCCGAATCTCCATGGCTGCCCTGCGGATGGATTCGTCAGTATCGTCTTTCTAGATTCCATATATATGCATTAATACACAGTGTTCATTTTTCTCTTTCTGACTCACTTCACTCTATGATAGGCTCTAGGTTCATCCACCCCATTAGAACTGACTCAGATGCTTTCTTTTCATGGCTGAGTAGCATTCCATTGTGTATATATACCACAGCTTCTTTATCCATTCATCTTTTGGTGGACATCTAGGTTGCTTCCATGTCTTAGCTATCTGGAGCATTTTGTTTAAGTTTTGATTTTTTTTTTTTTGATGTGGACCATTTTAAAATCTTTATTGAATGTATTACAATACTACTTCTGTTTTATGTGGGGGGTTTTTTTGGCCAGGAGGCATTTGGGATCTTAGCTTCCTGACCAGGATTTGAACTTGCACCCCCTTGCACTGGAAGGCAAAGTCATAACCACTGCACCACTGGGGAAGTCCACACATGACCTTAGCCCAGTGTCTGCCTATAGCAACTGCTGTGTGCCTTTTCCTAGAAGGCATTGGAGGATATGCTCCAGCAAAATGAGGGAATAAGGCAAAAAAGAGGAGCCCAGAAGTGAGGACTCTGGTTGGCTGGATTGGATGCTGTGCTTTGTAAGTGTCAGCTGTGATCATGGCTGGTTTAATTAAGACCAGATGATGCTCAGTTGCTGAGGGTTGAATTGGAATCTTAGTGGTATGAGGTTTAACTCTGATCCGACTTCCTCGTCGTAAAATGGGGATAGTAAGACTCACCTGAACAAGCTCCTGCAACGGTTAAGCCAGGTGGCATCTGGGAAGCGCCCTGCACATCCTCAATGCTTCTGGTTTATGAGGGGTGAGCTGTCCGACAAGACTTACAAGAGGTGAAAGATAGTAAGTGTGCAGAGAGTGCGATGACTGATTCTCTATACTTAAATGCCTGACCCATATTTCCAGCTGTTGACGTGTTATTTTTTATTGTTTTTCAACTGTGATAATACATACGTCAAGCAGAGTTAAAGACTAACGTTAGCAGTTGTTGTTCAGTCACTAAGTCCTGTCTGATTCTCTGCGACCTACTCTGCCTCCACTGTCTCCCAGAGTTTGCTAAATTCATGTCCATTGAGTTGGTGATGCGGTCGAACCATCTCTTCCTCTGTCATCCCCTCCTCCTCCTGCCTTCAGTCTTTCCCAGCATCAGGGTCTTTTCCAATGACTCAGCTCTTTGCATCGGGTCCAAAGTACTGGAGCTTTCAGCATCAGTCCTTCCAGTGAATATTCAGGTTGATTTCCTTTAAGACTGATTGGTTCAGTCTCCTTGCAGTCCAGGGGACTCTCAAGAGTCTCCTATAGCACCACAGTTCAAAAGCATCAGTTCTCTGACGCTCAGCCTTCTTCATGGTCCAACTCTCTTTCACTGCCAGACACATCCACAGCTGAGCATCATTTCCACTTTGGCCCAACCGCTTCATTCTTTCTGGAGCTATTAGTCACTGCCCTCTGCCCTTCCCCAGGACGCCTTCCAACCCGAGGGGCGCATCTCCCAGTGTCATATATTTTTGCCCTTTCATTCCTGTTCATGGGATTCTCCTGTCGAGAGTACTGGAGTGAGTTGCCATTTCCTCCTCCAGTGGACCACGTTTTGTCAGATGTTTTCACTGTGACCCGTCCGTCTTGGGCAGCCCTGCACGGCACAGCTCATAGCTTCATTGAGTTAAGCAAGCCCCTTCACCGTGACTGTGATCCACGAAGGGGAAACAGTGAAGTAGGCTTGTCGTAAAAAAACATCCATCCATCCCCAGCCCCGACCCCCGAGGGCAGCCACTTCTAACCCTTCTCCATTTTGCTTTCTTCTGTTCCCTGCCTCCTTATTTCTAAGTGATATGCTTCCATTGCTATTTAGTGGTATGTCAGTTTTAAGACATTATGTATCAACATGCCTTTGGATAGATGATAATTTATCTCCCTTTTCCTAGTTCCCCACTGCATGCACTTACCCCCACCATCGTCTTGGTACGTTCTCATCAGTTTTACCTGTTACTTCATCATGACCAGGTAAATATTGTTCATGTTCAGGCAAGATGTATGTTGGGATTATGTTTCCTTTTTATTTTGCCCAAAGATAATACTGCTTCTCTTTTCTTTTTATTTGCTGGGGCTTTTAAAATCATACCTGTCCTCAATTTTTTTGTCTGACTCTCAGGCCTGTCATCTGCCTAATGATGTTGTTTCCAAAGATATCAGGTAACCATTCATTATTTCCCCTGACCCTCCATGGTCCTGCTGCCGTCTTGGCCAGCTGCTCTTTGCTGCCTCCCTCTCATCCTGGAACACTCCTTGCTGCTGTTTCCTGTCCTTCGTATTTTTGTTTTATTCCCTCATTTTGCTGGAGTATATCCTGCAGTAGCTTCCTAAGAAAGGATGCATGGAAGCTAGATGTTTAGAGTCCTTGCCTTTCTGAAAATAGCATCATTCTGTTTATGCACACAACAGTTTGGGTAGGTATAGAATCCTAGGTTTAGAAGTATTTTCCATCAAAAACGTGAAGGCATCACCTCATTGTCCCCCAGTTTCCAGCATCACTGTTGAAAGATCTGACGCCAAACTTACTTCTAGTCCTTTGCACATGGCCTGATGTTTCCTCCCAGGAATATTTTAGGGTCTTCTCTTATTCCCCAGTGCCCTAAAATTTCAGAATGATACTCCGAGAAGGTTCTTTTCCACTGATTTATACTGAGCACTCAAAGGACCCTTCAAAACTGAAGGCTCTTGTTTTTTCATGTGGAGAATCCTCTAATACTAGTGTCTCTGATAATTTCATCCCATAATTGATTCTGTATCCCCGCAAGACAAAAGGAAGCATAACTTCTGTAACCTCTTTCTAAGATTTCACTTTATTGGATATTAGACTTTCTAAAGTGACCTCATTCCCCCTCCTCCTTTCTTATTTTCACTCTCTTTAAGTTTTTATTAACTTTGGGGGATATTTCCGCAACTTTATCTTCTAAATTTTCTATTGATTTTAAGCTTCCACTTACTTTATTTTAATCTCTTAAGAACTTTTTCTTCTTGTTTGATTGTTGCCTTGTCAAAGCACCCTGCATTGTTCTTTGGCTACAGTATCTTAGCTAATCTCGTCACGGATTTTAATTATCGGATTGTCTTTTGGTTTTGTTTTGTTTTTCAGTTTTCTCTTACTGTGTGCATCGTCAGCTTCCTGCAGCTTCCTTGGGGCAGTTTGTCTCTTTCGATGTCTTCCTTTCATGGGGAGACTTTTCTCGAACATGGAGCGATCCTTGGCTGGCTGTCTATTCTTCTGTGAGAGGCAGCAGAAACTGGCTGTGCCAGCTCTGTGTGCGTAGCGGGCTTCCCTGGAGGGGGATAATCACTGGCTGATTGTGCTTGAATAACACCGATGACAGGAAGCTCCTAACTCACCAAGCAATTGATTCCTCCTTTGAGGAGCAGAGCTATTTCGAATCCTGAGCCAGTATCTGCTCTGCTATCTTAGAGCTTGGTTTTAGTTGTGTCTTTACACTTGTTAAAGTGATATTTCAGGGACGTTTTGTACATACACCTACTGGGTGAAAGTGAAAGTCGCTCAGTCGTGTCTGACTCTCTGCAGCCCCGTGGACTATACAGTCCATGGGATTCTCCAGGCCAGAATACTGGAGTGGGCAGCCTTTCCCTTCAGCAGGGGATCTTCCCGACCCAGGAATCGAACCAGGGTTTCCTGCACTGCGGGCAGATTCTTTACCAACTTAGCTATCAGGGAAGCCCCACACTGGTTAGAGTCGTTTAAAAGGTGAACTTTTTTTTTTTTTTTTTAAGGCAATTCTAAGGGCTGTATAGTAGCTGATTTAAAGGAAGTCCACATCCTGCCTTCCACGCTAATTATGACTTTGAACCTGTCCCAGGCTTGATTTTTCTTGGCTGTACTGTAGTGATGATAGTGGTGATGATGGTGATGGTGGTGATATTGATGGTGACGGTAATAAAACCACCTGTCTCAAAGAGTTCTCCGGCTGTTAGGCTTAGCCAAGTGCCTGGCAGAGTAAATAGTCTGTAAGCCCAGGGATGATGTTTCCACCAGTTGAATGTTAACCCGATGAGTCAGACTCTCAGGAAGCATGTCCTCTCTCCGACCTTAGGATCAAGTTGGCAGTTGTATGTGTGCGTGTTCAGTCGCGCCTGACTCTGCGACCCTATGGACTGTGGCGCGCCAGGTTCTTCTGTCATGGGATTTCCCAGGCAAGAATACCGGAGTGGGTGCCATTCCTGCACAAACCTGCTTTCCCTTTCCTGCAATTAAAACCTCTCTTACAATTAATTTTCTTAAAGCTTTTTCTTCTGATTATAAGAAAGGAAAAAATGCAAGTGCATCCTTCTTTTTAATGCAAATACAGAGAAGTGTCATTTCCCTGGGCGGGGGATTGTGGGCCAAGGCTGGCCCTGCCCTGAGGAGGCTGCTGAGCAGACCAAGGAGACGGTGTCCTCCAGAGAAGCTCGTCTCCCGCCCCCCACCCCTGGGGCTGAGGGCCTGTGACAGCTCACTCCTATCCAAGCTGACACCCGACGAGAAGAGCTTCTGTCAGCCCTGGGAGATCTGGTGTCACCTGTGATTAATCCTCAAAGCCAAAACCCAGCAAGTTTCTGATTAAACGATGGTGTCCCGGGTCCCCGTCACCTCCGAGTGCAGCTGTGGGCTTTAAGCAGCCGCCTGGAGCCCCCCGCCAAGGGAGCCCAGCAGCTGTCAGGACAGGTGGCCGCCCCTTCCTGCAGCAGCTCCAGGCCCTGGTCCACGGCGTGTCCAGCCCCTGGAGAGATGCGGGCTCCGGATCGTTTCATTCTTTCCTTCCAGAGCAGGGCCCCCCTTCGCTGTTTGAGTGGTTTTCTGTGCTAAGTCGGACCATCTTCCCTCTCACAGATCCTGGCCCGCACAACTCCACACCCAGAAGGAGACTGGCTGAGGGCAGGACCAGCCCCGGCCGGGAGGAGTAGGAAGAAGTCAGACCTCAGTGACGGGCGGGCACCTCCCGTCTGCCAAGCGCCGACCCTATGCCAGGTACGTCGCATCATCTCCTTTACGGAAAATAAATGTAAAGGGAGGGTTTCCTGAGACTCAGCAGGGGAGCAGAGAGGGGCGGGTTCCAGGCAGAGGGAGGCGCTGGAAGCAGGCGTTGAGCGAGCAGGGATCTGGCGGAGAATCCAAGTTGGTCAGCCGGGACACGACCGTAGGGGCTGGCGGGAGGCCTCAGCTTGGAGGTCAAGACAAAGATGCTAGACTGTATCATAGCAGAAAGGGGTCCACACGATCCATGTTTCCAGTGAATGAGGAAGGGCCATGAGACCAGCAGCTGCCACGGCGTTTGTCTTGGCAGGTGGTCTCCTTGGCCTGTAAAAGGGTGAGGAAGGGACTTCCCTAGTGGCCCAGAGGTTAAGGCTCCACCCTCCTACTGCACGGGGTGAGAATTCAATTCCTGATAAGACAACTAAGATCCCACATTCTATACGATCAAAAAGTAATAATAAAGAACTTCTTTAAAAAAAAAAAATAGGTGCTCAAAATAGCCCTTCCTGTAGAACATGGACTGGGAGCCTTGAACATGTTTTTCAGCAGGTTTCTTTCAACCACAGACAGGTGCCTGTAGGTGAGTACCCAGGAGGCAACACCACCAGGAGTCCCGGGTTCTTTCCCTGTCTCTGCTCTGCCATCGTGAGGGTGTTCGTTTTGTCCTTACAGGAGTCCTCAGGTCACACGGTGGCTGCAGCGATCCCAGCATCACACACACATTCACATGCAATATCCTAGTGCTCAAGGACTGTATCCCTTCCTGTGTTCCTATCAAAGGTCGAGGAACAGCACCAGAATTGCCCCCCAGCAGACTTCCCTGCGGTTCTACAGGTCATAAACGCTTCACGTACTTAGTCTGACATCAAACTAGACCACCTTGTTAGGTAGAGACCGAAACAGGATCCACCTCTTGCTGCTCAGAAGTTGCCCAGCCTCCCTGAAATATGAGGCCACCTGGTTCCTGAAGACGATAGGGATTCCGTAAGCAGGAAAAGGGGATGAATGAGGCGGTGTTCGCCCACTTAATGACTTGTTGAGTCAACTTCTTAATGTTGACTCTTTCAAAATAGTAAAGCTGAGTGCATTTTCCTTTGTGAGTGGAAAACTGTCATGCTGACGTGTTTCAGAGTGAGCACTTGTAGGAGATGTATTTGTGTTGCACTGAACCACAGACTGTCCACACGTGACCCAAGTGGCCAGTGCTTAGGATATGAGCAGAAGGGCAAAGGTCATTGGATGGAATGTCCCCACTTTTAAACCCCCTCTATAAACCAGTTGTTGCTCATAACAGCACACAGGTATTTTCACCCAAGGTGCTTGAGTTGTTCAGAGCAAAAGCCCACTTAGAACAGCTCAGATTAATGGGGAGATTCTTGATGGAGCAAGAACCAGACATCACACGTGGCCAGGGCTCACAGGCCGGGAAGTAGGGTTGCACACTTGGAGAGATGGCTCCAGCCGCTTGAGGGTGCTCGGGGTCTCTCACTGCAGCTCCACCCACAGATGTACTTCCTCTGTCTCCCTTATACCCTCTCTGCCTCCACAGCCTCAACCTGCCTGGGCGTGTTACTGCAGCCAAGTGCAGCCTTGGGCCACTCTGATGCACCTTCTAGCTCATTGCCCTCAGCACTCACCCGTCCCACTGTCTCTTTCAGTCAATTCAGTTGCTCAGTCGTGTCTGACTCTTTGTGACCCCATGGACTGCAGAACGCCAGGCTTCCCTGGCCTTCACTAACTCCCCGAGCTTGTTCAAACTCATGTCCATTGAGTCAGTGATGCCATCCAACCATCTCACCCTCTGCTGTCCCCTTCTCCTCCTGCCTCCAATCTCTCCCAGCATCAGGGTCTTTTCCACTGAGTCAGTTCTTCACATCTAGTGGCCAAAGTATCAAAGTCTCAGCTTCAGCATCAGTCCTTCCAATGAATATTCAGGACTGATTTCCTTTAGGATGGACTGATGGATCTCCTTGCTGTCCAAGGGACTCTCAAGAGTCTTCTCCAATAACACAGTTCAAAAGCCTCAATTCTTCAGCGCTCAGGTTTCTTTATAGTCCAACTCTCACATCCATACATGACCACTGGAAAAACCATAGCTTTGACTAGATGGACCTTTGTCAGCAAAGCGATGTCTCTGCTTTTTTTTAATATGCTATCTAGGTGGGTCATAGCTTTTCTTCCAAGGAGCAAGCGTCTTTTTAATTTCATGGCTATAGTCACCATCTGCAGTGATTTTGGAGCCCAAGAAAATAAAGTCTGTCACTGTTTCCATTGTTTCCCCATCTATTTGCCATGAAGTGATGGAACCAGGTGACATGATCTTAGTTTTTTGAATGTTGAGCTTTAAGCCAACTTTTTCACTCTCCTCTTTCACTTTCATCAAGAGGCTCTTTAGTTCCTCTTCACTTTCTGCCATAAGGGTGGTGTCATCTGCATATCCGAGGTTATTGATATTTCTCCCGGCAATCTTGATTCCAGCTTGTGCTTCATCCAGTCTGGCATTTTGCATGATGTACTCTGCACATAAGTTAAATAAGCAGGGTGATGATATACAGCCTTTTCGTACTCCTTTCCCAATTTGGAACCAGTCCATTGTTCCACATCCGGTTCTAACAAACAGCTGACAAACAGGTGACTCAGTGATAAAGAACCCACCTGCCAGTGCAGGAGACATAAGAGGTGAGGGTTCGATCCCTGGGTCGGAAAGATCCCCTGGAGAAGGAAATGGCAACCCACTCCAGTATTCTTGCCTGGAGAATCCCATGGACAAAGAAGCCTGGTGGGCTACAGTCCATGGGTCACAAAGAGTCAGACACGACTGAGCGCGCACGCACAGACATCAGATCTGTGGCCATCTCAGGACAGGAGTGGGAAGGCAGATGTTAGATATTGGTGTCTCTGTTGCCCTAGACTGGGCTGTCATCTTTGTTATTGATTCTTTTTTTTCTTTTTTTCAAACTATGCAAGTAATATGATGAAACATGTGCATTGTAAATAGTACTGATAACATCCAAGTTGTCCTGCCCAGTAACCTCAGAATTCATCCCACTTCTTAGATAGGATCAGTGTAATCAGAGCCTCTCAAACTTCCCCCCTCCCTCCTTCCCCTTCTCTTCCCCTCCACTCCCCTTGTTTCTCTCCTGCCTTCTCCCTCTTTCACACACACACGCGCGCGCGCGCCCATACAGCCTACCTCTGTAATTACAGGTGTTGCCTTACATGAGTGACTTCACACTGCATTGTGTTATTTTTCCGACACCAAACGTGTGGTGTTTTCCCGACACCAAGCACGTGTCATTTTTTCCACGAGTTCAGTTCGGTTCTGACACTGACCGCCCAGAGGCAACCAAGCCGCCCCAGGCCCAGGGCTCAGCCCCCACGCCTGCCCCGCCTCGGACACTGGCCCTGCACCCTGGGCCACCTGCACTCTGGCTCGGCAGCCGCGAATCAGGGTCTCCCGAGCCTCCTGTCCAGGTGCTGTGTTTGCTGGAATGACTCACAGATAACTCGGGAAAACACTACTTATCATGACAGTTTATTGTCACGGACACAAATGAAAGCACACGCAAGGAGCTCCCGAACACAGAAGCGTCAATTCCCTGGCGTTGAGATGGCACCCACGCCAGCAGGGGCTGGAGTTCAGAAACTTGGAAGCTCTTTGCATCCCGTTGTGCAGGGATTTTTATTAGGTGTTATAACGTAACCATGATTGATTAACTCATTCTCGGAATGGTGACTGGACTCAATCTCTAGCCTCTCCCCCTTGAAAGTTATAACCTTATAATCACTTGCTTGGTTTTTCAGTTCCCATCCTGAAGCTCCTGTGGCCCCTTACCCAACAGTCATCCCATTACCATACCAAAAAACACTCTTATCCCTCTGGGGGATATCCCTCTCGGAATCCTGGAGCTCCTTGCCCAGAACCAGGGCAAAGACCAAATATATACATATATTTATAAAATTACATATGCTTTACATTTTATTGACTTACTAATTCTGGCTGCCCTGGGTCTTTGCTGGGCACAGGCTGTGTCCAGCTGCGGCGAGCAGGGGCTGCTCTCTGGCTGCCGTGCGCCCGCTCCGCATCCCGGGGACTGCTCTTGCTGCAGGGCCCGGCCTCTGGGCTGTGGTCCTCAGTAGCTGTGGTCCTCAGTAGCTGTGGACCTCAGTAGCTGTGGTCCTCAGTAGCTGTGGTCCTCAGTAGCTGTGGTCCTCACTAGTTGTGGTCCTCAGTAGCTGTGGTCCTCAGTAGCTGTGGTCCTCACTAGTTGTGGTCCTCAGTAGCTGTGGTCCTCAGTAGCTGTGGTCCTCAGTAGCTGTGGTCCTCACTAGTTGTGGTCCTCAGTAGCTGTGGTCCTCACTAGCTGTGGTCCTCAGTAGCTGTGGTCCTCAGTAGCTGTGGTCCTCAGTAGCTGTGGTCCTCACTAGTTGTGGTCCTCAGTAGCTGTGGTCCTCAGTAGCTGTGGTCCTCACTAGCTGTGGTCCTCACTAGCTGTGGTCCTCAGTAGCTGTGGACCTCACTAGCTGTGGTCCTCACTAGCTGTGGTCCTCAGTAGCTGTGGACCTCACTAGCTGTGGACCTCAGTAGCTGTGGTCCTCAGTAGCTGTGGACCTCAGTAGCTGTGGTCCTCAGTAGCTGTGGTCCTCAGTAGCTGTGGTCCTCAGTAGCTGTGGTCCTCAGTAGCTGTGGACCTCAGTAGCTGTGGTCCTCAGTAGCTGTGGTCCTCAGTAGCTGTGGTCCTCAGTAGCTGTGGACCTCACTAGTTGTGGTCCTCAGTAGCTGTGGTCCTCAGTAGCTGTGGTCCTCAGTAGCTGTGGACCTCAGTAGCTGTGGACCTCAGTAGCTGTGGACCTCAGTAGCTGTGGTCCTCAGTAGCTGTGGTCCTCACTAGTTGTGGTCCTCAGTAGCTGTGGACCTCAGTAGCTGTGGTCCTCAGTAGCTGTGGTCCTCAGTAGCTGTGGTCCTCAGTAGCTGTGGTCCTCAGTAGCTGTGGACCTCAGGCTTGGTTGTCCCTCGGCACGCGGAATCTTCCCAGACCAGGGATCAAACCTAGGTCCCCTGCGTTGGCAGGCAGATTCTTAACCACTGGACCACCAGGAAGTCCCCAGATCCATTTTAAATTATACCACATGTATGTATGTATGAATATATACCTGTCTTTACTTTTTAAAAAAACAATGTCTTGGGATCTTTTTATGTTACCACATATTTTCAAATGTTACTCCATAATGCAAAAGGATCATTGAATATCTACTGAAGAATGTCTGGATTGCTTACATTTTTTCCAACTACAAATAATGTTAAGTGTTCAAGTAAAAAGTTGGGGGGAAATTAAATATCCATTATAGAGAACTGAAGAAATAAATTATGGTGTATTCTGGCAATGGAATAATATATACAGCAGTTAAGAATGAATAAACCAATAGAAATTAAGGGATTGTCAGATTAGATTAAAACAATAAGATCTCTTATCTATCATCTACAGGAGAAAAACCTTACAGCCAAAGTATTGGGCTGGCCAAAAGGTTCGTTTGGGTTTTCCCATTTTACTTCCAGGCAAATGGAAATGCAACATATTGAAACTTAACTGGTGTCACTAAAGCAGAGGGGAATGTATAGCTATACATGTTAATATTTTTTTAAAGATCTCAAATCAGTAACCTGACCTTCCACTTTGTGAAGCTAGAAAAAGAAGAGCAAAGTGAATCTGACTCGAACAGAAGGAAGGAAGTAACACATATTAGGACAAAAATAAATGAGTTAGAGAACAGAAAGGCAATAGAGAAAATCAGTGAAACCAAAAGTTGTTCTTTGAAATATCAACAAACCCTGAGCTAGACTGACCAAGAAAAAAGAGATGATCCAAATTACTAGAATCAGGAATAAAACAAGGGACACTGCTACTAACCTTATTAAAGAAATAAGAGGCAAAATAAAAATAAAAGAAAAATATGAACATTGTTTCAAAAAAAATTGGGTTACTTACATGAAATGGACAGATTCCTAGAAAGACACAAGCTATTGAAACTGACTCAAGAAAAACAGGAAATATGAGCAAACCTACAACAAGTAAAGAATTAGTAATCAAAAACCTACCCACCAAGCAAAGCCTCTACCAAACAAAGACAAAAGTATGCCTGTTCTTCATTAACTTTCCCAAGAAGTGCAAGAGGAAGGAACACTTCCCAGTTTACTCTATGAGGTAAAAAGTATCCTGATGTCAAAACCAGTCCGACATCTTGAGGAAAGAAAAGTACCAACTAATATCTCTCATAACTATGGATGCCAGAAGGCTCAAAAACATACTAGCAAGCCAAATCCAACAAATCTGTAACTAACTGGGATTTACAGCAAGAATTCAAGGTTTGTTTAATGCCCGAAAGTCAGTTAATGTAATATATTAATAGAATCAAAACTAAATACTATATGGTAATCTCAATGGAGGCAGAGAAAGCATTTGACAAAATCAAACATCCCTTTTGTGACAAAAATACTCAGGGAGTTTCCTCAACCTGATAAAGGATGTCTGAAACACACACACACTCAACCAGGTGACATTGTGCTTAATGGTGACAGACTGGATGCTTTTCCCCTGTGGTCAAGAACAAGACAACGATGTCCATTCTTGCCACTTCCATGTAATACTGTGTTAGGAGTTCTAGCCTGGGAAATTAGAGAGGGGGAAGAAAAGAAAAGGAAAGGCATCCATACTGAAAAGACAGAAGTAAGATAAATACTATAGCCCACATTTATAATGCCATCAAAAAGAATAAAATACTTAGGAATAAATTTAGCATAAGAAGTATACAATGCAAGAAGAAACTACAGTGCATTGCAGAAAGAAATTAGAGATCTGAATTAGAAGAAACACATTCCATATTCTGTTTGCGACCCCAAGGACTGTAGCCCACCAGGCTCCTCTGTCCATGGTATTCTCCAGGCAAGAATACTGGAGTGAGTCGCCATTCCCTTCTCTAGGGAATCTTCCTGACCTGGGATTGAACTGGCGTCCCTTACCTCTCCAGCATTAGCAGGTGGGTTCTTTACCACTAGCACCACCTGGGAAGCCATATTCTCAAAGCATAACATGTAATTGTTAAATAGTATTGCTGTTCAAATTCATCTACATATTCAGTGGATCCACTGTCAAAATCCCAGATATTTTAATTTTTTTTTTGCAAGTATTGGCAAGCTAATTCCTAAAATTCACATGGAATTGCCAAGGGCCCTGAATAGACGAAACAATCTGAAATGGGAAGAACAAGGTTGGAAGATTCACACTTCCCAATTTTAAAACTTAGCTATTCATTTACAGTAATGAAGAGAGTGGGGTACTGGCCTAAGGACAGACATACAGATCAATGGAATAGCATTGACAGTCCAGAAATAAACACTTAAACTTTTACGGTCAATTGATTTTTGACAAAGGTGATAAGACCATTCAATGGGGAAAGAAGAATCTTTTCAACAAATTGTGCTGAGGCAACCGAGTGTGTTGTGTGTGTGTGTGTGCGTGTGCGTTCGTACACAAGCCCGTTCAGTCACTCAGTCATGTCTGAATCTTTGCAACCCTTTGGATCGTAGCCCACCAGGCTCCTCTCTCCGTGGGATTTTTCAGGCAAGAGTACTGGAGTGGGCTGCCATTTCCTCCTCCAGGGGATCTTCCTGACCCAGGGATTGAACCCATGTCTCCTATGTCTCCTGCATTGGCAGACAGATTCTTTACCTATTGAGCCATCAAGGAAGCCCCAGGACAACTGAATATCCACATGTAAAAAACAGTTGGACCCTTACCTCACACCATACACAAAAATTAACTTAAAAATGCATCGTAAGCCTAAATGTGAGAGTTAAAAGTATAAAACTGTTAGAAAAATAAATAGAAGTAAATCTTTATGACCTTGAATTAAGTAAGCAATGGTTTCTTAGATACACAGCAAAACCAGAAGTGAAAAAAGAAATTGGACTACATCAAAATTAAACGCTTTTATGCTACAAATAATACCTTTAAGAAAATGAAAAGATAATTGACAGGATAGGAGAAAATATCTGCAAATCATATCTGACTTGTGTCCAGAACACATTAAAAAATTCCATAATAAAAACAATGCCGTTTAAAAATGGGCAAAGGATTTGAAGAGACATTTCTCAATGCACAAGCGACTGATATGCACACAAGATGTTCAACGTCATTAGTCTTTAGAGAAATCAAATCAAAGCCACAATGAAATACCACTTCCCGCCTGTTCAGACGGCTATAGTGAAAAAAAAAAAGATGGACAATAACAAGTGTTGACAAGAATGTGGATAAATCTAAACCTTGTACATTGCTAGCAGGAATATAGTATGGTGCAGCCACTTTGAGAAACAGTTTAGCAGTTCCTCAAAATGTTAAAATAGAGTTACCATATGGCTCATCAATTCTGCCTCTGCCTATCTGCCCAAGGGAAATAAAAACGCATCTACAAAGACTTGAACATGAATCTTCACAGTAGCACAATTCATAATAACCAGACAACCCGAATACTCATCAATGGATGGATAAACAAGGTGCGATATATCCAAACAATGAAAAAGTATTCCTCAATAAAAAGCAGTGCTGAAACATGCTACTTACAGCATGGACGAACCTTGAAAAGGAGCAGTCAGAAAAGAAAAGACCGTTGTTTATCGTGTGATCCCATCTAAGTGAAATGGCCGAAGCAGCAAGTCTGTAGAGCCTGTGGAGCAGTGATTGCCTGAGGCTGGGGAGGGGCGGTGTTGGAGGGAAGTGGGGAGTGACTGCTACGCTTGGTAGGAAGTTTCTTTGGGAGGTGATGAATACTTTCTAAAATGAATTGTGTTCTGGGAATATACGAAAAAGCATTGAATTGTACACTTTTAAAAGGTGAATTACATGGTACATGAATTATATCTCAACAAAGCTGTTTTTAAAAATGAATGAATTAGGTCTGTACATATCAACCTAGGTAAATCTCAATAAATGCATAAAGGAAAAAAAAAAGCAAGTTGAAAAAGGAAACAAGAAAGCATATATTATGACACCGTTTATGTGAGACTGTAAAACAAAAAGTATAGCATATATTGTTTTCCAAAAGATAAATTCTTAGTAAGATATAAAAACTTGGATGGAAAGGATATATGCCAACCTCAAAGTTTTCCCTGTCTATAATTTTTATTTTATGACTTAGTCATCCATTGTTTATGTTTAGCACATAAAGAATTATATTGTCTGTATTCACGTGCCTTCCTTTCTTAAATAAAAGGTAAACTACTGTGTATCCTCTTCTCTACCTTCTTCAACAGTAGATCCTGGAGATCTCTCCAGAGTTGATAGAGCTCGTCCCGCGAGGCTCTCTGATTAACCGTGTTGGGGTTTGTGTCTGGAAGGAGGAGCGCCCGAGATGGACGACTACATGGAGACGCTGAAGGATGAGGAGGACGCCCTGTGGGAGAATGTGGAGTGCAACCGGCACATGCTGAGTCGCTACATCAACCCCGCCAAGCTCACCCCCTACCTGCGCCAGTGCAAGGTCATCGACGAGCAGGATGAAGATGAGGTGCTCAACGCCCCCATGCTGCCGTCCAAGATCAACCGGGCAGGTAACCTCAGCGGCTTCTCTGCAGCAAGCGGCGGCAACGTGAAGCTCCCCTCGTTCAGGGGCTTCTTGGCTGGGACCCACACGCCTCTGGCCACCCCTGGTCCCCCACCCAGCTGTCCGTGCGCAGAGAGGAGCTGCGAACTTGGATGGGGTGTGGGGACGGGGCCTCTTTATTTTACTAACCTACACTAACACTTAGCACTCCCTCCAGTGATGAACATAGCTGAGCAACAGACCACAGTGATTAGCGATACTTGTGACCTTGTCAACAGTAAGCATTCCAGATATCTTATCACATTACAGCTATTAAGAGATATTCCAAAATTACCATTTATAGTCACCTCTCGCTTGAAATTATTGCAGTTATTAGACTTGCCGAGAGATTGGGTTATTTAATGCATTAATAAAGAAGCACGTTTATTACGGAGCTGCAAATTTAATATTTGTTACTGTATCTTCTTATAATTGATTCCCTTTGTGACCCAATGTATTTTAATCAGTTTAAAAACAGTATTTTGATAAAGAGTCTGTAGGCTTTTCCAGACTGCCTAGGGATCCATGACACTTTATCACATTTATCACATTTGCATTAAAGGTAAAATAAGTGTGGTTTGTGAACATTGTTCTGGTTTTATATACATATGTGTGTATATACACGCGTATGTTTGTAACAAAATACGTCTTTGTGTGTAAGCATGTGGTCACAATGTAAGATACATTTCTTTCTGTGGTTCCCAGCTTGAGAGGCTTGAGACTAGCCTGCCCACAGCATGACAGGTGATGAGCAGCTCGTACGCTGTGACTCTCTTGCTTACATGACAGACATCACTAATCACAGCGCGCTTTCCTGCTGAGCTTGGATGTAACTTTAGAACCCCTCTCAATACAGTGCTCCAGGTAGCTCTGACAAAGAGTCAATTGACACAAGATGAAGTTTATTTATTGTCTATCCTAGGGGAAGCATAGAGTTTTAGGACCTCAAAGAAAGAAATAACTGAAAATAAAATGTTTAAGGAAGGGTCAAGAAATGGAAACAGTAAGTGGAACCGGTAGGATAAACAGTTTTCCTTGAAAACTGCCAAGGAAATTACACTTACAGATGTTTCCAGACTATGTGATAATCACATTGAAGAACATGGAGCTGCCCTGCTTTCTGACTTTCCTGGGTCCCCACCCAAATACTGGTCTTCCAGGTCTGAACCCCAGAGAGCCATAGATTACTCTGTAATTGCTGCTGCACGTCCATCCTCCTTCTATCATAGATGAGCTGTTACCTGGGTGGTTAATTTTAGCCCCAGGCAATTGGGAAGTTCTTTAAAACCATTGGTTTCCTCTGCCTGCAATTCCGTTCATTCTGGTTCTACCAACTTCTTGTAGAAAGGAAAGCATTAGTCGCTCATGTCCGACACTTTGTGACCCCATGGACTGTAGCCCACCAGGCTCCATGGAATTCTCCAGGCAAGAATCCTGGAGTGGGTTGCCATTCCCTTCTCCAGGGGATCTTCCCCACCCCGGGATTCAACCTGGGTATCCTGCGTTGCAGGCGGATTCTTTACCGTCTGAACCACCAGGGGGGCTCAAAATTAGCTGCTTTGCATACTGCACCTGCCTGCTTGCATGCTAAGTTGCTACAGTCGTGTCTGACTCTCTGCGACCCCATGGACCGTAGCCCGCCAGGCTCCTCTGTCCATGGGATTCTCCAGGCAAGAACACTGGAGTGGGTTGCCATTTCCTCCTCCAGGGGATCTTCCCAACCCAGGTTTCAAACTCGCGTCTCTTATGTCTCCTGCATTTAGCAGGTGGATTCTTTACCATTGGTGCCTGGAAAGCTCTGGAGAAAGGAAGCTAATACTGAACCCCTGCTGAGGGCCTGGCACTTTGATTTACATTATCTGGACTGTAAGATATAACTCGGAGTGACAGGAGGTGGAGACCATCTTCTTAAGAGTGTACTGATGAATACGAGCGAGTATAAGACTGGGTCTGGAGACTTGCATCCAGTCAGACATGTACTCTTCCCTCTGAGTGATCTGACGTTTTCTCTAGGTCGACTGTTGGACATTCTACATACCAAGGGGCAAAGGGGCTATGTGGTTTTCTTGGAGAGCTTGGAATTTTACTACCCAGAATTATACAAACTGGTGACTGGGAAGGAACCTACTCGGAGGTTCTCCACCATTGTGGGTAAGTGGCTTTGCCATCAGCATTCTGCCTGTGGTAGGAGAGGAGTTTGTGTACGTGTGTGTGTGTGTGCGTGTGTCCGTCCAGCGGTGGGACAGATGTCAGGTTATGAAGCTGTGATATCAGGATGGTGCCCTGGTGGCACTTGTGAACTGTCAACCACTTATTTCTGCCTGATGATGAAAGGTGGGTGACAGCGGGACAACTGAATCAAGAGCCCAGAGAAGTGGGTGTTCACTGAGCTTCCCCCCAGGAGTGTTGGTGTGTGGAGCAGAAACTAACACTCCCCTCTGGATCTTGTCCTTGTCTGCTTTCTTGCCAGCATCACATGAACCAGAGCCCGTGGTCATCTTGTTGTCTTAATTCTCCTTCCTAAATATTCTTGAGTCAGTCTTTTCTCCATATACACCACCACCCTAGTCAAGACCCTTACAAACCTTATCAACCCTTTATATCCATTCCTTTGCTGCTCCAGTGATGTCTCTACTCCTCACGTTACCCTCCCCCACTTAAACCCATTCCGTGACTTTCCAGTGTTTCAATTTAAAGACCCAGGTGCAGCCCACAAGGACCCTCCATGGTCTAGCGCCTAACAATACTCCCAGTCTCACCTTTCTGGCTTTGTCTCTAAGCTCCAGCCACTTGGGTCTTCCTTCAGTTTCTGAAATGTACCAGGTCCCTCCTCCCTTTCGTTAGGACCTTGGCCATGTTGTCCAGCCTTCCTAGAATGTGTTTTCTCTCCTCAAGACTTCAGCTCATCCATCAAGTGCCTTCTCTAATGCTTCCATCCAGTCCGCTGGATCTGGTCCCCCGTTACACACTCTCATGGGCCCCTATACTTTGTGAAACCGTCTCAGTCTGTAGTTATATTCGTGTGTGATCATTTGCTTTTTTTAAATGTCTATCTCCCTTACCAGACATAAGCTCTCCTGGGACCAAGGCTGTCTCGCTCACCCTGAATCCCCAGTGCCCAGTGGGTAGTGAGCACTCAGTGGGACGTTAGGGAGTGAACGAGTGACCGCAGCCCCAGGTCTGGAACCCTTCTTGGCCTCCCCAGTCCTCAGGCCTGACTGAGTGCCCCCTCTCCACAGTGGAGGAGGGTCACGAGGGCCTCACGCACTTCCTGATGAACGAGGTCATCAAGCTGCAGCAGCAGATGAAGGCCAAGGACCTGCAGCGGTGCGAGCTGCTGGCCAAGTCCCGGCAGCTGGAGGACGAGAAGAAGCAGCTGACGCTGACGCGGGTGGAGCTGCTGACCTTCCAGGAGCGCTACTACAAGATGAAGGAGGAGCGAGACAGCTACAACGACGAGCTGGTCAAGGTGAAGGACGACAACTACAACCTGGCCATGCGCTACGCCCAGCTCAGCGAGGAGAAAAACATGGCGGTCATGCGGAGCCGAGACCTCCAGCTCGAGGTGAGGGGCGAGCGGCGGGACCCCCGGGGGCCCCACTGAACAAAGGTGAAGCCCCGGGGCAAGGAGCAGCAGGCTGCCTGGCCAGGTGAGGGAGCGCGATGGTCACTGTGCGCATGCGTGTGCCCACCCAGTGAGGCTTAGCGTGGACAGTTTAGCCCCGCCCCCAGCAACCACGCGTATGTCTGCACATGCGCACACGGACCTGCTGACCTGGACTTCCTGCTGAGGAGCCTCGTGGAGCCCCTGTGCGCATGCGCAGGCATCCGCATGAAGGGGACACGCGTCCCTCGATCCGACGGGGCTTTCCTCTTGCTCCGGAACCCGACCCCGCCAGGTGCCTGTGCCAGACACGCGCCCACGTGCCCTGAATCACACGTGGGGGGGGGGGGGGTAGAGGACCTAGGGATCTGCCCACCCCAGTGGCCCTCAGGAAAATCATCAAGGAGACGGGCTCAGCACTTGTCCCCTGGAGTTGTGAGGTCCTTGAGGCGAGGCCTCTCCTCTTCACAGCTGTATCTCTCTGCACAGCTCAGCGTGACACCGTGGAATATCACTGAACAACCCAGTAGTCGAGTGATGGACGTCGTTAATGTTCACCTCGAAAGGGAGATGGAGAAGGGAATTGGCTTAACTCATTCATTCCTTTTATTTACTGCGCACTGCCTTGCACCAGGCTCTGTTCCAGGAATACATAACTCACGACCAAAGCCCTGCTGTCAGGGAGCTCACACTGTAATCAGAAAACAAGTACATCAATACCTGGTAGTGATCAGTGCTATTAAAAAGAAGGAGAAAAGAATTTGGGGATAGTGAGTGAGGGATCCTGTTTTAGATAGGATGGTCAGGAAGGGTTCCTGAGAAGGGGACACAGGAGCAGAGATCTGAGGAAAGGGAGGGAGCCAGTCATGGAAGTCTCAGGAGGAAGAGCAGAGAGTGAGTGCAAAGACCCCAGGTAGGGGCATGCTTGGTATTTTTGAGAAACAGCAGGAGAGCTGGCAAGGCTGGAGCCAGATGAGCAAGCAGCTTGAAGAGATGGCCAGGGTCCAGATCATGGGGGCTTGGTAAGAACTTTAGAATTTATTCCAGGAGTGATGGAAGCCACTGAAGGATTGAGAGCTGAGACTGACAACTGATTTATATCTAGAAGGATCACTCTGTCTGCTGGGCAGAAAATAGACTTTTGGAATATTTATTAAGCACCTGCCATGTGTAAGGCACAGTGCTAAGCACTGTGGGGGACATAGGGATAAATAACCTGATTTCTGCCCAGGTCACTTACAATTTAGTTGAAGCAGACAGATCAGTAAACAGTCCACTGGAATTCAGGTGAACTGAGTCAGTGGCATAGCAAGCAAAGAGCATGAGCATTTAAGTCCTTTGGATTTGAGTGCAAGACCTGCTTCTGGCTTTACCACTTGATTAGTTCCTTGCCTTGGTCTCCTCATTTGTAAATGGCAATGACATGAAAATGAAAATAAAACCTACACCCTAGGATTGCTCTGTACGGAAATATAAGTCTTTAGCAAAATGGCTGACCCAGTAGTACCTACTTTATGTCTACTCGAATGGACCTAGAACAGGGGCACTTGGATTCATCTTCCAAGATGGTGAGGATTTTTTATTTTTTGCATGACCAGAAGGAAAGGTTTCCATGCTGTTTCTATCTAGGATTTGAGGATGTTGTAGAGATTTAAAACTCTCTGTCTCTTAGGACTGTTTTATGTTTTCCTGACTATAGAGTAATAGCAAGAAAGCATATCAGAACTTAAAAGAACTTTTCTCTTTGGTTGAAAGAATATCTGGCCAGCTGAGTCCTAGGCCATTTCTCAGGCCACAGGGGTGCAGCCGAAGTCCCCTCCTGGCTAAAGCCACCGCCCTCTACCTGCCAGATTTCGAAAGCCTAGAATTGAAAAAAGGACACTCACCCCTTCATGGTCTCTTCCTTGCAGAACCTTAAAACAATCTTCTTATTTTAGATGTTTTGCCAAGGCTGATCAATTTGGGGAGGCAAACACACTTAGTCACAGGAGTTTAAGAAGTCTTCTCCTGTCCCCAGTTACTGACACTGACTTCTTGAGGGTGAAGCTCAGCACATCGCCAGTTGTCAAAGTCCCAAGATTAGTAACTGCCTCCTCCAGGAAGCCATTTTTTCTTACCCTAAATCTGGCCAGGTCCTTTAGGCCAGAGATCCTGCCAAACTATAGTCCAATGAGTCTCAAGCTGTGCTTTTAGCAGTGGTGCCATTTCTTCAGATAAAATCTTGGATGAAACCCACAAGGCCAAATCACGTGCAAGCAGAGCTGCACTGGGGCATGAAGTCACGACAGAGCCCAAATTCCCCTCCCCCCATCCCTGCCCCCTTCCAAAACACTAGGGGTCTTCAGGAATCTTGTCTTCTGAGGATCAGAGTTCGAAACCCATCAGAAAAGACCTTTAGAGTGGAAAGTGCACCTTGGGGAGACACCAGCTTGGGAACCTCCCATCCTAACCTGTAACCTGTTCCACCCCCATGAAGATTGCCCGAGGAGGTTTTCTGAGGACCATAACTGCCCAAGCACTATTCTAAACTAACAGACCAGGACCTCTTCCTCAACAAGGAGGGGAGTGGTTTGTTTCGCTGAAAGAGTATCTTTGAGCCCTTTGGTGTCACCAGCTGGAGGAGGAGAGGGGGACAGAACACGGATCTTGCTGGAAGTCCAGCAGGATGTGGGGAGGCCCTGCCTGTTCTGAATGTTTCCCTACAACTTGGTTCTCCCCTCGCCCCCTGGCGGTGTTTCAGATTGACCAGCTCAAGCATCGGTTGAACAAGATGGAGGAGGAATGCAAGCTGGAGAGGAACCAGTCGCTGAAACTGAAGAACGACATAGAAAACCGGCCCAAGAAGGAGCAAGTCCTGGAGCTGGAGCGGGAGAACGAGATGCTGAAGACCAAGATCCAGGAGCTGCAGTCCATCATCCAGGTGAGGGCGGGGGCAGCACGCCCCCGGGGTGTCCCTTGCTGACCACGGGGCTGCAGAGAATTCACGTCATCCTCCTCGGCCACCTTAGTTCCTTCTCTGTCGACACGGGTGTCTGCACCGCCCACGTCTCAGACATTATGTGAGGTCACACTTGTGACGTTGTTCCCTCGATTGAATCATTTCACAAAAATCAGTGTCCTGGGCACTGTGAGGAAAGTACTTCGGGGAAAAACTTCTTGCCTTAAAGATTCCAAGAAACTCAGCTCTCAGCTGTGAGGGATTTGTTAAAGCTTCGAGGGCCTCCCCTTCTTTGTCATCACAGAGTCATCTGTGGGTACAGAGGAAAAACAGCCCCAAATACATGTGCAGGGGAGGAAGGAAGGCACCTGCCCCCTCCCCCAGAAATAGTGATGCCCCCCAGGATCATTGCCGCCTGGCGTGGAAGGCCCTGGTTCAGAGCAGAGACTGGGGCCCAGTTTAATCGGAGCAGATTAGTTGATGTTTCAAGGGAGGCTCTGCAAGGCAGATCAGCCCGTCTTTGTCTTCACCTGTGAGATGTTCGGAGAAGCTGCACAGCTGCCTCTCTGGGCTCTGACAAGAGCCGGGGCAGAACAGTAGGCGTCGGGATGTTTCTGAGCAGAAGTGGGCTTTATGCTTCTTTCCAGGTGATAAAATTCATAAGTAATAAGCCACTTAAGGACCCCAAGAGACGGCGACTCCTGCCCCTGCTTCCCTGGCACAAAGCCTCCCGCTCGCTGGGTGTCTGTCGCTGGTGCTTCTGTCTGCCGCCTTCCCGGGCCTCCTTGCTCCCTGCCCTGCACCCCCAGACCCCGTTAAACGTTCCCCCCCACACACACCACCCCCCCACCTGCACAGGCCGGGAAGCGCAGCCTGCCAGACTCAGACAAGGCCATCCTGGACATCCTGGAGCATGACCGCAAGGAGGCCCTGGAGGACCGGCAGGAGCTCGTCAACAAGATCTACAACCTGCAGGAGGAGGTCCGCCAGGCGGAGGAGCTGAGGGACAAGGTGGGCCCTCAGACGGCCGGGGCTGCAGCTCCGGGTGGGAGCCCCGGACCCCTGTGTGTGTCTGTGGGACCTCTGGGCCCCGCGCTGTCTTCCGGGACCAGGTCTGAGCCCCGGTGTGATTCCCTGCGTGTCAATACCTTGCAGTTACTTGTGAATTGTTCTAAGTGTCCGCATGGCACTGGTCTTGCCCCCGGCTGACCGCTGCGGCCTCAGGAGGGCACACTCGGCGTCCACCCTGTCCCCCACCCCACCCCAGGCTGAAAGCCTCAGGAGGGCACACTCGGCGTCCACCCTGTCCCCCACTCCCCCTGCACATAGTAGGTCTGCATCAGATCTGAGCTGGTGGGCTGGCATTTTACCGCGGTCCCTTCTCGTCAGAGCGCTGACTCTCAGAGGGTCAGGCGCCACGGGGAGGGGCGGGCCGGCCCTGGGAAGCCGAGGATGGGAACCGGCTGTCAGCCCTGGTTTGTCAATGGCCTGATGCGTGTATTGGTCCCTCCCCTGTGCTCGCAGTACCTGGAGGAGAAGGAGGACCTGGAGCTGAAGTGCTCCACGCTGGGGAAGGACTGCGAGATGTACAAGCACCGCATGAACACCGTCATGCTGCAGCTCGAGGAGGTGGAGCGGGAGCGGGACCAGGTACCGCCGGCCGGCCTGGGCCCCAGGCTGTGGGGCCGGCGGGATGTTGTCGGGGTAGCGTCATCAGCTCTGCAGGAACCACCCAGGAGCCCGTCTTTCCTGCTTCCCTTCCAAAACCGAATCCCATCCCAGCTGTGTCCCTGGTGTTTAAAAAGCAGGGCGGGGGCCTGAACGGGACTCTGGTATCCTGGGCTTCAGAGTCAGACGGCCAGGTCCAGGCCCTGTCACCGTTCAGACGTGTGGCTGCCACGCTGTCCCTGCCTGGAAGCCTCAGTGCTCCCGTCTGTGAAGTGGGAAACCAGTAACAGCTCCATTTTGTAGGGTAGCGGGTGGGCTCTGTCTCAGACCCCTTAGGCCGGCAGCGGGCGCACAGCCGGGGTGGACTCACGGGGGCTGTAACAGGTGCAGAGGACGGTAGCCGTGGAAACGCCTAAGTGTCAGATTCAGGAAAAGGGCCGGAGCCGCTGTGGCTGACACATGGGCTGGGGGGCGGGGGTCCTGGGTCTGATTTGGGGGTGGGGGTCGGAGTAGGGTGGGGCGAAGAACCCAGCGGCCTTGTCCTCCGCCTCCCGGGCAGGCCTTCCACTCCCGGGACGAAGCGCAGACCCAGTACTCCCAGTGCCTGATCGAAAAGGACAAGTACCGGAAGCAGATCCGCGAGCTGGAGGAGAAGAACGACGAGATGCGCATTGAGATGGTGCGGCGGGAGGCCTGCATCGTCAACCTGGAGAGCAAGCTGCGGCGCCTCTCCAAGGACTGCGGCACCCTCGAGCAGGTGGGCGGGGGCCCCGCAGAGGACAGCCGTCCTGACCACGCCCGGAGCGCCCGCCCGAGCCCGGGAACCCTTGGGTGTCTGTTGTGATGAGCAGACCGGACCGCTCATTTTTTTCTTAGCTTTTTATTTTGTATTGGCGTTTAGCCAGTTAACAATGCTGTTTCAGATAAACAGCGAAGGGACTCCACCATATGTATCCATGTGTCCACTGTCCCCCCAAACTCCCCTCCCATCCCACTGCCACATCACACTGAGCAGAGTTCCACATGCATGTAGTAGGGCAGAACTGCTACCTACTGCTCATGTGGAAGCTGGAAGAGGCAGGACAGACGCCTGGCCTGGCCACCTGCCGGCTGGCCAGGGGATCTCAGGCAAGTCACTTCCAAGTTAGAACTGCAGCTCCCTCTCAGTTAACCTCCCACTGGGTTTCCTTAAACCCATGTGGGCGGGCATTGGGTTTAAGATGCCCGGCTCCCATCAGTCACTCCGGCCCATAAAGAAAGCATCACTTATCTCGATGGGAGGTTCAAGTGCCTGTCACAGCAGGGCCCCAGGCACTCAGAAGTGAGTGGTGCCCATGCAAGCAGGTGATACCGTCTCTCGTGGCTGTGGGTTCTGCAGGTCCTGAGCCAAGCGCCTTCTGTGGCGAATCTCCTTTAACCCGCAGGACCGTCTTGCCAGGACGGTGAGATCACTGTCTGCCTTCGCCAAGGGTAGAATTGGACACAAGCAGCTAACTTGCCCAAGGGCGTCACTAGCCAGTGACTCGGGGAACTGGGATAAGACCCTCCACCCCTCACCCTTCGCCCAGAGGACTCAGGTCTGATGCTGGAGGCAGATTCAGGAACATGACTTTTCAGCACAAATGCTGTAAATGATGAGTTGAAGGGGTGCTGTGAGTGCCCAGGGGAGGAGGCCCCCATTCTGTCAGAGTTCCAGGAAAGACTCCCCACAGGAGGGGGGCATGCCTCGGGACCTCCACTGGGGATGTTGTCCCTGGACTTCACTGACCAAGTTCTGTCCCCCCTTCTGGGGTTGGAGGAAGCGTCACTTCCTTGGCAAGATGATCAGTGGCCCCCATCATGGAAACCAGTAGCCTCGGGTTAGGCTCTCCCCTTTGAGCATTTCTCACAGTTTATGATCACGGAGAAGCCCTGTGTAGGCCCCTCTGTGTATCCAACACATAGCACAGTGCCAGGCACGGCTGGACCCTTTGGGAAACATTTATGAACCAACACTGTGATGTCACCGGGCTCGATGAGGGAAGATGGGGCAATATTCCAGGCCACAGGGACATCACAAGCAGAGGCCTGAGGGTGTGACACCCATGGCCTGCGGTGGGCAGTTCTGTCATCCTTGAGTGGCCGGCGGGGCCAGGCGGGAGATGGGCAGGAGCGGGGAGCAGCAGGAGCAGGGTGGGCCTGTCCACTAAGGAGCTTCGTTGGGAGTTTTTCCTGGACCGTGAAGGATCTGGGGCCGGGAGGAAAGGCCAGGAGCTTTGGGTTTGGAGGCAGCATGGCTTGAGGCTGTTACATGGCTTTGGAGGATCAACCTCAAAGTACTTAATACTCTGCACCTCAGTCTCAGATCACGGATGCGAACCCCTTAGGACAGTAGGCCTTTTATTGTGGTGCAGTCACTCATCGGTAATTTTTATGTTTGTAGCTTGGGCACAGGAGTAGAAAATCGGGGTGAGGGGCCGTGACCAGCTGGGAGGCGATCCCTTCACTGCTATAAAGCATACCAGGGCCTGGTGGGTGGGAGATGAGGCAGGCAGGGCTTGAGAGGAGGAGCAAGGAGCTAGGATGATAGAGCTTGGCCTCGAGGGCCACAGGGTTCAGGACGGAGGGGCAGCCCCCTCCCTCTGCCCGGAGCTCCAAGCTTGGTGCCCGAGGGAGGTGAGCGATGGTGCCATTCGCAGAGCTGTTTCCCGGTGCGCGGGGCGCTCTGGGCGCTCATGACGGGTGCGGCCTCTCCTTGTCTCCAGAGTCTGCCCAGGAACCTGCCGGTGACCATCATCTCTCAGAACTTCGGGGACACCAGCCCCAGGATCAACGGTCAGGAGGCCGACGACTCTTCCACCTCGGAGGACTCACCAGAGGACAGCCGCTACTTCCTGCCCCACCACCCGCCCAAGCGCAGGATGAACCTGAAGGGCATCCAGGTGCCGCCCACGGCGGGGCGGGGCGGGGCGGGGCGGGGCTCTATGCGGGCGGGCGGGTGAGTGAGCGAGTGGATGAGTGAGTGAGCGAGCAAGTGAATGAGTGAGTGAGTGAATGAGTGAGTGAGCAAGTGAATGAGTGAGCGAGCGAGTGAGTGAGTGAATGAGAGAGTGAGTGAATGACTGAGTGATTGAGCAACTGGGTGAGCAAGCAACTGAACGAGCAAGTGAGTGACTGAGTGAGCGCGTGAGTGCACCTCCACGTGGCCCACCTGCGCTCCGCCCGCGCCAGGTCACACCCAGGAAGCGGCGGCTCGAGCAGCACCTCCGAGGTCGGGCTGGCGCCACGGGCACCTGCTGCTGAGGGTGGCCCACTGACTGCCTGAAAGCCTCGCCCTTCTGCCCCACCTCACAGCGTCCACCCGACCATCCGCTCTCCGCTGTGGGACGGTCCGAGCCGCGTGGCACCGCCTCCCGCGCGGGGAGCCTGTCTGACCCGGCAGCTGTCTGCTCGGGGCCGGGGAGCCACGGCCGTGAGCTCGGGTGTCCTGCGCCGCCCGTGGTCCTGGCGGCCACGTGACGAGGGCGACGTGGGCCGGCCGCGACTTATTTCTCTGCTCAGCCTGGGTGACGCGGCGGGCCTGGTTTGATTTGCGTCCTCCGCCTTTCCCTCCGCTCCATCTCTTTCAGCTGCAGAGAGCCAAGTCCCCCATCAGCCTGAAGCGAACATCAGACTTTCAAGGTTAGCGAGACGCCCGGATCCCTGATCTGTCTGTCACGCTGACGCTCGGTCCATCTGTTTCCCCATCATGGGCATCAGTCCCGCGAGATTAACCCAGGAGAGTCTCGGGGCCCCCGGGGCCCGTGGTGGTGGGGTGTCCAGATGGTCGTTACTGTTCGCTGTCATTGGAGGGGCTGGAGCCCCGACCACGGAAACGTCACGTCTGAGGCCCCCTCCCCATGGGTCTGCCTGCAGCCCCTGAACATGGCGCTTAGGGCTCCCAGCCAGTCAGCCAGAGGACTGCTCCTGTCCACACAGTCCCGGGCGTGGGAGGCCCCCAGCTCTCCCATAAGCCCCCGGTTCTCTGCAAAACACCGTCCTCAGACCCCCACTCACACGCCCTCGGCATGACCCTGGAGTGACAGTCGGCCAGCAAGGGTCTGTCCCGGGTGAGCCGGGTACCCACTGCAACCAGGTGCCTGGGGTCTGCGTAGACTCTTCCGGAGGCCAAGGCCTGGGGTGGGGCCGTCCGTGAGGAGGTAGAATGCCACTCTGACGGCTGCGAGAGCCGTTGGAGCAGTCAGAGGAGGACCCGTCGAGAAGGGGGCGTGTAGACAGACGGGCCGGGAAGGGGGAGAGGGAGGTCGCTGGGCACGGCCCCCCCCACCCCGGCACAGTGTGCGGGGCTGCACGCCCCCGCCTCCTGGGGGCAGAGCCAACGGTGCCAGGAGCCCAGGGGCCTGCAGAGGCTCATGGCGGGGCCCGGGTTTCACGGACTTCATCCCCCTGAGGAGAGCCTCAGGTCGGGTCTGTTCCGGTGTCAGGGTGTCCAGGCAGGCAGGTTCCTGCCCCACTTCCCGCTGCTCCACGCCGAGCACCCACAGGGACGCCCACCTTTGTCCCTAGGACACAGGGCATTGTCACTCCTCAACGAGGCTGCCCCAGACCTGGCTGCCGGCTCCTCCTCCAGGGGGAGGGGTGAGGAGCCCACCTCCCCCCACCCCACCCCCCCGGGAGGACGCACTCCCCAGATGGGACGGCCCCCCGAGCACAGAGCTCTCACCGCCTCTCCTTGTCCTTCCTCCCCCGACACCCCCTGCCCGGCTTGCTGAGGACAGGGAGGGGACAGGAAGAGGACCTCCTGGACGCCAGCCCCAGCTCCTCCCGGTCCCTGCCCGTCACCAACTCCTTCTCCAAGATGGTGAGCGAGGGCCCCACCCACCGCAGACCTTCTGGCTCAGGACGTGGCCAAGCCCCCCCAACCCTGCCACCCTGGCCCCCCATCTGGCCTCACCCGCTCTGTGGGCCCAGCCCCGCCTCCTTGCCTCTCCTGGGGCTGAGGCCCAGACCTCCTTGTGTTTATTTAAAGACATTTCCCGGCCTCACGATGTATTTACAGCTTCTTGCCGCCTCCTTTCCCAATTTAACACTTGGTAGGATGAGAGACGGGCCTCCATGGGTTGTACAGGCGGCTGAAGCCCTCGCCACTGCTCCTCAGCCCCTGGCGACTCCGGCAACTGGGGCGGGGTGACCGGCGGGGGCTGTAGCAGCTGGAGCCGCCCATGGCAGAGCAGGGCCAGCCGGGCGCCCCTCATGCCTCCTTCCAGCCCGCCAGGGAGAGGCAGGCAGGATCCCCACACCACGGCAGTGTCACCCCCCCACCCCCCGGCACCCCGCCCCAGGGCCAGGCAGCAGAAGGCCTGCCATTAGAAATTCTAACCCCGAGGGGAAGCCCTGGGAAGCTTGTCAGCTCAGCTTCCAAAATCAGGCCCTGGGGAAGGCAGAGATTTGATAACGAATGACTCCTGACTGACTGTAGCTCTGGGAGGTGAAATCCAAGGCTCTTATTTCAGGCAAGCCCTATGCCAGGAGCCGGCGGGCCTCGTCCCACAGGGTCACCCTGCAGCAGCAGCCTCACTGTCTGCAAGGGCATCGTGGCCCCCCACTCCGCCCCACCGGGCCCAGAGGTCTCCCTCTCGTCCCACGCAGGGGCCCATGGCCGGGCAGCCCTGGGGGCAGAGCCGAGCCTGTGCCGGGCACATGCAGGGCACCCCCCTCGGATTCCCACCGCCTCCCCTGTCCTGCTCCCCTGGCAAGCAGATGGACACGCAGATGGGCGCCGAGCCCCATGGCTCTGCCTGCCCCAGGCTGAGCACAAGCCTTCTTCAGCCAAGGTCGCTGCTGAGACCCGGCTTGCTGGCCCGCACTGCCTGCATGACCTCTGAGTTAGATTTAGTCCCCGTGTATATAATATTTATGCCCACCGAGGCACAGCCTATGAATACCCAGCTCATCCGTAACGCATCCGCGTGTGTCTGTGTGTTTGAAGCAGCCCCATCGGAGCCGTTCCAGCATCATGTCAATCACGGCCGAGCCCCCGGGAAACGACTCCATCGTCAGACGGTACAAGGAAGACGCGCCTCATCGGAGGTGGGTGATGGGTGGACGGAGCGGGTGGGGCCTTTTCGCAGTGCTGGCTGACTCAGCGGGCCTCCAGGGAAGCTGGAAACCCAGGCGGGAGGGTGCCTGTTTTACAGATGAGGAGCCCGAGGCCCCAGGAAGGGAGATGGCTTCCCCAGGGTCATCCTTATAGCCAGCAAATGATGAGACCTACGCCGCTTTGCCTCCTGCTACCCAGAAAGCAGGCGTCTCCATCCTGTGGTTCCAGAGCATGGCTTTTTCTGCCCAGAGAGGGAGAGACCCTGGGGACGCCCCTCCATTCCCCCTCCCTCCCCTCCTTCCTGACCGTCAGTGTCCCCAGGGTGGAAGCCACAGTAGGGATAGCGAGCGCCTGGGCATCCAGACATGCCTCGTCAGCTGGGTGTTTAATGTCTTACGTTCCGAGTCAGAAGCTGGTGGTGGTGCCCAGAAGGGCCAGAGCCAGGCATGGCCGGCGGGACCGTGTCTCCATCTCGGGTCCTGCCGGTGACCCAGCGTGGGCCTCATTGGTCCACCGCAAGAACCCCAGGGGAGCAAGGGAGGAGTCCAGGAACATACACCTCACGCCCGCCAGCCCCGTCTGACGGAGGCTCCACTATTCTGGGCCCATCTCGCGAGGCAGCCCTCCGCACGTATAAATGGTGCTGAGCACTCTGCATGCAGGCAGAGAAGTGAGTGGGGAGTGGCCGACGGGGCCGCCGGGCACTGCACTCCCAGCCCTTCTCCAGTCACCCTGCAGAGGCTAACGCGGCCTCTGCAGGCTCCGGAGCTGCCCTGCCCTCCTGGCCACGCACCCAGCCACGGAGCCCTCCACGCGCCTGCCGAGCCCCCCTCCTGCCCGTCTTGCCCTCTCAGAACCAGAACCTCTTGCTCCGCCAGAACATTCCGGAAGCCTCCCTCTCTCTTGACCACCTGCACACAGTCAAGAGCCCCCTGCCCCCCCCCATTGTGTCTTGCAGCACAGTTGAGGAAGACAACGACAGCGGTGGCTTCGATGCCTTAGACCTCGATGGTAGGTGCCCAGCGGGTGTGAGAGGCGTTCCAAGCGCGGCGGCCTCCTCGGCTGGGTCCTGACCTGGGGCAAGGCCTCGCGCACGGGAGGGCCTTAGGAGATGTGCGCAGAGCAGGTTCCAAGAGTGCACATGGAGCCGGGATGCTCCCCAGGAGCCCCACCTTTGTTTTGTGGACGGTGGGAAGCATGCCAGTACTGAGGGCGGAATCGGGGAGGTCTGCGTTTTTAAGAAAGCATAGCTCCCGTGATTGTAGCCAGCCACCGTGGTCCATCCCGGTGCCTGTCAGCAGATGTTTGTCCACCTGCTTTTGTCCTCAGGGTGCAAATGGATAAGCAGGGTCTTAGGGGGACCCAGGAGCAGCATGCTAGGGGGTGGACTGGAGGTGGGGGACCCCTTAAGAGTCCGGGCATAAATTAAGCCATTAACACACCTCAGCAAAATGAGTGGCAGGTGTGGGGTCCAGGGCCCTGGGATGGAGGTGGGGCAGCCGTGAAGGCTGGTTTTCACCCGCTGAATTGGAGGCATGGGGCAGGCAAGCACCGGGGAGACTGGGGGTGCAGTCGCCCTGAACCAGCGCCCAGGCAGAGCTGTGTGATGGGGTGTTCCCATGGCCCGGCACGTGCCACACGCAGAGCCAGGCATGAGGGCTCCGTCGCCCGGAGTGATAAGCTGCTCACGGCTCCAGCCTCCGCCCTGTACAGCGGGGAGGCCCAGCACACGTCCAGGCCTCCAGCCTCGCCAGGCCCTGTTCCAGGTGTCGCTGAGCTCTTGCCGTGGCACAGACCGTGGTGCCGCAGCTGTGACCCTGGGGGAGATCAAGGCAGGTTTGCAGAACCTGAGCTTCTGACCGGAGGGACAGGGCGGAGAGGAACAGGCAGGGTTCAGCATCTCGGGCGGCGGCCTTGGGCTGCCAGTCGCGTTCCCCAGCCCCTCCAGAGCTGGCAGCCTGGAGCCTGGCTCAGAATCCTCCAGGTGTGGCCCGCCAGCCCCCTCGGTTCCCGGGCTCCCCCAGCCTGCCTCCACCCCCTCGCCAGCTCCGGCTGCCTGCAGATAAAGTGAAAGATTAGTGGCTGTCCTTAATTGGGGACCATCAGAAGCTATCAAGTGTTAAAGAGAGGTCAGCACCTAATCGAGGCAGGGTAATGGGCAGAACTCGAGGAGTTTGCAGAGGGAAGAGCTGGGGAGAGAGTTCTGGGCAGCAATCCAAAGCGTTCTGCAGCATCGGGACAAATTCCCTCTGCAGAGCGGCCTTTGTTATCAGCCTGGAGCAGGGCAAGGCTTGCGGCTCTCCCATCCCGGTGGCCTGAGCTGTGCCGGGTGGGCGTCTTCCTCCCAGGGCATCGGGGTCCCGCTGAGCTGGGAGGAGAGGGGCCTTCTGACCCCAGATACTGCTCTTGCAGCCCCTCCCTAACCCCATCAAGGCAGTAGGTACTGGTGAGACCTAAGGGCCCCAAATGAAACCATAGGTCCCGATTTGAAGGGCTTCCCAGGTGGCGCTAGTGCTAAAGAACCCACCCGGTTTGAACGCTGGGCGGGGAAGATCCCCTGGAGGCAAAAATGGCCACCCACTCCAGTATTCTAGCCTGGAAAATCCCATGGACAGAGGAACCTGGCAAGTTATGGTCCACAGAGTCTCAAAAGAGTCAGACACGACTGAAGCGACTTAGCACACACGCACGCACACCGATAACAAAAGTCAAACAAGCGCCTGCTGATAGAGACCCCTTTCCAGAGTCTCCACCTGGAGGCAGGAGAATGACTGTGCCGAAAGGGCTGCCAGGACTGGACCCTCGACGCCCCGGGGCCTCAGGGACCAGCTGACTGAGGCTGCCCCCTCCCCAGGCTCCCTCATCAGTGGTGGGGGGTGGGATAGCCCAGGAGGCAGGCAGGCAGGGGGGAGCAGGGGCAGGAGTGCCCGGCCTGACCCCAGCGGCCATCCCAGCAAGACCAGGGGCCATCCCCCTGCCCCGGGGTCCACTCAGGGGCCTGAGGGTCCTTCTGTCCTTCGCAGATGACAGTCACGAGCGGTGCTCCTTTGGACCCCCCTCCATCCACTCCTCCTCCTCCTCCCACCAGTCTGAGGGCCTGGACGCCTATGACCTGGAACAGGTCAACCTCATGTTTAGGAAGTTCTCTCTAGAAAGGTACCAGGGTCATGGGACAGGGGAGGCTGAGGTGGGGGGCTTGGGGGCTGAGGAGGGGGTGGGGAGGGGGTGAAGGCCACTTGCCCCTGGATCCCTGCAAAGGGGATCATCCACGTTCCTAGACTGGACTCTAGAATCAGGGTCCAGGGATCACAGGGTCCCAGAGTTGGGAATCACTTCCCCTGACCCCTCATCAGACCCAGAGAGGAAGGGGCTTGCTGGGAGTCACACAGCCTGGTAGAGACCAGGAACGGGACTCTGATGTCCCACCGGGCCCAGGCTGTGTGGGTGACTCCCCTGAAGCCCCGTGAGCTGTGCCCCTGGGCCTGCCGGTGTGCGAGGAGGGGCGGCCAGCCATCACACCCGATGTGCACGCAGTTGGGGTGCATGTGATGCCAGGCTCACGGCGGCAGTGTCCCCGGGGCCCCTGCTTCTGGTCTGTGCCGTCACGGTGGGAGCCGCTCTCCAGATTCTCCTAAGGTGTCTGCTCCTGTGACTTGCACCCCCGGTGGGGGTCCTGACCACAGCTGCCTCACCCCCCTCTCCTTTCCTGCCCCAGGCCCTTCCGGCCGTCGGTCACGTCCGTGGGGCACGTGCGGGGCCCCGGGCTCTCGGTGCAGCACACCACACTCAGCGGCGACGGTCTCATCTCCCAGCTCAGCCTGCTCGGGGGCAACGCCAGCGGGAGCTTCGTCCACTTCGTCAAGCCGGGCTCCCTCGCCGAGAAGGCTGGCCTCCGCGAGGGCCACCAGCTGCTGCTGGTGAGGGGGCTGGGGGCCCGGGGAGGCGGCAGCTCTGTTTCCTCTGCATGCCTGCTGCTGACAGCGCAGGGACCCCAGCCCAGCTCTGTACTGAGCCGAGAATGCCTGGCCTGGAGCGGGGCGCGGGCGTCAGCTCCTCGCCTGAGGCCCCCTCTCTGGGCCCGTCTCCCCTCCACTCTTGGCTCGAATGTTTTTAGAGCCTGTGCGCACGCACACTCACACTCTGGGCGATGGACGGGAGACACGTGAACCCCTTTTCAGTGGGGGGCTTCCTGCCCTTGGCAGCACTGAGCCGGTCTTCGCTGGGGACGGGGGCTTCTACCCGCGGGTGGGTGGGGCAGCCTCGCCCTCGCAGCTCTGCCCGCCTCGTCGCGGAGCCCGAGCCGGACCGTGTGTCTCTGACATCCAGCTAGAAGGCTGCATCAGAGGCGAGAGGCAGAGCGTCCCCCTGGACGCGTGCACAAAGGAGGAGGCACACTGGACCATCCAGCGGTGCAGCGGCCCCGTCACACTGCACTACAAGGTCAACCAAGAAGGTGAGCGCCCGGCCGGGGCGGGGCCGGGGCCGGGGTCGGACGGGGCGGAGCCGGGAGTCAGGTGGGGCGGGGCCGGGGTCGGACGGGGCGGGGCCGGGAGTCAGGTGGGGCGGGGCCGGGAGCCAGACGGGGCGGGGCCGGGAGTCAGGTGGGGCGGGGCCGGGAGTCAGGTGGGGCGGGGCCGAGGCCAGACGGGGCGGGGCCGGGAGTCGGACGGGGCGTGGCCGGGGGGTGCGCCGCACCCTCATCTGCTCTGCGGGAGGTCCAGAGGACGGAGCAGGCCGCGGGCGGGGATGAGCGGCCGTGGATGAGCGAGCGGCCGTGGAGATCCGCGTGCGCACACCCGCCGTGACCTGCGTGGGCCGCTGACCCGTTCTTAGTGGAAGATAGCATGTCCAGCCCCAAGCAGACTGCTGGCCGACGGCCGCGTCCCTGCCTGGCCGGCTCCGCCCTTCTCCCTGCCAGGCTGAGGTTTGCTTCTTCTCCCCGGCCTCCCGGCCTTGACGTGGACGCTGACTCTGGGGTGGCCGCTCCAACACCAGCAGGCCCGCTGAGCCACACCGCGGCCAAGACAGCCCGGCCTCGCCCCGCCTCTCGTGTGGCCCGTGGCCCTCCTGGGCAGGGTCTTCTCTCTCCCAAACCCTGGGTTCCCGTTCTCACCTCTGGGTTTTTTTTTTTTTTTTTTTCCCTGCATGATTATCTCTGCAGCTGGATCTTATTTTTAACCGCCAGGGCTCATGAATGTTTCAACAGAGCATAAATAGCCACTCTAGCCTTTCCCCACTGCCGCCTGCCTGCCGGCGCTCCTTCCCGGCAACGCCGGGTCCGTGCAGAAGATGGTAATGATGCTCTGTCCCCAAACATGGTGCCAGCCTCCTGCTCCCACGGGCGGGCAGGTAGGCGGGCTTCTCTGCTCTGCCAGGCCTGACGTCCCGGCCCAGCAGCAAGTTTCCGGCACAGCCCTGCCCGCTGGCCCCAGGGTCACGGGATGCGGAGTGAGGCTCACCCCTGGCTTTGTGCAGCAGCAGAGCCCTGCAGTGCAAGCATTCCCTGCAGCAGCATCCCGTTCAGAGGGCCTGTCCTCCCAGGTGGGGTTGGTGTTACCTCCAACCAGGGCGGTTGGAAGGGCCCGAGTGGGGGCCCCCGTCTCCCCAGGAGACGCGATCAGAGGCCTCCTGGCCTGAGTCTCCCTGCTGTGTGAGGTGCGGGCATTTGGCAAGCTCCTTCGGGGCCTGGCTGTTAGGACTATTTTAGCTTCTGCTGTGTTCCGGCTCTGCGTGTGGGGCCAATTTCGGGATTTATATTATGGATTTATGCCTTGAACATTGGCTGGAAGTTTACTGCCTTTATTGTATTCATGGCGTTATGCCCTGCTTCCTTCCAAAGCATTCATAAAATTTTACACTAAAGGACGAAGGTGTTAACTAAGGTTTAAAACATGTGCCATGGTCTTACCACTTTGGAAAACCATTTGGCAGTATCTGCTCAGGCTAAATGTGGGCTTCCCCGGTGGCCTAACGATAAAGAATCCACCTGCAATGCACCAGAGAAGGAAGGAAGCAGCAGCCCACGGAATAGTCTACAGTGATGAAAAAGAACATATGATGCTCCATTGCAGCATCAGACACATCCCACAGGTGTGACGGCACACAGAGAACGCCAGACACCCAGAAGCACGCCCGCTTCCGCTTCTGTGATGTGAGGCTGAGCTGACCCGTGTGCTGCCAGGAGGCATAGTGGTTACCCCGCAGGCTTCTGAGCGGTGGTTACCCAGGTGTAGACATTTGTGAAAATCCATCATGCTGAATACTTAAGGACGATAGGGTTTTCTGCATGTTATGCTTCAATTAAAGAAAATATGATAAAACACCCGGTGTATGACTGGTGAGGGACACAGAGATCATAGCACGTCTGAGGGCCCTCCGGGGAGGCCACCCAGCGCCCCACCCCACCAGCTTCCTAGGTTTGTTGCAACGTGGGCCCAAAAGTTCTCCCTGAGCTTCTTGGCAGCTGATACAAAGAGTGAAGCCCATCAGTGACTCAGCTGCTCACTCATTGGAGAGGACAGACGTTTCCCTAACCATGAGCCATAGGAGGACCGCACCCAGGGTGTCTTCTTGGGGTGGCCTGGCAGCGGGATGCCCTCCACCGACAGCTTGAACCCCCTCCTCCCCCGCAGGGTACCGGAAGCTGCTAAAGGACATGGAGGAGGGCCTGATCACGTCGGGGGACTCGTTCTATATCCGGCTGAACTTGAACATCTCCAGCCAGCTGGACGCCTGCTCCATGTCCCTGAAGTGTGACGATGTCGTGCACGTCCGTGACACCATGTACCAGGACAAGCATGAGTGGCTGTGTGCGCGCGTCGACCCCTTCACAGACCACGACCTGGACATGGGCACCATCCCCAGCTACAGCCGGTGAGGCCGGGACCGGTGGGGCCGAGGGGGCTCACGGGGGAGCCTTTGCCTGCTGACCGGTGACAGCCGCCCCTCCCTCCCCCCGCCGCAATTCCCTCTTCCTCTCTTAAGCTCTCTGTGCCCCCAGAAGGGCTTTCCTGGTGGCTCAGTGATCAAGAATCCGCCTGCCAATGGAGGAGACGTGGATTCGATCCCTGGCTTGGGACGATCCCCTGGAGAAAGAAATGGCAACCCACTCTAGTATGCTTGCCTGGAGCATCCCATGGACAGAGAAGCCTGGTGGGCTGCAGTCTATAGGGTCACAAAGAGTCAGGCGTGACTTAGCGACTAAACAGCAACTGCCTCGGGACGTTGTTTTCTTAAATCCCACTGCTTCACCAAATCCCAGAACACCCCCTTCCCATCTGTGCTGGACACTTAGAGCCTGAATTTGTGCTTCTCCGTCCCCCATCTCCCCAGCATCATTCAGTAATTACACAGCAGCAGCCGCCAAGGGCTGAGCATGTCTTCTCCCTGGTCAGACGTCCCAGGCACCTGTAAATGATCAGGAGACTCCAGCCCTGTTGCCCAGGCCAGCCTTTCAAAGCCAGCAAGAGTAGACCCAATTTACAGATGAGGAAACTGAGGCTCAGAGAAGTTAAGGCACCAGGATGAGTCAGTGGCTGAGAGGGTTCAAGCCCAGAGGCTCAGTGCCCAGTCCTCCCTGGGGCTCAGAGCTCACAGCCTGCAGAGAGCCCCCTGCCCCCGTCCAGGCCCCCGCCGGCTTCCCCGCGCCCAGCCCCTGAGGCTCTGCCCTCCCCTCGCCTCCCCAGGGCCCAGCAGCTCCTCCTGGTCAAGCTGCAGCGCCTGATGCACCGGGGCAGCCGGGAGGAGGCCGACACGGCCCACCACACACTGCGAGCCCTCCGGGTAGGTCACCCCGCGCCCCGCCGGCCTCACCCCGCCTCCTGGGGCCCTTCTGGAGGGGATCCCAGGCAGGAGCCACCAGTCTGGCTGGGATGATGGACCGCAGGGGACCGGGTTCCTCAGGAAAAGGGGGGCCCCCAGAAGGAGCCCCACGTCCGTGCCCTCGGCCCGCTGCAGTCTCTGCTGGAACAAGTCCCCAGGCCCTCTCATGCCCTGAGCTCCCGCGTCCGGGACGCTTTGATCCATGCCGAGCGCCTTCCCGCGTCTGCCCAGGGTTGGGCTGGGCGGGAGGGGGGTCCGTCTCCTGCTCTCAGCAGCCCGCGGCCAGCTCTGACCGGTTGATTACCTGATTTCAGAACACCCTGCAGCCCGAAGAACCGCTCCCCACCACGGACCCCCGGGTCAGTCCCCGCCTCTCGCGAGCAAGCTTCCTGTTCGGCCAGCTCCTTCAGGTAGAAGCGCTCAGCACCTGCCGACCTCTCGGCACTGCACATCTGGCCGCGGCCCTGCCCGCTCCCTGCCGAGAAGTGGAGGCTGTGTGCCCGCTGCCCCTCACGTCTCCTGCCCCGCTTTATCTTCACTCTGATGGGTCGGGGGACCACTCTGTGCCTGTAGGAAGCAGACCACGCGTTCGTAAAAGATGGAGCACAGTTAGGGCTGAAAGAAGCTTGGACATCTGAGCTGTTCAGATATTCATAGAAAAGTCAGGAGAGACAGACCTTCCAGAGATCCCAGTCAGTTCAGTCCCTCAGATTCAGCAGTAAATTGATCTCTGAGCATCCCAGTAGTCCATGAGAAAGGGGATTTCCAGCAGATTCTTTAACTCTTATCTGTCACCAAAGCGTTTTAGCTTTTTGTGACCAGAAAGAATTTTTCTCTCGTACTTGATTCTAAAGTTTTTTTCTTTTTTTGGCGGGGGCGGGGGGCGTGGATCATTATACGAGGAACAGTGAACAGCCTATGGGTGGCATATTCCGAAGTGGTCTCACACGAACATAAGCACCTGTGCAGCCTTTTTCTCTATCGCGGGCCGGCACAGGCCAAGAGTCCTGTTAAGACGTCGTCCTGTGAGGGCGCTCCTGAGTTGGCGCTGTGCTAGTGAGGCCCCAGTGCAGCCGGCGTCACTGCACCGCTCCATCCTCATGTTGGAATATAGGAAACCCAGAGAAATGGTTGACGGTGTGACCCTGAAACCCAGGTAGAGGCGGACAGGTAGCAGAAAGGCACGGAGGTGGAGGGGCACCCTGGTGAGATCAGAGTCACCCCAGGAGGCAGGACCACGAGAGACCATGCGTTACTGTGCCCGCACATCACACAAATCCACAACCCTGAGCTTCGGGGGTGACTTGCTCAAAGGCCGGTTAACAAGGGAGCGGGCCTGACAGCCCAGCGCCCTGGGTTTTCCTCCCTGCAGAGGGAGGGTGTGAAGGGATTCGGAGCAGTGCCCGCCACGGGGCGTCCCTTCCTGCCCTCCGGGACTCCGTTCTCTTCGTAGCTGGGTGCAGGCACCCCCCAGAAGACTCGAGGACCCCGGGGAGGGAGGTGATGTCCCTGCATCCGCCCTCCAGGTGGGCCGTCTGTGAGCAGTCCTGCTAGTGGAGGCTCCCAGACACAGGTCTTAGGCAGCTAGAGCGCATCAGGCCCCGCAGTGCCTGCGGGCCCCCTAGGTGTGGTTGGGATTGTGGGGGGGCTCCAGTGGGGGCCTGCCTGGGACCACGCCGGGAAAGCGGGCGTGGGCATTTATCCACTTACTTGCCCACTGACAGTGTCCCAGACGCCTGCTAGGTGTCCCCTATCTCCGGGGGGCAGGGGTGGGGGGGGCCAGGCCCCAGGGCAGAGCTGGGATCTGAGCGGAGGTCTCCCGAGCTCCGAGGGGTTAGGCCGTCCCCACACCCTTCCCTCTGTCCCCAGTTCGTCAGCAGGTCTGAGAACAAGTACAAGCGGATGAACAGCCACGAGCGGGTGCGAATCGTCTCGGGGAGCCCACGGGGCAGCCTGGCCCGGTCCTCGCTGGATGCCACGAAGCTCCTGACCGAGAAGCAGGAAGGTGTGCGCACTTCGGCAGCCTCGGGCTCTGGGTGGGCCAAGTGGGTCCCAGAGAGCAGGGAGGAGCCGCCCTGGTGTGGGCGGGAGGACCAACAGCCTCCTGGGCAGCATCCTGCCAGACTCCCCACCACTGATGCCCCCGAGGTTGAAGCCCAGTCGTTGTTTAGTCTCCAAGCCCTGACTCTCTGCGACCCCAGGGACTGCAGCGCCAGCCTTCCTGGTCCTTCACCATCTCCCAGACTGTGCTCAGACTCATGTCCATTGAGTCAGCGATGCCATCCAACCATCTCATCCTCTGTTGTCCCCTTCTCCTCCTGCCCTCAATCTTTCCCAGTATCAGGGTTTTTTCCAATGAATCATTTCTTCAAATCAGGTGGCCAAAGTATTGGAGTTTCAGCTTCAGCATCAGTCCTTCCAATGAATATTCAGGACTGATTTCCTTTAGAATTGAGTGGTTTGATCTCCGTGCGGTCCAAGGGACTCTCAGGAGTCTTCTTGAGAACCGCAGTTTGAAAGCATCAGTTCTTTGGCGTTCTGTCTTCCTTATGGTCCAGCTTCTGCACGTGATGTGACAACTGAAAAACCATAGCCCAGACACCCGTGTTAATTGGAGCTGTTTGCTTTGGAGCCTTTACTTACTGATTCCCCTCTGAGCGCCTCCTGCCACTTATCCTAAAGCCCGAAAGAGGCCACTCAGTGTACTGTCCCCCTGGGGCAGGCCCCGCTGGTGGGACCCAGCCCTTCCACCCGCCTCCTGGGGCCAGGCTGGCCCTGGCGCTGATGCTCCCAAGGGCCGGGGTGCCTCTGCAGTGCAGCCTCAGTCCAAGGCCCTCCCTTGAGAGCTGAGCACCGGGAGTGTGTTCCAGGCTTGCTGTCTGCCTCCCGCCACCACTGCCCCTCCTGGTCTGTGGGCTGGGCCGACTGTCTGCCTGACCCAGCGTTGTCACCCCAGCTTCCAAAACAGGGCCCGGCCCCCCGGTCACACCTAAACTCTCCTGGTGGTGGAAGGCCATTCCGGGCCTTGGGCTTCACTATGTGCAGTGCTTTTAAGAACTACCCCCAGATGTCCCTTCCCCAACCCCCAAATGGTTTTCAAGGCTCTGTGGAGCCAGGAGGGTCCCCGGGTGCCCTGGCCCAGCTGTAACCAGCCCTTGCCTGCCCCCTCCCAGAGCTGGACCCAGAGAGCGAGCTGGGCAAGAACCTCAGCCTGATCCCCTACAGCCTGGTGCGCGCCTTCTACTGCGAACGCCGCCGGCCCGTCCTCTTCACGCCCACCATGCTGGCCAAGGCGCTGGTCCAGAAGCTGCTCAACTCCGGGGGTGCGATGGAGTTCACCATGTGCAAGCCGGGTGAGTCCCCGCAGGCGGCCCCGCCCCCCTCCTCCCCGCCCTCCTCCCGCTCTTCCCCCTCCTCCTCCTCTCTTTCCCTTCTCCTCCTCCCATCCTCCCCCCTTCCTTCCCCCCTTCCTCCCCTCCCACCCTCCTCCCCCTACTTTCCCCTCCCCCACTCCTCCATCAAGGGCTCCGGAGCAGCTGGAAGGCTGCACACCGCTGCCATGGAGAGTGTAAAGTGGGGCCCTGACCTTGCCCTCAGTTTAGAAGCCTCAGGCTCTAAATGTGGCAGAAGGGGACCCAACGGGCAGCTCCACGGAGTCTAGGAAGCAGAGCAGAGCCCAGAGGGGACAGTGGGCCCGAGACCCCCGAGCGGGCCTCAGGACCGGCCTCTCCTCCCGCAGATGTGGTTACCAGAGATGAGTTCCTCAGGAAGCAGAAGATGGAAACCATCATCCACTCGCGGGAGAAGAACCCCAACACCTTCGAGTGCGTGGTCCCTGCCCACATCGAGGCCGTGGCGGCCAAGGTGAGGCGGGCTGGAGGCTGGCGGGGCTGGGGGGGGGTGCAGACCTGCTCCCCGCCTGCCCGCCCTGGCCCAGCAGACCTGCTCCCCGCTGCCCGCCCTGGCCCGGCGAACCTGGGGGGCTGCAGACCTGCTCCCCGCCACCCGTCCCCGGCCCAGTGCACCCCGTCCTCACTGCCTCTGCCACGTGCGGGCTTCTCCAAGCCCTGCTCCCCGGCTCCCACAGGCACTTAGGTTTGCAACCTCCTTCTATGTCTTTCCTTTTTTTTTTGGTAATTTTGTCTTTATTCTCGTTTGTTTGTTGGCGGTGCTGAGTCTCCGTGCCCGTGCGGGCTCTCTCTGGCTGCACTGCTCCAGCTTGTCATTGCAGTGGCTTGTCTTCTTGCAGAGCACAGGCCCTAGGGCACCTGGGCTTCAGTGGTTTCGGTTCCCAGGCTCTAGCGCGCAGGCTCACGTGGGGTCCTCCCAGACCAGGGATCGAACCCCTTCTTCTGCGCTGGCAGACAGATTCTTTACCTCTGGGCCACCAGGGAAGCCCTCCCCTGTTTCTGGTGGCTTCCTGGTGCTGGCCGTCTGGTCCACGTTGTTTTGGATGTGTGCGCGCCTGGCTCTCATAACAGGGCCAGAGGTAGCGAGCGAGCGGGCAACAGGGACCCTGTTCTCCAAACTGGGGAGAAGGACCATCAGGAGTGTTCTAGGCAGTGGTGCAGGAAAGCTGTCTGTAGGCAGTTTGGAATCTTTTGGACCTGGGCTTCATGACCCTGGCCGGCCCTGAGCACAGAGTTCTTCCTCGATCTGGGTCTGAACAAAGATGGGGCTCTCGGCCTCTCTGGGGCAGCGGCAGGAGCAGGTGTCCAGCCCGGAACTCTGAATTATGCCGTCCAGCCGATGGTCTCTCCCACACCCTGCCGCCTTGTCACACCGATCAGAGCTCGAGCAAAGCTGTCAGCCAGCCTTGAACAGTGTGTTGGGTATTAAAGTTCAGGGAATTCTGACAGCCGGGGTGGATGGGAAACAGTGGGCAGGGTTGGAACTGAGATCGTTTCAGCTGCAAAGGAGATTGCATTCAAGAATCTGTGCTGTTAGAAGTCCAGGAGTGGCTGTACAGTCGAGACAGGGGAGCGGTGGCTGGAAGGGCGTGGGAGCCGGGGGATGGCCATCTCTGCTGCTGGGCCTGGGGCCGGTTCCACCGGCACGCTCAGTCTGCGGCAGTCCACTGAACTGCCGGCGTAGGAACACGTGCGCTTTTCTGTATTCAGGTTGTTTCGGTGCGCAGGGGTTTTCAAGTGGCACCTTCAGTAAAACAGGGACCATCCTTCAGAAACGATGAGCTCCCAGGCCTCAGGAAGTTGTACCTGAGAACCCCTCCATCCTCGCGGGACCCTCCAGCCCGCCCCACCCTCCAGGTGTCTGCCACCCCTGTCCTAGTACCACGAGTGCTTCTGGAGGTGGAATAGAGAAGCAGGTGTCCTCCACGCTGACTGATTTTTATTAAGACTCATTCACGCCGCTTGATTCACCCCAGGCTGGGTGCCGGGCTCCTCCCCGTGCCCGGCCCTGTGCAGGGGAGTCAGGAGTCCAGAGAGGTGGGCTTGCGTCTCGGAGGTTGGGTTCCGCTGGTGGCACTCGGGGGCTCTCTAGCCCCATGGAGCTGGCCCTGCCCCAGGCGCCCAGGTGGGCTGGCAGGGCGGTGGGCCCCCGCTGACCGCTGGCCACTGTACCTGCAGAACAAGCACTGTCTGCTGGAGGCGGGGATCAGCTGCACCAGAGACCTGATCAAGTCCCGAATCTACCCCATCGTGCTCTTCGTCCGCGTGTCAGAGAAGAACATCAAGAAGTTCCGGTAGGGCTCCGGGACCCCCCGCCCCAGGTCTTCTACTCCCCAAGCTCTGGGGTCCCCAGGAAGAGCTGCTGGCTGTGTCCAGCACACCCCCACCCCCACCCCAAACATCCCTTTAGTGTCTGTCCCCAGTCCAGCGGGACATGGCCCTAACCCCCCAGATTGAAGACAGTAACACACACACACACATCCCCAGGAGGGTGAGCACCAGGTGCCCCCGGTGCTCTGGGAAGCCAACACCTCTGGAGCAGACCCACCACAGTGAGGCCAGGCCCGGACATGTGTGGGACACCAGGCCCTGTGGGACATGATGTTCAGTGAAATGAGCCAGACACAGAAAGACAGCTGCTGCCACGATTCCACTTGTCCAAGGGCCGTCCAGGAGTCAGATGCCAGAGACGGAGAGTAGAAGGGTGGGTGGGTGGGTCGGTGGGGAGTGATGGTTTAATGCACGGTTCCAGTTTTACATGAAAAAGTTACGGGGATGGAGGCACATCAATGTGAATCACTTACCGCTGCTGAACCATACCCTTAAAAATAGTCAAGATGAGAGGTTTTGTTTTCTATGAACTTGATCACAATTAAAAATTTAAATGGACCTATTTTTTAAAAAAAAAAAGTCCGCACCTCTTAGACTTCCCTAATGAAGAGAATAAAAGGGCACAGTGCAAAGGTGCGGAGGGTGGACACCGTGCAGAAACACAGCCGGGAAGGCGGCGGGGTGGGCCGGGCCAGGGGTGGGCGCCGCCAAGCCACGCCCGCAGCCTGGCCCACGCCGCGTGCGTGTCTCCCCGCCCGCCCGTCTGCAGGAAGATGCTGCCCCGGCCCGAGACGGAGGACGAGTTCCTGCGCCTGTGCCGGCTGAAGGAGAAGGAGCTGGAGGCGCTGCCTTGCCTGTACGCCACGGTGGAGGCCGACGCGTGGGGCAGCCTGGAGGAGCTGCTGCGCGTCATCAAGGACAAGATCGCCGAGGAGCAGCGCAAGACCGTCTGGGTGGACGAGGACCAGCTGTGAGGCGGGGCCGCCGCCGCGTCTGAGCGGGACTCGGCGCGGGGTGTCCGGATCCTGAGGGGCGAGGGACACCCTGCCGCCTTGATGGCCTGGGGCGGGGGCTGCTCCGGCCTCCGGGTTAGGGAGCCCCTCCAGGGAGCCCCAGAGCAGGTGTGTCTCCGGAGGGAGCACGAAGCCGTCTCTTCCACCCGGCCCTGACCTGCTGAGTCGGCCAGCCCGTGCTGGCCTGAGAGGGGAGGCAGGACCCCCCAGGAAGGACGCAGAGCTGGTTGGGAGGCCGGCGGCCCCTGGAAGCCGGGACAGCAGTTGAATGTAACGCATGGAACAGGAGGGCTGCCCGTTGGGTGGGCGCCGAAAGCCAGGCGTCCCCCAGCCCTGGGGACACAGGAGAGGCACATTCCCAGGCAGAAGGGGAGTGTGCGATGCTGTTATTTTTCTTGCATTAAAATATCTCCATTTCCTTATTTTCAACCATTTGTTTGATAGTTTGCTTCCCTGGTGGCTCCGCTGGTAAGAAATCCGTCTGCGATGCGGGAGACCTGGGCTCCATCCCTGGGTTGGGAATATCCCCCGGAGAAGGGACCGTCTACCCACTCCAGTATTCCGGCCTGGAGAATTCCATGGACTGTGTAGTTCACGGGATCCCAAAGAGTCGGACACAACTGAGCGACTTTCACTTCCCCTTTGAAGGACTTTCAGCTCTTGCAGGCTTCCTAGCTGCAAACCACCCCCAGCAAGCTCAGTTCAGGCCCCGAGTCATGTGCAGGGTGAAGGCGGGGTGACGGTGCACCCCAGTTTTCCCAGGACACACCTGGTTTACACCTGGGTCTGAGGGTAATAACTAATAGCACCCTCTAAGATGTGTTCTGATTTGGACGATGCATTATACCTGGGACGGGCCCCTCTTTCGCGGGCTGCCTAGAAGGTCTCACTGTCCACACCCCTAAGTCGGACATGATTGAGCGGGCGCACGCACACGGCAAGAGCCAGCAGGCAATGCTTCCTCCAGAACGAGCCGCAGAGCCAAGTTGGATGTGCCGGGTCTGGAGAGACCATGATTCCAGTGGTCCCGCCGAGATTATCTAGGGCCAGATAAGCCATGCGAGGAGATGGGGCGCTGGAGGGTCTTCCCCTTCTATCTTGTTAGAGCGCTACGAGAAACAGTAAATCTTCCCCGAGCCCGGGCAGTCATGTTTCCACTTAGAAACCATTGCCTCCTCGTAAGAACTGAGAGCCCACGGGGGCAGACGTGACTGGAAAAGAGTCCCGGAGTCAGAGGCCCCTGATTTATTTATATTTACTTAACTGCGGAATTCTCAGGCTTGTGCAGAATAATCAAAACGGCAGCTTGCATATAATTGGGGATGGTGGGGGGGGTGTGGACAAAGAGGGGTGAAGACAGGCCACACTTGAAATACCTTGAGAGAATTTGTAGTGGGTTTTCTCCCCAAGTAATCTTCGGCAGGATGCAGGCTGCAGGGCTGTATGCATGTTAATGAGCTGGGATGGGAGGAGAGAAGGGCGAGTTCTGTGGTCACTCCCTAGGTAAAAGCGGACACCTGTGTGTACACCCACACTTTCCTAGGGAGAATTCCAAGCTGCTTCAGATTCCTAAGGGGTCCTGTAATTCCGTCCCCCCACGCCAAGTTAAGACCCATCGTTCTTGAGTTGGGCAAATGTTAGCCACTATTTTTGAGCTCCTGCACTGTGCCAAGCACTTTATAAACGTTCTCTTGCTTACTGTCCCCAAACTCTTCTCCATGTTATACAGAAGAAAATTGAGGTTCAGAGAGGTTACATCACTTGGCCGAGATCACACAGCTGATGGCCGGAACCCCGCCCAGGCCTGGCTGATCTGCCGCCTGCAGGCCCTTGGCTGGATCTTCCAGCTCAGAGGTCCTGTTCAGGGCCCTGGTGGCTTCTCCGTGCCTGGCTGGGGAAGTGGTTGGTGTCCAGGGCAGTGTCTGGACTGGGGCCAGGTCGCCCAGCGATCAGATCAAGAAGACGTGGACTTCCTCTCGTGGACCGAGGCAGCCTTCTGCCCGGCCGTGCCACCTGGGCCGGCCCTGGGCATCTGCCTCCCCAGGCTGCTGTCTGGGGACAAGAAGGGGGCAGCGCAGGAGGGGAGTGCCTGGGCTCCGGAGCCGTCCCGCTGCACTCGGACCCCGAGGGCCTCTGTCCTCCTGTACATGTGTCCCCTGGCTCCCTCCCCGCCCGGGGTCTGTCTCTGGCGGCCCCCACCGTCTCGGCTCCCACCGCCCTCACCCAGGCCCGCATCCTGGAGTCACCAGGCTGTGTGTTGCTGGGGAGAGAGAGCCCAGGAATAACTCCATCCTCAAGGGACTCTGAGCAGCTTCAAGGAGGCCGCAAGTGCAGAACACCTCCCCGCCCGGCCCGAAGCGGCCGTGGGTCACAGGGACCGTCATCTGCAAGGGACCGGGAGCCTCAGAAGGGAGAGGCTTCGAGAAAGACGTGTGGTTCATCCTCGTTTCCAGTCTGGGATTTTTGTACCTGTTTTTTAATTAAGCATTCAGAGGTCAGAAGCTGCGCGTTCTAAGAGGCCACCCTGTAAAATTCTCAGCCCTGCCGGTCCCCACTCCCTACACACAGGAGCCCGCCCTTCTCGGGTCTGTGAGCCTCCCCAGTCCTCCCCACAGACAGGCAGGACCCGTTCCTAGCCCCGCTCTGTTGCACAACCGAGAACAGATTATTCACACTGTTCTCTGCTTGCTTCCCCCCCTCCCCTTTTAACTGAAGCATGTATCTGGGGACCCTCACAGCTGTCTATAGAGTCCCTGTCTGGACCCATCATTTCCTTGGCCGCCCGCATCAACAACCCCAGGAACAGCTGTGCCCTTCACCCCGCTACCCGGAGTCCCTGCAAGACACGCTCCCCAGAGAGGGGTTTGCGGGGCGGCTTCCCTCCCCCCGGGGCCACAGCCCCCTCCCCAGGGGTCTTTCACTGCTGACGCCGGGCCCTCTGCTCCCAGACCCCTCCATTCCAGCTTCCCCACCCCGACCCACAGCGGCCGCTGGCATCTGGAGGACCCTCTCGACGCCACCCTCAAGCCGGGGCCACGCTCCACAGTCCCGACACCCTGACGTCTGGCGCTGCTCTTGCCTGCAAAAGGATACGTGTGCTTTGTGAACTGTGACCGTTCCCAGTGGTCAGGGGCGGCCTTTGGTGCGGGGACCCTGGTCCACCTCCACGAGACAGGTGCTGACCCTGCCCCCGTCCTCTCGAGACGGTTGTCCACACGGGCCCCACACTGAGTCCACCCCTCCACCCCACCCTCCCGCTGACCCGGTCACTCGGCCAGACACCTGGCTCCCATTTTCTGTCTCTCACGCACACGCACACGCACGCATCACCACGTTCTTGGTCACTTCATCTTGTTGATTAAACTCTACTCCCTGCCAAACCCGTTGGCCTCTCCCGTGTCCCACGGCCACCACCCTGGTCCAAGTGGACCTCATCTCTCCTGGGACGACCCCCCACGTGGCACGTACCACACCGGGCCACGTCAGCCCTCCGGCGTTCCCCCTGGATGATGGGGCCTCACACACTGTTCCTCTTCTCTGAAGCACTTCTTTGCACTCTGCCTGACCAGCTCCCACCCGTCCACCGGGTGTCCCCGGACCACCTGGGGGAGAGGCGTCTCCCTTCCACACCCCGTCGCCCTCATCGTCCCGCCTTTGGGCCTTTGTAATGACTCTGTCGTCTGTCTTGGCCTCTTGACTATGAGCTGCCCAAGGGTAGGGAGCATGCCCGTCTCATTCACCCTACGCCTCCAACGCCCAGGTGCTGGCAGCCTGCTGGGATTGGACACACAAGAAAGCAAGTCACTGCATTCCATCAGAGTTTTCCAGGGACCAGCAAGGATGTGATGGGCTTCTCAGGTGGTGCTAGTAGTAAAGAATCTGCCTGCAATGTAGGAGAGCTGGGTTCAGTCCCTGGGTCGGGAAGATCTCCTGGAGAAGGAAAATGGCAACCCACTCCAGTATTCTTGCCTGGAGAATCCCATGGACAGAGGAGCCTGGCAGGCTACAGTCCATGGAGTCACAAAGTGTCGGACACGACTGAAACGACTTGGCACGCGCACAAGCAAGGATGTACAAGAGTGATGTGAGCCAGAGGAAGGCAACAGGTGGGGACCGTGGCAACCTGGGAAACACAGTCCATCCGAGAGCGGCCGCTGGAACTCAGCCCCAGCTGCTTGGTTCCACTCAGGAAGCGAGCTCTGTCTTGCCAGATCCTCTGGTCACTCAACCAAGGCGACTCCCAAGTTCCTGCAGAGTCTGGACCAGCCTGCATCAGGCATTCGCCCCTGCCTTGACCAGCCATGGGTACTGGCCGGCAGGGTTGGGGGACCTGCCATTTGTAGAGAAGGGGTCATAAGTGGGGGTCCCTCAAAGACCCTCCCCACTCTGTAATTCCGGCTTTCCTCATGGCCTTAGGCTTTGGAGGAGAAAACAATAATCCAAGAAGACATCAGAGATCATTTCCCACATGGGCAGCTCGGAGACGCAGCTCAGAGACGACAGTAAGTGGCACACGGCTGATCCCCTCTGTGGCCCTCCCTCGGCTCACAGCTAACTTTTCTCTGGATCCAATCATGTTGTTGAATTTTTATGCATTTTTTTAATGTAAACTGAAGGCAGAGGTCACTTTTGCTCTCAGGGCTCCTGGGGGTCTCCAGGGAGCTGGGCCCACCGTGGGCTTCTCCTAAGGGGCCAGGTCCCGCCCCACAGGCCTGGGTGGGGCTGTGGTTGGCTGGCCCAGCAGCTCCCTAGCTCTTGTTAGCAGAGCTCTGTTGATGGACAAAGCAGCAATGGCAGGGCTGGGGAGCCGCGGCCACGCCGGCCAGCCTGCCTGCACTCACACTGATTCACCACCACCTCCCTTTCGCTATCTGCTCGCGCCCGCCTCTGAGCGCCGCTGCAGGTAAGTCTGGCGGGGATGGCTGCTTTGGGGGGCCCTAGACCTCCGATCTCAAAAAAAGACCCCACCAAACTAACCAAGGAGCACCTCCCACGGATGAGCGCACCTCCTGTGTGCTGGGAACCTTCCCGTACGTCATTTCCAAACCTGGCACACAACTGTGCCCACAGGAAATATCACCCCGTTTAACAGCTGGGGAACCTGAGGCTGGGAGGGGCCTTGCCGCCGCCCCCCCAGCCCAGGAAGGGGAGGAGCTGAGACTTGAGAGGGAAACCTCAGGATGCCCCTCACAGCTGCCGGGGGCTTCCGGGTGTGGACTCACCAGGAGCTGACATCAGGCTCCAATTTAGGGGCAGGGGTCAAGGTCAGACAAAAGTCAGGGAGACCGGCGTGCTTATGGGGGAGCACCGAAGAGGGAGAGGGCTCCCCTCATCCCTGCACAGGTCACAGGGGTCACCGAGATGCAGGCGCCTTTGCCTCCGTCCACCCTGGCCCCTCACCGGTCACCCACCCGTGCTGACCCCATGCCCCTCACCCCCTGCACTGGCCTTGGTGCCAACAAAGCCCCCCGCACCCAGGAGCACCCGGGGGCCTGGGTCCCTGGGGCCTGGGCTTGCCCTCCCCGGCAGAACCGTGCAGGCAGGAAGTCTGGGTCTCGGGCGTAGGGGGAAACACCGCGCGGCTGCTGCCCGGGAAGGGGGGGTGTGCAGGAGAAAGAGCAGAGGAGGGTTTGGGCTTTCTGGTTTGTTTGGATTCTAAAATTAGCCGCTGGCGAGTGAGGGGGCCGAGGGCTCACACCCCGCTCTCGGCCCAGGCTGCCCCGAAACCCCAGGTGCTTGGCTAAAAATTGTATTGAAAGTTTCCGAGCCGGTTGGGGTGACTGGAAATGAATCTGTGATACAGGAATTTCTTTCTTTCCTATCACATGTCGTGCTCGGTTCTGATCTTGTTTTGACCGACGCAGCGTGTCTCCCCCAGCCTTCGTGTCTCTGACTGGACATGAGTGTGGGTGTGAGGCTGCGAAATCATGTTTGCCTCGGGGTGGGGGTGGGGGCAGGCGGGGTGGGGGAGCTGGGAAACAGAAAGACAGACAGGCAGAGAGACAGAGCTCGAGGCCGAAAGACTGTCGGCTCCTCCAGAACGAGGGCCACTCTTCCCCTCGGGTGCCCCCAGCCGAGGTCCAGCGCCGGGCGGGCACCAGGCGTCTCGGAGGCAGGTGTGTTCGGACGGGCCGCACAGGAGGGGGTCCTGTGCATTTTGGGGCTGGACAGGCAGCAGCCCAGGGGTGCCCTGGGGACCCCTGAGTGCTAAGATAACTTCCTGGGGCTTCCTGGGGGTACGGTGGATAAGAACGCACCTGCCCATGCGGGGTTCGACGCGGGTTCGATCCCTGGTCCGGGAAGATCCCCCAGGCCCCGGAGCAGCTGAGCTGCGTGCACCACGGCCCCGAGCCTGCTCCACCCCCTGAGGCCCGCGTCCAGAGCTGTGCTCCACAAGAAGAGGAGCCCCCCCAGCAACCAGGGAGAAGCCCAGCCAGCAACGAGGACCCAGAACAGCCAAAAGCAAACAATAAATGAGTAAAGTTATTTTTTAAAAAGATGCCTTTCTGTAACCCGCCTCCCTAGGAAAGGTCATCTGTAAAATGAAGCTATAAAACCTGGGTGACATGCCCCATGGGGTCACCGTGAGGCCCAAGCGAGCACACACGGAGACCCTGCCAGGTTGGCGTATCCAGCCCTGCTGTTGTCAATCGCAGGTCTAGTGAGGCCGGGCCCCTTGGCTTCTTCAGTGGGATTTGCCCACATTAGACACTCAAACCAAAAACGTGCCATTTCCCCCCAAATCCTCTCCCCCTTCCCTCCTCCGTACATGGCATCACCCCCCACCAGTCATTCAAGCCAGAAGCCTAACCCTCAGCCCCACTTCATGACTTCCAATCCTCGGTCTCTCCGCAGCCCCGCGCAGGGCCAGCCCCATCGACCAGATCATCCCCAACTGGTCAACCCGACCCACAGCGACTCATCCATGTTTGTGCCATGAACCCCCTGGACACCTGAAAACCCAGAGACTCCTCCTTGGAATAACAGTCTCCACATTGGAGTTCAGTTGATTTACAGCTTTGCGTTAGTCTCAGGTGGACAACAAAGCGACTCAGTAACATTTCTTCAGATTCTTTATATGTTTCACGTCTTTAATGACATGTTTTGGTGGTTTAGTCACTCCGTGGTGTCCGACTCTTGTAACCCCATAGACTGTAGCCCGCCAGGCTCCTCTGTCCATGGGATTCTCCAGGCAAGAACACTGCAGTGGGTTGCCATTTCCTTCTCCAATGACATGTTTTAAGATATGTTTATGATATGTTTCATATCTTTTATGACATGTTTCAGATATATTAGTGTAATTGCTGAATATTGTTCCCTGGGCTTACAGTAAATCCTTATTGTTTCTCTGTTCATATATAGCAGTATATGTTAAACTCTTAATTTGTTCTCCTCCTTTCATCTTTGGTAACCATAAGTTTATTTTCTGCATCTGTGAGTCTGTGTCAGTTTTGTAAATAATTCCGCTGTATTATTTTTCAGATTCTACATATAAGTGATGGCATATAATATTTGTCTTTGTCTGACTGACTTCACTTTGTGTGATAATATGTGGGTCAGATTATCATGCTGCTGCAAATGGCCATATTTCATTCTTTTTTACGGCTGACTAGTATTCCATTGTGTATATACCTCATCTTTTTTATCCATTCCTCTGTCGATGGACATTCGGGTTGTCTCCATGTCTTATCTATTGTGAACAGTGCTTCTATGCACATAGGACTGCATGAATATTTTTTAATTATAGTTTTGTCTGACTATTCACCTGGGAGTAAGCTGGCTGGGTCATATGGTAACTCTGTTTTTGGTTTTTAAGGAGCCCCAATACTGTTTTCCATAGTAGTTTCACCAATTCACATTCCCACCAACAGTGTAGGAGGGCTCCCTTTTCTCCACAGCCTCTCCAGCATCAAAGTAACATTTCTAGATGCATAAAATGAAATTCATAGGCTTGCAAAGGAAGCTGTCTTTGTTGAAATACGGTTATCAAAATATTTAAAGAGCAAACCCATAATTTGGTAACTTATGTGCTTTGCTGAGAAGGTGTTAAATAACAATATTCAACAAGAAGACCCAACGATGGGGCGGACCACTATCATTATCCCAGGGTCGGGGGGAGCACAGGGGGGGTCTCAAGTCTCCTGTGACAGCCGCAGGGGACACGGGGACCCCGGGCTTCTGTCCATCAGCTAGTCCCAGAGGCTCCACAGTCCTGAGGCCACCGTGTCCACTCACAGTGGAAGGAGAGACGCCCTTTCAGTCAGGGGTTCAAGAAAATGAAGATGTAATTTTTCCAGTCAAAACTCACAGACCCCACCCGCCCCCTGGATCCTGTGCACGGACCCAAGTGCAGAGCCCCAGCAGAGGGGCGTCTTCCTGGAGCACGACTGGGTCGCCTCACTCCCCTGCTGCAGACCTTCCCACTGGGCGGTGCGGGGGGTGGATGAGCGTGACCGACCCTGGCTCAGCAGCCGGCCCCGTCTGGCCCCGCCGGGCGCCTTCTCCACACCCAGCCAGGCTGGACGAGCCTCTCGGGGGCACCTCCCCCAACCCTTCCCATCTCCTCTGCTGGGGGTGTGTCCCCCCAGTTCTGTCTAGCCCTCCTTGTCCCCCCACCAGATGTGGTGAAGACCCAGCCCCCATTCACATGCAGGTGGCCTTGTTTGGAAACATGGTCTTTGCAGGTGTAATCCGGTGAAGATGAGCTACAAAGCTTCAGGTACGCGCGACACAGGAGTTCTGGGGCCTGACTGACAGTGCAGTGAGACTGGGTAACAACACTGCATCGCACAAGTGAGTTTGCTATGAGGATGCGTCTTCAATAAAGAGTTCTGGGACTTCCTCGTGCTCCCGTGCTTAAGACTCCACACTTCCAATTCAGGGGCTGAAGATTCCATTGACCCCTCGTTGGGGTCACCAAAGCATAAAACAGAAGCAATAACTGTAACAAATCAGTCAAGACTTTAAAAATGGTCCACATCACAAAACTCTTTAAAATAAAAAGACTTACCATACAACGGGCTTCCCTGATAGCTCAGTTGGTAAAGAATCCGCCTGCAATGCAGGAGACCCTGGTTCGATTCCTCTGTCGGGACGATGCATTGGAGAAGGGAGAGGCTGCCCACTCCAGTATTCTTGGGCTTTCCTGGGGGCTCAGCTGGTAAAGAGTCCACCTGCAATGCGGGAGACCTGGGTTTGATCCCTGGGTTGGGAAGATCCCCTGGAGAACAGAAAGGCTACCCACTCCAGTATTCTGGCCTGGAGAATTCCATGGACTGTATAGTCCACGTGGTCACAAAGAGTCGGACATGACTGAGCGGCTTTCACTTTCACTCACCACACATACGCACGCGCGCACACACACACACACACACACACACACAGGCAGCCACGCAAGGGGATGGATTAGTTAACTTGATTGTGGCAATCTTTTCACGATGAATGCATATATCAAAACATCAAGCAGTACAACTTTAATGTTTATAAATTTTATATGTCAAAGAACTTCTCTGAACACAACAAAAAATCGACGAGGTCATAGTGCACCAAGGGTGTCTCTAATCCAGTGACCAGAGTCCTCAAAGGAGAAGCATGGAGGAGAGCTGGATATAGAAACTCAGAAAGAGCATGCCTGTGTGAGGACAGAGGCAGGAGCTGGGGTGATGTGGCCACAAGCCAAGGAAAATCTGGGGGCCGCCAGAGCCGGAAGAGGCGGGAAGGACCCTCCCCTGGAGCCCTGGACGGAGACCAGCCCTGCGGCCACCTTGATGGCGGAACTCTGGCCTCCAGAACCAAGAGCGAGGACGTTTCTGTTGCTTTAAGGCACATGGTTCAAGGTCATCTGTTACAGAAGCCACAAGAAACAGACCCAGGATGTAAGCTCCAGCAGAGCAAGTCGCTTTCCTGGTCGCCTGGTCACGCACGCGGTCGGCGCTCAGTGTTTGGAAGGCTGACTGCGTTTTCAGAGATGTCCAGGTGGGGGCGGCACTTTCGTCCATGGCGGCGCAGGCCCCCAGGTCTCACGCTGACCACCACCCTGGACTCAGGCTACCTCCCTGGCTGGGTCTGCAGTCAGAGGGCGGGGCTTGGACGTTCCCCACGCCCCTGGGACCTCCTCCTGGGTCTCTTTCATCCTTCTGTCCCCAAACCTGGATCATGCTGGGAGTGCTGGCGAGAAGGAGCCAGGGTGCAGCCGGGGCGGGGGTGGGCCAGGCTCACGGCGGAGGACCCGCAGCCTCCTTACGATGGCCCTGAGACTGCATCTGACCTTGAGGGTGTGTCTGACCTTGAGCGTAGCTGGACCCCAAAGCAGGAAGGAAGGCAGACCTGCGGACAGAGCTTGGGCCGGGGAGGCCGGGCCCAGAACTCACCCCAAGGAAGTCCATCTCACGCCTGGCCCCGAGGCCCTGACAGCTTACAGCAAACAACTCCCCAGATGTCATGGTGGCCCCGTGCTCCAGAGGAGAGGGAGGGGGAAAGACAGGCCTCCAACACGGGTGCAGTAAGAGCAGCTCAAGCTGACCCTGGTCCTCCCGGAGCAAGGGCAAGGGGCTGAGGGGGTCTGGCCTCATCCACCCGGGCGGGGGAGTCCCCACGTGGCCACACCTGCAGGAACCACTTCTGGGTCATGAGCGGGAAGTGGGGTGGCCAGCTTAACCCGGGGGTATTGCCATCTGAAATGCAATTTCTGATGCCCACCCCCTCCCACAGCTCTTAGTGGTGCAGAGAGGATTGAGGAGGGCGTGGGAAGAAGGTGCCCAGATGCCCTGAGCCTGGAGGAGGAGCCAAGGAAGCCGGTGTGCATGTCAGGAGACATCTCAGTGCCATCTACTGATCTGGGTTCTTGTTCTTTAGTCGCTAAGTCATGTTTGATTCTTTTGCGACCCCATGGACCGTAGCCCGCCTGGCTCCTGTGTCCACAGGATTTCCCAGGCAAGAATACTGGAGTGGGTCTCACTTCTTTCTCCAGGGCATCTTCCCAACCCAGGGATTGAACCCGCGTCTCTTGCGTCTGCTGGGTTGGCAGGCGGATTCTTTACAGCTGAGCCACCAAGGAGGCCACTGATCTGGGAGGAAGGCGTTAAACGCGTCTGCTGATCTGGCCAGCCTTGCTCACGCTGTTATCATCAGCCTCAGGGTTTACAGCCATCGTCAGCTCGAATTACCATCGACTGGTATATTTTTCCAGACATCTTCTTTCCTTTTTCTTTCTATCCTTTTTTCTTGACTGTGTGCATGTGTGTGTGCGCGTGCACACACGCGTACATCCATCAGTTTCAGCAAAAGAGTTTCTAGGCTGAGAAGACTCCTAGTGCCCTCTAGTGGTGAGAAGGGCTTCCGATGTTGTGCGTGTGTGTACGGGTGTGTGAACATAGTTGTGTGTGTGTGGCTGTGTGCGCGGCTGTCTGTGTGATTGTATGTTGTGTGTGTGGCTGTGTGTGTGGCTGTGTGTGTGTGGTTGTGTGTGTGGTTGTGTGTGTGGCTATGTGTGTGGCTGTGTGTGGCTGTGTGTGTGGTTGTGTGTGGCTGTGTGTGTGTGGTTCTGTGTGTGTGGCTGTGTGTGTGTGTGTATGTGTGTGTGGTTGTGTGTGGTTGAGTGTGTGTGGCTGTGTGTGTGCACACATTTGTGTGCATATGTTTGTGTGCACATGTGTTTGTGTGTGTCCGGACACGTGAGCACACACATCTCCTCATGATGGTGGGGAGTCAGGTCGGTGGTGATGGCACACACGGGGGTGCTGGCCCCTCGGTCATAGCTCACACACCTGGGTGGAGACCCCGCCCCGGCTTTGCCCCGTCACCCCGGCCCCGTCGGTGGCCCAGTTCCCTCCAGGCTGTGACTGCCACCTGGCCGCCGATGCCCCTTGCCCTCTTCAAAGTCTCCCAAACAGGCAACTGCCCGTTTGGCAAACCCAGCCCCCCACAGATCGTCCCCCAGGCCGCGACCCCGCTCTCCGCCAGGGCGACAGGAGTCTCCCTGCGTCCGCAGGGAAGGGGCCTCCCTGGGTAGCTCAGGCCGCAGAACTCCTGCGCGGCTCCTGGAGCGGGAACCAGGGCCTCCCTCCTGGGCAGCAACGCGGAGCAGAAAGGGCGAGCTCATCCCCCTGCAGCCGGGGCCCCCGAGGCCTCGTACCACCCGGGAGGTCCCCAGCCTCTAAAATCCATCCCGACGCATCCCGCGCCCCCATCGCTGGACCGGGGTGGCCTGTGTGAGAAGGAAGTGCTCTCCAGACGCCCTGGGGTTACTGACGCCCCAGGAGCAGGGTGGCTCTGAGGACCACGTGAACTCGAGAGCTGTCTCCGTGTTCCCAGCGTGCCCTGGGCACGGATCTGCGTGAAACACACCGCCTGTCTCATACTCGGTCACCAACACACCCAGTAACAACGTACATCAGCACAACAGAGGGGTAAACGGTCAGTGGGGAACGTGGCTCCTTCTTGGGAGGGGGATGGGAAACGATTAGGGCAGGGATCACGGGCGGGGGGGGCTCGGCCACACCTCTCAGGGTCCATCTCTTTCATAAGGCCCCAGGGAAGGACCTCCATGGAGCTGGGCAGGGTACAGGCTCAGGGGCACCAGGCTCACGTGGCATCTCTCGGTGGCATCTTCCGTATGCTGGAACTGTTCACGAGAAGACAGTACAATGAAGTGGGGTATGAAGACCCCTGCGAGAGCTGCTGGGGGATGGATGAAGCCCCCAGCCCAGGGCCGGGGTCTCACTCGATGCCCAGCCCACACCATCCACCCCCCGCCACAGCCGACAGCTCCCCACCAGCCAGCCCTGACCCGGGCTGGACTCTCCCCCCAAGCCCCAGGGTCAGCACGTCCTCGTGAGTGGGTTTGCTTGCTCTCCAGCTGTGAACGTTTTAGCAACATACACAACAACCAGACCCTCGCCCGAAAGAACTCAGCCACCCACTCAGACAATGGGTGTTTTCAACATGCAACACATATGATCTGAGACATATGGGGCTTTTTTTAATAATACAAAATATACTATAATATCATGTATGTGGTATATAGAAATAGCATCTATATACACTTATGCATCCATCATATATGTGAGGGACATGACAATACTAAAGATGTGTTGGAGACACTTATTTTTGTGTTATTGTCTACTTGAGAAAACAGTGCTGACTTCCCATAAGTCATGACAATGACTGCCTTTTATCATTGATTTGTGTATACTGAAAAAAAATAGACAATTTAAAGAAAGACGCAAGGACTCCCTAGGTGGTCCAGTGGTTAAAAATCTGCCTTGGAAGGCAGGGTCACAGGTTCGATCCCTGGTGGGAGAACTAAGATCCCACTTGCCTTGGGGCAACTAAGCCCGGGCAACACTATGAGCCTACATGTTCTGGAGCCCAACGAAAGAGCTCACAAAACAAAATGAAGATCCTGCATGCAGCAACTAAGAGCTGATGCAGCCAAATAAATGCATAAATAAAATTTTTTTAAAAGAAAGAAAGATGCAGCTGGGGTCAGGATGGTGTGTCTGTGCTGATCAAGACCCTTTGCCCCCCACTGGGGGTCCACGTGGGGCTGACATTCCCTTTCCCACTGACCAGACCACCCTGGCTGGGGTCACCCAGAGGATGGGCATCTTTTTCCGTATCTGAAGGAAGCATCCAGGCACCAAAAATTGTGAGGGTGGGAGTTGATCTCTGGAAGAGAAAGGCATGGCAGATACTCAGCATCCTTTCTGCCTGATGACTCAGGAATCACCTGTCTTTTTCCACCCCCTCCATTCCATGGGGTCCACAGGCCCGAGGACCCCACGCCTGGTCCATGCCCAGGTGCCCGGGCTGGTGCCAACTCTCCTGCTCCCTTGCTGTGTGCTCTCAAGGACCCCGCCCCGGGCGGGGATGAGCCCAGCTCCCAGGATGCCCACGTGCCCGCACTGCTGTGTGAAGCCCCTTCTCACTGGGTCCAAAAAAAGACCCTCTTATCATCTCAGCCACAGGGGTGGGCGCTGGGGGCACTCGTCCTCCAGCCCCAGCCCCCCACCCCAGTGAGACCTGAGCAGCCTCTAGGGAGGCTCCGTGAGAATGCGGCCCCCACGGTGAGCCAGACACTTAGGAACACGACCCACGGAGCACCCAAGGCCCCTGCAGGGGAGAAGCTCTCATCGCCTCCGGCTGAGGACGGGGGCTGGCGGCCAGCTGGCGCTCAGCAGGCCATGATGACCCAGGACGGAAAGCACGGGCTGGGGTGTGCAGGAAGGCCGGCCTCACTGCACGCGTGTGACCTGTGCACCCCGCAGAGCGGCCAACGCCCCTCAGGACGCAGGTGCCCATGAGGAGGGCGCCCTGCGCTCGGCAGGCCTTCCAAAATACTGCGTCAACGTGGCAACCAGAGGCAGCACCTGGAAAGTGTCATCTTTGGACACATGGGACAGGTGAGTTGGGGACCCCCAAAGAGCTCCCTGAATCTGGAACCCTCCTCTCCCCCCAAATCTCATCCCCACCTGGTCTGAGCACCTCATGTGGCTTCCATCACCCTCCATCACTGAGCCTGCTAGAGGTGGGCCCCTGAGCCAGGCAGGTATGCCCAGATGGGAGGAAGCTCAAGGAGGCCCCACAACTTTTGAAAGTGCCCTGGGTGGCAGGTCAGATGCCACTGCAGGTGCCCATAGTCCCCTCCTGGAGGATCTGGCTGCAGCCCACCACCCCTCGTAAAGGAGCCCCCACCCTGGGGCTGAGCCCACTTCTGCCAGGCATGCCCCCACCCCCACCGTGGGCTGGGATATAAATTAAAATTCAATTTCATTAAGCCAGTGAGCAATCAATCCCTGGCTCTGGCTAACAATGCTGGGCAGGGGGCCTCGCTTCCTCGGCGGCCGTAATTCACCCGGCCTCCCCCGCTCTTGTTCGCAAACTGCTAGAGCTGCACTTTCCGCCCAAATTTATGGCGCTGGCAGCGTCTGGGCCTGAGTTACAGCTGCAGGTTTGATCGGGGACTGCATTATTCTGCATCTAATCCTCATGCCCTGACAGCCAGGGAACGGCCTGCTGCTCCCCCAGTACTGGGCATTGTTCTCCGGCCGGCCCGGAGCTGGGGGCGGCCCGGATGCTGGGCCCAGGTCCTAGCCACCCATGCCCAGGCAGAGACCCGAAATCAGAGAGCCCCACCCACGTGAGAGCAAACAGCTGCAGAACACTCGCCCATGTTGTCCCGTAAAGGAGGGCAGGGAATCCCATTTCTCAGATCAGCAAACCGAGGCACAGAGTTAGGTCACCTGCCCAGGAGATCTGGGCCTCACTGCTCAGCCACTGGAACACCCAGTGTCCATGGGTGCCCGCCGCAGCCTTGCTTGTCAATGCCCCCCAAAAGAAGAATTCAGCAGGACAGAGAGAGAAGGGAGCCCACAGAATGCCAGGCTCGTGAAGCGAGCCAGGCAGTCCAGGGTGTCCCGAGGGGCACAGATGGCCAAGATGAACCGTCACGTGGAAGACGCTGTGTGTGACGCGTGGGCAAAGCACGCAGGCGTCCACGTGTGCGGGCTTGCGTGCTCACAGAACACCCGGGGCTGGAGATGCCACGGTCAACAGGGCTCACCTCTGGGTTTAGGGACAGAGGGAGCAGGGCGGGGCTCGCCTCCCGCCAGGCACAAACCTGAGTGCTGCCCTGAGCACATAGCACCCCTGTAAGGTAAACACCGTAAAGCTTCCCTCAAGGCCCACATCCCCGCATGCAGAGCACCTGGCTGCATCTGGAAGCTGGCACACCCCCATCTGGGCTTCAGGTGTTTGTGCGGATCCGCGGGAGGAGGGCTCAGCAATTCATGCCCCCCATGACACTGGAACCCCTGGGCACCTCCCACAAGGACTGGGGCACCCAGCGGCCTCCCTGTCCTCTGACCACCCCGGCTGGCTTTGTGGCGGGAGGGGATGCTGATTCGGGGACTGCAGAGTCTCGGGGGACGTGGGGATCGGCCAGAGGCGGAAGCCCCGCGCAGGCAGGAGGCAAGTGCGGCCCTGAGGGGGCATCTCCCAACCTCTCTCAGAGATGCTGCGAGTTCTTCGTCACCATTTCTGCTCCAGCTGCCCCGCCAGGCCTCCGCTTCCACCCACAGCCTCTGAGAAGCGGGCTGATGGCTCCCACCGCGTCAGGGAGTTCTCAGAGCGTTGCATGCCCAACTTTGGGGTCCAAAGCAGGTGGTTCCTTTCCCATTTCCTGTTTTTCTTTTGGAGAACCTGTATTTAACAAAAGTCTCTTTTGCATCCCTGAGCCCTACAATTTCTAGATAGGATCCCTGCCTCCAGGGACTCAGGGCTCAGAAGAGAAGCAGAACCAAGAGTGTGGAGGGTCATGCCAGGGCGAGCCCACGCCAGCCTGGGAAGAGGTCCAGCCCTCAGTGCCTCAGCCAGGAGTGCTCCGAGGAGGGTCTCATGATGGGGGTGCCATGCACCGTCCCTCTCTCTCCATAGTGGCCTCCGCCCGCCTGAGTCCAGGCCACCATCACTTCCGGCTGGACACAGCAGGGGTGTCCTGCCCACACCAGCTCCCTCCACCCCACTTTCCTCTCTGACATCTCCGGGGTCCTGTGTGTCCTTTGGAAGGAGGGGCGAACCTCGTCCTCTCCCTGAGAGCGAAACCCCCGGTAGGGGTCGAGGATGCTCCTCGCTTGCTCACAGGGCTTCTTTGTGAGTTGAAATGTATTTTTCTCATTCCTAATTAACTCCCTGCCACCCCGCTTGCAGGAAAGCCTGATTTATTCCAGCCTCTCTGTATGCAGGGGACGGGTCATTTAATCTCAGCCAGCGCGGACTCCGACACACCGTCTCCATGAAATGCAGATCCCTCATCCCGTTAGCATCCTGCCAGCTCGCTTCCATCTTCCCACTGTCCACAAGCCTGGCCGTCCCAGGCCGCGGCGGCTGTAAATCACACAGTCTCTCTTTTCTAATAGCACCCTCTGCCCTTCGGCGCACCTGTCAGCAGGACTCTGAAAGCAACAGCTGGGTCCTCGCGCCCATGGGGAGGCCCTGGTAGCTAATCCCCTGGGAAGCCAGGTGCTCTCACAGTCTGGCCCCCACAGCCACGCCCAGAGCCCTCCGCCTGGGAGCCCCAGCAGCCCAGCTCCAGGGCTGGCCAGAGGCGGCTTGGACCCTCAGACAAGGAGCAGCGTGAGCAGTGTGGTGAGTTGGTAAGAGAAGGAAAAAAATAAGACTCCTGATTTGAAAGGTTCCCCAGTTTCTGTAAGGTCAATACTCCTCTCCATGGCCAAAGCTAAGCTTGTGCCATGCTGCTGCTGAAGGCAAAGTTGAGAAGATATACTCACTGAGCCTCAGAGACTGGTCCAAGCGAGCTCCACTGGGTGGGAGGGGGGTGGGGGTACACCCCCAGCCCTCACCTCTGGGGGTACAGTTCTGAGGAATGTTCCAGAAGACTCATGAAGGTCCACCAACAAGCCTGAACCCCCAAAGCCCACAGCTGTGAGCCCCTCGGTTGTGAGTTGAACTGTGTCCCCCCAAAAGATAGGCTGATGTCCTAATTTTGGGAGCCTGTGTTTGTGACCTTATTTGGAAATAAGGTGTTTGCAGGTGGTAATTAGTTAAGATGAGGTCACTCGGGCATAGGGAGGGCTTGAATCCAATGACCAGCATCTTCGTAGGAGGGAAACTGGGGCACGCAGAGAGGAAAGCACCACGTGAAGACGCATCCAGTGGCTCATCCAATCCGATGAGTGGTATCTTTATAAGACAGAAACTGGGGACACAGAGACGGCAAGCCACGTAAAGACACATTCGTTGGCTCAGTGGGAGGAAGGGGACATTTGGGCTGGGTACGAAAGTGTGAACAGGATCCTGACAGACAGAAGAGGAGGGGGTGGCGGGGTCCGTTTCCAGGAGAGCGGGGACAAGCCCAGGAGTGCCAGTAACTTTCACAGCAAGTGTTTAGCTTGTTTCAGAAATTGTGTGCAGGGCAGGACGGTCTCGACCAAAGCATGCTGTTACCATAGCACCAGAGAAGCATCTGGTGTTGCATGAACACCCTCCCCTGACTGCAAACAGATGGATGGGTTTCTTTTCTGGAAGAATGAGCCTCTGAGCTCTATTTCGTGATGACAACCACCCAGGTGATTTTTGACAAGTCCTAAGTTGGGTCCCCCAGACGAAATTTTTTTTCCAGAGGTGTTGAACTACATTCTTCACAGTCCAAAGGCCCTGGTGCACTCAGCCACCCTCCAGAAGGTGAACCCAGACCAAGCCTGTGGACATGAGTTCCCCCACCCGCGAAATGCAGATGCCCTGGGTCAGTGATGTTTCTCGGACTTGACTGGGCATAAGAATCACCAGGAAAGCCTGAATAATGCCAATCCCTGGACTCTGTCTCCAGGATTCTGATTCCACCATGGGACCTGACATTATGCATTTCTCCTAAGTGCTCAGGTGATGCTGGTTCTGTTATACCACAGATGGTGTTTTGAGTAGCTTTGGACTCCAATCCTCCCCCTGGTTCCTGCCTGGATGTCTCCAAATCCCACCCGGAAGAGAAGGTTCTTAGACGTCATCAGTGGCTGTGCCACCATGCCGTCCTGCCAGCAGGAGGTGAGTCCCGTAGCTCTGCCTCCTGGCATCATCCACACGGTTTCACAGTTACCATTCTAACAGGTGTGTCTCTCCTGGTGTCTCCATCTGCCTTTCACTAGTGGCTAATGACAGTGAATGCCTTTTCATGTCCTGACATGACATCCAAATGTCATTTTTAGGAAAGTGTCTGTTCAAATCTTCTGCCCACTTTTTACGAGGTTGTTTGTTTTCTTGTTCATGAGTGTTGAGAGCTCTTTGTATATTCTGGATACAAGTTCTTTATCAGTTAAATGTTTGGCTGCAACCTCATGTTCAGAGGGTGGTTTTTCCAGTAGTCATGTAAGGATGTGATAGTTGGAGAATTGATGCTTTTGAACTGTGGTGCTGGAGAAGACTCCCAAGAGTCTGTTGGATTGCAAAAAGATCAAACCAGTCAATCCTAAAGAAAATCAATCCTGAAAATTCATTGGAAGGACTGATGCTAAAGCTGAAGCTCCAATACTTTAGCCAACTGATGCAAAGAGCCAACTCACTGGAAAAGGCCCTGATGCTGGTAAAGAGTGAAGGCAAAAGAAGAGGGTGGCAGAGGATGAGATGGTTAGATGGCATCACTGACTCAATGAAAAGGAGTTTGAGCAAATTCCAGGAGATGGTGAAGGACAGGGAAGCCTGGCGTGCTGCAGTCCAGGGGGTCGGACATGCAAAGAGTCGGACACGACTGAGCGACTGAACAACATTTTCAGACCAAGGCCCAGGACCCAAGGGTGTGTCTCTGGGTACCTCAAAGTCACAGTCAATTAAAGCAAATCTGCACTGGCGACCACTCAGTGGTGTGGTCAGATCACTGAGGCCCGGTCTGGGGAGAGCCAGGGGGGGAATCTTGGGCATCTGAGAGGAGTTGATGAGTCCAGTTTGAAAAGAAAAAGAAAAGAAAGTGCTGGGAGGAGAGAACACTGTGGACCCGCTCTGTCCAGGATGGTAGTCGCTGGCCCCAGGCAGCTAGTGAGCACATGACGTGTGGCCTGTGAGACAGAAGAACCACGTTTTTTATTTCATTCCATTTTAATTTTAAAACTGACACAGGATTCAATTACTGGGCACCTTTTATGTATATTTGGCCAACTCGTGCATGCTAACCTACTTTTGAAACTATTTTATGAAGTCTCAACACAAATCAGATATTGCTGGTTAAAAGGTAATGTTCAGGTTGAGATGTGTTGCACTTTTAAAAGTCTCTGCACTTCAGAGACTTCACAGGAAGAACTTAAGCTATGTCACCTATAACTTTGATACTGATTCCATGTTGAAATGATGATATCTTGCACCTATTCGGTTAAAAGAAATATATTCTTATAATTCCTTCCACCTGTTTTTATAATAAGGTGAGGAGACAGTTTTAGGTCATCTACATGGTTCCCAAGGCTTACCCTCAGATGGTTTAGAATCTGCCCACAATGTCTGAAACCCAGGTTCAATCCCTGGGTTGGGAAGATCCCCTGGAGGAGGGCATGGCAACCTACTTCAGTATTCTTGCCTGAGAATCCCATGGACAGAGGAGCCTGGCGGGCTACAGTGCATGGAGATGCAGAGAGTCAGACATGACTGAAGCAGCTGGGCACGCACGCACATGGTTCACGTTAGGGCATTCTGAGTCTGAGGTCAGATCTGCTCTAGGGGCCGGAGCAGAAGCCCAGCGTGCTGGCAGCATGTACTCGCGGCCTGGCACACACCTGCCCCAGCCCAGGCATCCAGAGGTTAGGAAGGAGGCCACGCCCAGTCACGTGGAACAGGAGCCTTCCAGGTGGAAGGACTTGGAGCGTTAACACACGTGATACACACACACGCACACACACACGTGCACACACCTCCTTCAGACCCTCCCTGCTGGGCAGGCAGCTGTCTCCTCAAGGCAGAGAATGCAACATCTTGACCATTTTTTTTTTTTAATGTGGTTCTAGAAAGACATGGGAAGAAAATCAGATCCTGAGAACACCCCGATTCTCCCCGCTCTCAAATGAGATGGAGCTCCTCCCTCGGGGGATGAGGTGAGGCCCAGGGGAGGATGTGCCCGGGGCTCTGAGAGGGGTCCTGCAGCCTGGCCCCCTCAGGCAGGGAGGGCGCAAGAAGCCCCGAGAGGCTGGACACCCGAGGAGAGATGGAGCCCAGGAGTGGGTATGTGGAGGCTCACGGTGCTGACAGGGAGGAAGCTGGCAGCGGCGCAGAGGTCAGACCATGCCGGTGAGCTGACCGACGCAAAGGAAACACTCCGCTCGGAGGACAGGCACCTCGGGGCCGACACCCGGAGCAGACGGGTCAGGAGTGGCCACTCCCTTCAGGGGACACCGGCGCGGGCGTGGGGCGGTGAGCACCAGGTGCCTCCGCAGCGCTAGTCCCCATCGTTGTTGTTCAGTCACTAAGCCGTGTCCGAGTCTTTGTGACCCCGTGGACTGCAGCCCGACAAGTCCCTCTGTTCATGGGATTTCCCAGGCAAGAATACTGGAGCAGGTTTCCATTGCCTTCTCCAGAGGATCTTCCTGACCCAGGGATCAAACCCCTGTCTCCTGCATTGGCAGGCAGGTTCTTCACCAGTGAGCCACCTAGAAGCCTGTAAGTCCCCATAACCCCCTAGAATGTAGCTGTCGCTTCAGGTGGAAGGAAGGTCAAAGGGACACCCCCAAACTGTATGAGTCCCAGTGACCATGTTTACCTGGAATTGGCCAAGATGACATCTGCCGGCAGTGAGGACAGCTCCGTGGCCACAAGCACACAGGCCTGGTTCTCTTCCCCTGAGTCCGAGCAGTGGGAAATGCATGCCCACTGCCCAGGTGACCACTTCCTCCCCACAAGGCCGGGAAGCTTCCAGATCTCAGCCGTGTGGCTGAAGGCAGTAGTGGCCACACCCCTGGGGCTTAGCACCCCGAGCTAAGACCCTGCAAAGGGAACAGGGCCAGCTGCCTTGGAGGTGTGTCGGAGGCTGACCTCATTCCTCGGGGCTGGCTGAGTGTCCAGGGAGGGAGGCCTGAGCTGGGGGTGCTGGGCGGCTGATGAGAGCGCTTGCACACGCAGCCTTCCCAGAACGGCCGAGGCCGAGGCTGGGGCAGGAGCAGTGGGCAGTGGTAGAGCTGCAGGATGAATCGAAGTGACCGTCACAGACCTCCCAGGCCTGGCTCCAGCGCCCCTTCCCCAAGGCCATCCTGCTTCCTCACCTACAGCTGCCCCAGGCTGGGGAGGGAGGCCTCTCAGCCCAGCCCTCGACGCTGGTCACAGATGTCCGGTCCTGGAGGAGGGACTCCGGGCGCGAGTGAGGACAAATGTAGCCTGGAGATGCTGTCTCTGGCTCCCAGATGACACTCGCCCCGCCCTCTGCGGCTGCAGTTCTGGAGGCCCGCGCTGGGTTTCCTGCTGTGGTGTGAGCGACCCCTGGTGGTGATAGGTGGGAACTGCAAGTCCCGTTCTCCGGGGTGCCCGGGACACCCCCTCCAGCCGGCACTCCATCCTCTATGGGCCACGGTGAGACCGCCCCTGAGCACCTGCCTGAGGACTTCGCACAGAGGCAGCAAGGTGCCGCTACGGGGACCACACCGCCCGCTCAGGTGGCATTCATCCTCCCCCCCCCATATGGAGTGTCCTTGCGTGCAGGGCGTTTGGGGTAGGGGTGTGTGCCTGGCTTCACGGAGCTCACACCACCTTGGGGGAGGTAGAGAAGCATAAGGTCGGGGCTTTTTCACATGCAGTTCCCTCAGCTGCAGTGTCTTTCCCACCTCATCCCCCTGACAAATCCCAGGGACCCTTTACAGCCAAATTCAAGCGTCGCCTCTCCCAGGAAGCCTACCCGGATACTCCATGGGCAGAATCGGCCCCCTTGCCCCTCCCCATGTTACTCATGAACCTTGTATGGACTCTTCCAGAAGGAAAGCGAGTGGGGTGAGCCTGAGCGCTGGACTTGGAGTCTTGAAGACCTCATGTCTGGACCCAACCGTCACTTCCTACTTCTGTCACCTTGGGTGCCTTTCCTAGCCTCAGCTTCCTTGCCAGTGAAAAAACGGGACTTGCAGTATCACGCATCTCCTGGATGTGAACATTTAATGCTTTCATGTCAGTAAATTGCTCAACGCCCAAAAACCACGTAAGGTAAGTGTAAGCTGCAGTTGGTATTGATCTCGCTATTCCTACTGGTATTCGTATTGATACTGGTATTGCGTCCCGAGGCCAGACAAGTGGCCGTTTATTGTCCGGCTTCCCCGAGAGACTCTGAGAATCTTACTGCCTTGTCTCATGGAGGGCGGCCTTTAGGGTCTGGACCTCCAAGCTGGAGGCAGATACCCCCAGGCAGCAGCGAAGGGGGTGGGAAGTCTTCTCAGGGCTGAAGACGCGGCCAAAATGCCCTCCCGGGCCCCACTCCTCCATCTGCCCCCTCCCTCCACTCCCACCCCCCTTTCCACCCCACTCCCCACCCCGCCCCTCCACCCCATCCCTCCCCACCCCCTCTCCCCGCATCCCTGCCCTCCACCCCCTCCTTGGTCCACGGAGGAGGAGAAGCCCTCCGCAAGCACAGGGCAAGGCCTGGCTGCTCTGCAGCGTCAGCATGAGTGTGCGACTGGATTTGAGGCTGACGTTCAACCAAACGGGCCTCTTCATTGCTCCGAAGTACCGGGGAATGACCGAGTCTGCCCTAGGAAGGGGCAGGAAGGGAGGCTGGAAAGAGCGAGCTGGAGAGGGTGAATCACAGCGGGGAAAGACGGAACCATTTCCTGTCGGGAACCTTCCCGACAGCTAGGAGCAAGCTGGTGCCCAGCCGAGGCGGGCCTTCTGTGCTCCAGAGGCGCTCCCCTGAGGCGCTAGGCCGTGGACGCCCCCACCCCCGCCCCCAGGGCCCCTGCACAGAAGTGCTTGGTTTGAAGCTCTGCTGTCCCCTTCCCGAGACTCTGAGGCCTTTGCAAACAAGGGCCCCGCATTGTCCTGTGGCACTGGACCCTGCAAACTCTGCAGCGCCCCAGAGCCGGCTCCGCCCTCCAAGGTCACAGCCGGTGAATGAACCCACCCCTCCCGCCCCAGGGCTCCCCGAGGCACCTTGTGGGGGGGGGGGGGGCTCCGTGAGGCAGTAACAATCAACCCCAGAATCTTCCTTATTGTGATGCAGTAGCAAACAAATTGAACACACTGGCTGAGTTTGAGTTTATTTAGAAGGTCCGTGTCTATGAGTTTGGAGTTTTCAGAAGATGTATTTATGTTAGTGATACCAAATTTCACTGCACTATGATCAGAGCATGTAATCTATATGACACCAAGCCTTCAAAACATGCTGAAACTTATTTTATGGCCTGCTATGTGATCAGTTTTTGAAAGCACATATTCTCTAATTACTGGATAGATGGATAGATAGATATAGAAAGAGACATATATATAGATAAAGATATGCATGCGTGCGTGCTAAGTCACTTCAGTTGCGTCCAACTCTTTGTGACCTCATGGACTGTAGCCCACCAGATTTCTCTGTCCACGGGATTTTCCAGGCACGAATACTGGAGTGGGTCGCCTTGCCCTCCTCCGGGGGAATCTTCCCTCCCAGGGATTGAACCTGCTTCTCTTATGTCTCCTGCATTGGCAGGTGGGTCTTTACCACTACCGCCACCTGGAAAGCCCGTATGTAGATGTATGTACATATAGTTTTTCAGGTCAGACTGGCTCCTTGCTGCTTCAGCGATCTGATGGTGTATAACAAGACACCCCACAACTTAGAGGATTAGCAGTTTATCTGGTTGTGATTTCGCAGCCTTGGCAGTCCTCCTCGTCCTCCCAGTGGCCGGGCTCAGCTGCGCGCGCCTGAGGGCGTGCCTCGGCTGTGGCGGTGGGTGCTCTTTCCAAGTCGCCTGGCCCTGGTCTTTTCCCGTGGCCTCCGCGGCCACCGAAAAGGCAGCTGAGCTTCTAAAGTGGCAGCCCTGACTCCAAAAGCACAAGGACAGAAGGCTTTCTTGAGGCTTAACCCTGGAACTGGTGGGCTATCACCCCTGCCAAACGAGATTCAAGTGGAAGAAGAACCAAGAGAAGCAGTTCATTAGGGGCTACTAATGCGGTAGTGGGGCTCCCCTGGTGGCTCAGAGGGTAAAGCGTCTGCCTGCAATGCGGGAGACCCGGGTTCGATCCCTGGGTTGGGAAGACCCCCTGGAGAAGGGAATGGCCACCCGCTCCAGTACTCTTGCCTGGAGAATCCCATGGACAGAGGAGCTTGATGGGCTACAGTCCACGGGGTCGCAGAGAGTCGGACACGACTGAGCGACTTCAATTTCCTTCTTTCTTTCTTAATGTGGTCGATTGGGCTTCCCTGGTGGCTCAGGCCGCAAAGGATCTGCCTGCAATGAGGGAGACCCGGGTTTGATCCCTGGGTCGGGAAGATCCCCTGGAGGAGGGCATGGCAACCCACTCCAGTAGTCTTGCCTGGAGAATCCCATGGACAGAGGAGCCTGGCAGGCTACAGTCCATGGGTCACAAAGAGCTGGTCACGACTGAGCAACCACACACACACACACACACACACACACACACACACACACACAATACAACAGATTACCACAACTGTATTCTTCAGCTGCTTCAACCATCAATTACTAAAAGAGGCCTATTTAACCCACACCCGCATCTCAGCAATCACGGTGGATTCCTCAGTTTCTCCTTCAGATATGGTCAACTTTTTCCCTTACATGTTTGAGGCTGTGCATTTCTTTGCAAATGCAAAGAAATAATTTTTTAAATAACTTTTAAAAATAATTTTTATTTATGTGTGCACTTCTCGGGGCTGTGCTGAGTCTTTGTTGCGACGAGCAGGGGCCACTCTCTAGTTGCAGTGTGCCGGCCTCTCATTGCGGCGGCTTCTCCTGTCAGGGAGCTCTGGCCCGAGGGTGCTCGGGCTTCAGTAGCCAGGGCTCCCGGGCTCTAGACTGCAGGCTCAGTAGTTGTCTCACACAGGCTTAGTTGCTCTGAGGGGTGTCAGATCCTCCCGGACCAGGGATCGAACCTGTGTCTCCTGTGTCTCCTGGCAGGTGGATTCTTTATGACTGAGCCACCCCCGTTTCTTTTCGTATGGCAGTCCTTTCTTTGGGGGTCATGTTTGCTTCTTCCTGAAGCACATCATATCAGATCACCAGGGATGCCTCAATAAAATACCACAGACAAGATGGCTTGACAACAGAAATGAATTTTCTCAAAATTCTGGCAGCCAGAAGCCTGAAATCAAGGTGTCGGCAGAGCTGGTTTCTCCCAGACCTGTCTGCCTGACTTGTAAATGGCCATCTGTGCCTTCCTGTGGTCTGCTTCCAAGTTTCCTCGTCTTACAAGGCCCTCAGCCATGTTGGATCAAGGCCCGCCCTAAGGACATCATTGTAACTTAATCACTCTTTCAGGCCCCATCTCCAAATGCAGCCAGCTTCTGAGGTCCTGAGGGTCAGAATCTCAACACGTGTATTTCAGGGAGGAGACACAATTCAGCCCATAACATACATTTGTAGTATAAAATAATCTATTTTTATTTGTTTGAAATGCCCTTATTGTCTCCACTTTCTCAAAAGGTATTTATACTGGCTTTGCAATTCTAGGTTAATGGTTATTTTTTTCCCCTCAATGTTTTTTTTTCCCCCCTCAATTGTTTTAAGATATTATTTCCCATGGGACTTTCACTTAGGTCCTGAGGTATCCGCTCTTCATTTATGTTGTTTCTGTGAAGATTCCAAGAGATAGTACATGCAAAGTGCTTAGAGCAGTGCCTGGCCCCTGGTAACTAGTATATAAATAGTAGCTATTGGGAATTCCCAGGCAGTCCAGTGGTTGGGACTCCGCGCACTTTCATTGCTGAGGGCCCAGGTTCAATCCTTAGTCCCAGAACTGAGATCCTGCAAGTCATGTAAGGTAAGTAAGGGTTATTTGCTCAGTCGTGCCCGACTCTTTGTGACCCCATGGACTGCAGCCCACTAGGCTCCTCATCCGTAGGATCTTCCAGGCAAGAATGCTAGAGTCACGTGGTGGAGTCAAAAAAAAAAGGAGCTCTTATAACTTTCTGGAAGCCTTCAAGATCTTCTCTTTGTCTCTGATGTCCTTGAATTGAATTCATGATAGTGTATCTTGGTCTGGATTTCTTTTTATCAAGCTAAGCATTTCATGGCATGTGTCAATTTAAAATTCTCAGCCATTATCACTTTAAATATTGCCTCTTCCTCACTCTCTCTATCCCCTTCCGGGACTCTAGTTAAGTACATATTCGATATTCTTCCTCTGTCTTTCTTGTTTCTCTCTTATCCCCTGTATCTTTGTGTTGGATTCAAGGTAATTTTTTCAGATCTATATTCCAGTTTATTCTCTTCATCTATTTCTTAATCTGCAACTTATCTATTAAGTGCCTATTTAAGTCATTATATTTTTTATTTTTAGATGTTTCATTTGGTTCTTTTTCACGCCTGCCCAAACATTTTTTAATATTCTCTTATTGTTGCTGTTGTTGTTCAGTTGCTAAATCATGTCCAATTCTTTGCGGCTCCATGGACTGCAGCACACCAGGCTCACCTATCCTTCACTGTCTCCCAGAGTTTTGTCAGATTCATGTCCATTGACTCGGTGATGCTATCTAACCATCTCATCTCATCAAATCCCCAACTGAGTGTGTGCGTGCTAAGTTGCTTCAGTTGTGTTCAACTCTTTGGGACCCTATGCACCATAGCCTGCCAGGTTCCTCTGTCCATGGGATTCTTCAGGTGAGAACACTGGAGTGGGTTGTGATTTTCTTCTCCAGGGGATCTTCCCAGCCGAGGGATCCAATCCACTGTCTCTTATGTCTCCTGCATTGGAGGGCAGGTTCTTTAATGCTAGCACCACCTGGGAAGTCCACCCCAACTGGGTACCATAAGCTAAAGACAACCAATCACGAACAGCTAACTAGACTTCAAGCTGTAGCCAATCAAACAATTTCTTTGCTTCCCACTTTCTATGTTTCCCCTGGCTCCCTTCTGCAGAGTGCCCCCCACTGGGTTGACAAGGCCCTATTAGAATTGACTTTTGCTCAAATCCTCTCAATTTTTTTTTTAATATGCCTTCATTTATTTTTTAACAGATCATGGCTCCCAAAGCCCACCAATCACCTGGAGATCAAGAAATACCTGAGCTCCTTCCTGGAGGTTTGACTCACAATAGCTCTGGGACAGGTAAGAATTAGTAATAAGATCAGCTAACACTTAGCAAGAGCTTGCTTGGGTCCAGCCATCGTGCTAAGTGCTTTACAAGTTCAAGTTCTCAGCTTACATCTTCACAATCACCCGAGATAGTTGCTATTTAAGGACCCTATTTTATAGAGGAAGAAATTAAAGCTAAAAATGGAGGGGTGGGGGAAGCTGCCTAAAATGTTATGTAACTAGTAATGGGTCGACAGGAGATTCCATCTCAGACCCAGCAATTCCAGGCCCCATCACTGTACTACATGGCTTTTTTGGGGTGGGTGGGGGGCGTTCCTGGCGATTTTGATGATCAGTCAGTTGTGGAAAAAGCCGCCCCGAGGCCCACGACACTCTTTAAAAGATGCCATCTGTTTGCAAAGTTTGGCCCATCCTCCTCCCCGCCCCCCCCCCCCCCCAGTGTTTCTGGAATGCATAACCTTCTCTCTAAACCTAAGACGAGCAGCTGGACCTCTTATCGACATTCCCCAGCTTTCGGGCAACGCCGAGTCCGCTTCGCGAGCGTCTGGGTCTCACAGGTTGACCCAGTCTGGGAACCCAAGACACACTCCCTCTGTACACCTGGCACTTCTGGTCCCGCCCCGTTTAGCGACATCGCTAATCCTAAGCCCATTCTTCGTGATTGACGTGGCCCCGGAGCAGTTCTAATTGGCCATGATGGGCCGCCGCACCGCCCCCCCCCGACGACTCCGCCTCCCTTTCATTCTGAAAGAAAGAACCTCGGTCCCGGGAGCCCAATGAGAAGCGCCCCCACCCCAAAGGTCCCGCCTCTTTGGGCGCCGGCCCCGCCCCCAGGGCCGGGGAGATGCCCGCCTCTCGGCGCGCCACAGTCCAATCGGGAGGCGCGCCCGTCCGGACGGACGGCAGCCTGCCCAATCCCCGGGCCTCGGGCCGCGTCGTCCCGCCCCGTCGCCGGGCCGAGCGGCGGGCGAGAGCGGGCCTCGGGGCGGCGGCGGCGGCGGACGCGGCCTGAGGGAGCGGCCGGCTGCCGCCTCGCCCGCCGCGGGGTCCATGGCCTGAGCGGCCATGTCCGGCGTGGTGCGGACCCTCAGCCGCTGCCTGCTGCCGGCCGAGGCCGGCGGGGCCCGCGAGCGTAGGGCGGGCGGCGGCGGGGCCCGCGACGCGGAGCGCGAGGCGCGGCGGCGCAGCCGGGACATCGACGCGGGGCTGGCCCGCGAGCGGCGCGCCGTGCGGCGCCTCGTCAAGATCCTGCTGCTGGGCGCGGGCGAGAGCGGGAAGTCCACCTTCCTCAAGCAGATGCGCATCATCCACGGCCGAGAGTTCGACCAGAAGGCGTTACTCGAGTTCCGCGACACCATCTTCGACAACATCCTCAAGGTGCGCGCTCCCCGCCCGCACACCTGCGCCCAGGTGCGCGCCGGCGAGGCCCCCGGGCCTCGGCGCCCGGGCGGGGACCCCGGCCCCGGCTGCCCGCGGCCCCTAGCTTCTGGGGCGCCGGCCGAGGATGCGCACCGCGTCTCCCCGACGGCCCGGGGGCCTTCGCCTCTGCTCTCCTGGGGTTGGGGGGGGGGGGTTCGGGGGCTCTTGAAAAGGAAAAGCCGGACTCCTTGTGGGGCATCGGAGGGGCGAGGGCTTCAGAAGCAGGGAGGGCCTTTCCTGGGCTCGGGGTGCCATCCTTGCCCCGCCTTCCCAGTTCAGTTCAGAAGAGCGGTGTAGACGGGGCAGGAAACCGGCCGCAAGTCTCTCCTTTTAGACTGTTTATTAGGAAAATTTCCAACATATATACAGCGTAGAGAAAAATAAGAGGAACAGTGGGTCCCCAGACCCCCTCCTTAGAACCTGAGCAATGTGGATGGGTCAGGGCTCCTGGTTTCACCTGTTGCCCCACCCCCACCCCACCCCGTTGATTTTGAAGCAAATCCCAGACATTGTATAGGTTCATTAGAAAAGATTTGTTGACAGAGCTCAGACAAGCATCCGGTGGTTGTGTTTGGTTTTTTTTTTTAATAGTTTTTTATCAAACTAAAAAGTAAAAACTCCTTAATATGGTCAGATATCCAGCCTGTGTGCAGATATCCTCCATTACCACAGAAGTATTGTGTTTGTTTGAGGATGTAAGTTAAATCCTTGCCTTACAGTTATTAAGACATCTCACAGGTGGTGTTTCATCTCCAGGTGCTTCTGTCCCTTGCTGCATGTTTATCGATTGCTATCCGTTTGGGGGGGAGGGGGGAGTATACAGCTGACCAGGTTTCCCCTTCTAGTTTGTGTTCTGTGTGAGCCTGTGCTCAAGGCCCTGAGGGAATTCTGGAGAAAACTGATGGCACGGGGAAAGTGGCCTCCCCTGTGCCTAGAATAGGGTCCTTTCCTTTTTTTTTTTTCCCTCTTCGTTTCTTACTCTATCCTCTTTTTGTCCCTCGGCCTACCGGTTCCCTGGCTCGTTTTGGGAAAACCAAATCACAGGTATGAGGAAAGTTGTCTCAAAACAGAGGTAGAGGCAAACTCGTCCCAGAGTCCTCCCTGGAGACGCCGGGCTCTAAATTTAGCAGAGAACTGTAGAACCAACCCATTGGCACGCATCTTTCACTTCACCCACGAGGACGCTCCGGGCCTTGGGGATGAGTGGAACCCGGGGCTCCACGCCTCCAGGCCCACATCAGTGATCTCGCACCAGTGTTCCCACGTGATGGATTTGTTAGTAAAACGTCTCTTGTGATAGAAATAGCTCTTTTAGGGTCCTGCCGGGAAGAGAGTCATTTGAATGATAAAACATGCCTCTCCTTTTCACCTCTTTCAAAAGCCTCTCTGTGAGTCAGAGCTCTGGCCCAATACTTCATAAACTTTAAAGGCTAGGTGCCCAGTATGATTCAGGGGATTAACTGTGTTTAAAATTCTCCTCATCTTCTGGGGTAAAGTGCACTTGATTGTCTTTGTCACAGAGCTCGATTTTACTTCTGTGGTTCCTCGGACCTCTGAACCAAGTAGGTTATAAGATTTGGCTGATCGACTCCCGGTTTCTCTCGACTTAGAAACATAGAATCTTAAAGTCTGAATCAGTGTGTTAAGTGTCTTTTAGAAAACTCAGCTTTAGCTTTTCCCACTACGTATAAACACTAACTTTTGCTGACTTCCTTATCAACAAGAAACAAGATTTGTTAAGCAGTATCCTGTTTTCCTTGTCAAGTTTTTTTTCTAATTGTAGTTCCATATTAAACTCACTTTATCTGTTTTGACCATTTCAGTAAGTAGTTAGCAATTCATCTTTCACTCTAAAACCAGTAATTACCACTACCCCCCCCCCATTTGTATTTGGACAGATCACATTGCGAAGGGACTTTTTAAATAAATTGCTTTGTAGAGGTTCTAGTAGCAGATATTTGAATGATAACTCTTCAGAATAATATTTGTGTCTACAAATAGAGTTCATGTTAACAGGCTATTTTTAAAGCACTAGCCATGTGCTGGGCCTTCTCATATATGGCTTTTAATTTTCATAATGCTTCAAATGGCATTGTCCGTTTAGCCAGTGGGGAAACTGAAAACAGAGTTTGAAATCTACATGAAGTTGGGTACCTAATTAACAGGTGGCAGAGCTGAGAACTGAACCCTGTCTTTTTTAAATTAAACTTTTAATACTGAGATAATTGCAGCGTCCCGTCAATAATAGCTCCTGCATAACCCTTTAACCAGCTCCCCCAAATGGTGAGGTTTTGTAGAACCAGTACAATAATAGCACAGCCGAGAAACCGATGTTGAGAAAGGGAAGATGCAGAACGTTCCCATCACAGTAAGTCTTCCTCATGTCTGTTCTAGCCACTGCCACCCTTCACCCTCTCCTTGACCTGGCAACAACTGATCTTTTCTCCAATTCCGTGATTTCATTATTTCAAGAATATGATATAAATGGATTCTTGCAAGACGTGACCTTTTGGAATTGTCTTTTATCACTCAGCATAATTCCCTAGAGTTGGTGTGTGTCCACAAGTTACAGTCTCTGCCTTTTGATTGCTGTGGATACAGAACCCGCCTGCCAGTGCAGGAGACTCAGGAGACACCGGTTCGATCCCTGGGTCAGGAAGCTTCCCTGGAGAAGGAAATGACAATCCACTCCAGTGTTCTTGCCTGGGAGATCCCGTGGACAGAGGGGCCTGGCGGGCTACAGTCCACGGGAGTCGCAAAGAGTCAGACACAAATGAGCACGCCCGCATCATGGTGAGGATTTACCACCGTTCACCATTTGACCATCTGCCCTTTGGAGGACATTTGGGTTGTTTCCAGCTTCTGCCTATTATGAATGAATCTTCTGTGGACATTCGTATGCATGGTTTTTGTAAGCATGAATGTTCATGTGTCTGGGATAAATGACCGAGAGTGCAGTTGCTCAGCTGTGTGGCAGTGCATGTTTAGTTCTATAAGAAACTGCCAAGCTGTTTCTAAACTGGCCGGATGGTTTTGCATCCCTACCAGCAGTGTATGAGAGAGTGAGCCAGTTTTTCTGCACCCTTGCCAGCGTTCGGTGTTGTGGTTGCGTCTTGTTTCCACCGTTGTGATAGGTGTGTGAGGGCTGTATAGCTGTCGTTTTAATTTGCGTTTCCCTGATGGCTAACGGTGTTAGACACCTTTCGTGTGTTCATTTGCCTCTGTATATTCTCTCTGGTGAAATGTCTCTTGGTGCTTTTTTGTCTTTGCTGTTTACTCGCCCTGTTGTGTCCGACTCTTCTGTGACCGGATGGACTAGCCCGCCGAGCTGCTCTGTCCATGCGATTTCCCAGGCGGGAATACTGAGATGGGTTGCCATTTCCTCCTCCGGGGGTCTTTCCAACCCGGGGATGGAACCTGCATTTCTTGCATTGGTAGGCAGATTCTTTCCTGCTGAGCCACCGTTTTGTAATTAGGTTACTTGTTTCTTTATGGTTGAGTTTCGACAGTTCTTTATGTATTCTGGATACTACTCCTTTGTGACATATGTGGTTTGTAAAAAGTTTCTCCCAGTCTGTAGCTTGTCCTTTCATCCTTTTTAACAAGGTCTTGGGCTTCCCTGGTGGCTCAGAGGTTAAAGCGTCTGCCTCCAATGCGGGAGACCCAGGTTCGATCCCTGGGTTGGGAAGATCCCCTGGAGAAGGAAATGGCAACCCACTCCAGTATTCTTGCCTGGAGAATCCCATGGACGGAGGAGCCTGATAGGCTACAGTCCACGGGGTCGCAGAGAGTCGGACACGACTGAGCGACTTCACTTTCTTTTCTTCTCTTTCTTTACAGAATAAAAGGGATCCCCTGGTGGCTCAGTCAGTAAAGAGTCTGTCTGCAGTGCAGGAGACCTGGGTTCAGTCCCTGGGTTGGGAAGATTCCCTGGAGGAGGAAATGGCAACCCACTCCAGTAGTCTTGTCTGGAGAGTTCCATGGACAGAGGAGCCTGGTGGGCTACAGTCCATGGGGTCGCCAAAAAGTTGGACATGACTGAGTGACTAACACTTTCACTCTTCACAGAGTAAAAGCTTTTAATTTTCATGAGGTCCAGCTTATCAATTTTTCCCATTTATGGATCATGCTTTTGGTGTCAAGTCTAAGAACTCTTTGCCTAACCCTAGGTCCCAAAGATTTTCTCATTTTTTTTTAAATTTTGTAATTGTACATTTTACTTTTAAGTCCCTGATCCATTTTGAGTTAATTTTGGTATAAGATTGAGGTTTTTTTGCTCTTTGTTCTTTTCTCTGTGGATGTCCAGTTGTTCTGGGATTGTCTGTTGACAAGACTGTCTGTCCCTCCTCCACTGAGTCGCTTTTGCTCCCCTGTGAAAAATCACGTGGGCATTTTGTGTGGGTCTGTTCCTGGGTTTTCCGTTCTATCCCGTTGATGTGTGTAGCGCCTCTTCTCCCAGCTTCACTCCATGCTGATGGCAGTAGGTGTATAGAAGACTGAATATCCAAACGATTTCTCCCACCTCATTTTTTTCAAGATTGTTCGAGCTGTTCTAGGTTGTGTGCCTTTCCTACAGTTCTAGAGTAAGCTTTCCTATGTCTGTTAAAAACCAACAACAACAAAACCTCGCTGTGATTCTGATCGCATTTGCATTAAACCGTGCATCAGTTCGGGAGAATTGACACAGCTCCTGTATTGAGTCTTTCAATTAATGAACATGTTACGTCCTCATTTATTTAGGTTGTCTTTGATTTTTTTTATCAGTGTTTTGCGCTTGTCGACAGACATGTCCTATACGTGTTTTCTTAACCTTTATACTTAAGTATTTCATTTTCTTTAGAGCTGTTGTAAGTGATACTGTGCTTTTCAATTTCCACATGCTCACCGTTAGTATATAGAGTAGGATTGATTTTGCGTCTCAAATTGTGTGTCCCGTGACTTGTTAAATACACTTAGTTATTCTAAGAGCTTTTCTATAGATTATTTGGAATTTTCCATGTAGATCTGCAAGTTATCTGCAAATAGGGATACTTATTTCTTCTTTCCCTATCGGTATCCCTTTATTTCTTTTTCTTGCCTTACTGCAGTGGCTAGAACTTCAAAAGAGGTGAGGGTAGTCATAGTTTCCATTTCTTTCCTGATATTGGCGATTTGTGTCTTCTCTTTATTTTTGTCAGTCTTCTGTCTTAGAGGCTTATCACTTTTACCAATTCATTTTTCCTCCAAAGAACCAGCTTTTTGCCATTGATTTTTCTTCTGTTTCCAACCTCATTTATTTCTGCTTTTTAGTACTTTTTTCTTCTACTTCCTTTGATTTTATTTTGCTCTTTTTTAAAATTTTCTTGTACAGATTTAGATTTGAGACTGCTCCTCTCTGCTAATGTAAACATTTTAAGTGCTATACATGTCTCCCTCAGCACTGCGTTAGCTGTATCCACGTAGTCTGATATGTGGTTTTTTAATTTTTATTCAGTTTCATGTGTATTTTTCCTCTTTTGGGGATAGCTTCTTTGGCCCACAAGTTGTTTAGAAGTGTGTTAGTTTCCAAGAGTTTGGAGATTTTCCTGTCAGCTTTCTGTCCTGATCTCTGTGACTCTGTGATGGTCAGAGAACGTGTCTTGGATGGTTTCAGCTCTTGTAAGTCTGTCGAGGTGTGTTTTATGGCCAGAACGTGGTCTGTCCTGGTGTGCGTTCTGCCGGCGCGTGTCGGTGAGTGGCCCACGGGTCCCTGAGAGCTTCATTCTCGTTGAGATCCCTCTGCCCTCACGCTTATAGGACATCTGTCTTCTTAAGCGTTTTTGTACTTTGGGCACCTCATCAGATGGTTTTACTTTATCAGGTATGATTGAAGAAACTCGCGAGAAGTAGAGTTTGTTGTATTTACACTTGTTTTTACCTGTTGTGTGTTCTTGCCTTGCTGAAGTCTCCTAAGCCTTCTCCTGACACCCTCTCCTTTCTGTTTGGAGAAATTTCTTTTAGCCATTCTGTAAGCATGGATTTGCCTGCAACAAAGTCTCTCAGCTTTCTTTGTCCAAGAATGTCTCTATTTCACCTTTAATCTTGAAGAATGTCTTTGCCGGCAATTGGATTCACAGCTGACACTTATTTTCTCTTAGTACTTGAAAAATGTGCCACATTCTTCTGGCTTCCATGGTTTCAGTCGAGAAGTCAAGTCTTTCAGGTTACTGTTCCCCTGTCAGTACACGCCTCACGACTCTCCAGACGATTTTAAGATTTTTTCCTTTGTCTCTGGTTTCCAGAAGTTTAACTACGATTTGTCTGGACATAGATTTCTTTCAGCTTATTGTATTTAGGGTATGCTCCGCTGCTTAGGGCTTCCCTGGTGGCTCAGTGGGTAAAGAATCTTCCTGCCATGCCGGAGACCCGGGGTTGATCCCCAGGCCAGGAAGATCCCCTGAAGAAGGACATGGCAACCACTCCAGTATTCTTGTCTGGAGAATCCCAGGGACGGAGGAGCCTGGTGGACTGCAGTCCATGGGGTGGTGAAGAGTTGGACATGACTGAGCGACTGATGCTTCCAGCTGCTTGAGTCTGTATATTTATGTCTTTTGCCAAAATCGGGTTGTTTATCGTCATTATCTCTTCATGCACTTTTGCAGTCTCGCTGTTTTTGCCCTTCCCTCTGGGACTCGGGGGGTAGGTGTGTTAGCCCGCATTCCTGACCACCAGGTCCCTGAAGCCCTTCTGCCCTGGGGAGTGGGGTTCTGACCTCACCTCTCCCTAGACCTGGCTGACACCAGGGAAGCGGGGGTCAGTAACGGCCATTGGCCCAGCTCCCCACGGGGACTGGTTGGGGTGGAAGCTTAGCTCCCCACCACCACTGCCCTGAGCAGGCAGGGATCGGAGCACCTCCTGGGTGTCTCAGCAGGGCCGGCGGGTGAGGTCCCGCCTTGGCCCCACCAGCCACTCTTCCTGGGGGCTGCCTGGAATGTTCACCTGGTTCCCAGGAACTGGAAGGGGATGTGGAAGGTCGCTTCCCTCTCAACCTCACTGAAACCCCCGAGGAGGACGTATGCAGTTTTTCTGTTGGTTTCTGCCTTGAGTCAAGTGGGTGTCTTCTGCTGTAAGACCACCCTCTTCCTGGCCCTCTGGCCGGGCACGTGGCTGCCGTGGAGCTCTCCCCATCTGCCTCTTGGCTTTTCCAGCTTGGAGGTGCCTGCAGCTCCCTGTCCTGGGTGCGTGGGGACAGTCGGGACGCTTGGGGGCTCCCTGCCACGTCCCTCCTCAAGTCTGGGGCCCCAGGCAGCCTGCCGCCTCCTTCCCACCCCCTTTCCTGTGTTTGCTTCCTTGTGTGGCGTCTGGAGTGTTTCCTGCGTGTAATGGACAGGGTCTGAGGGGAGCAGAGCATCTCTGTCTTGGCCGAGCCGGAGTCTGCATCCTCCTGGTCTTTTGGTGGCAGGCTCAGGGCTCCTCCTTGCCGATCACAGCTGTGCCTGAATTTGGTCCCTGTTCCCATGCTACGGGGCAGTGGGTGATCTGAACCTACTAGTTGCTTTGACTTCTGTAAATATTACACATAAGACTTCCTAATCTTTCTTGTTATTTTTATAATCTTTAAGATGCCAATCTGTCACTTCCCAAATGGGCTGTCCTAAAAGTTCATGTCATTAGTGTTTCAGAAACTGTGCGGGCACACCTCTGGTGCTGGCGCGTGCCTCAGAGAGTGTGTGGCCGCCCCAGACCAGCGTGGCTTTATGTCACCGTGCTTTCCACCCCCGCATCTGTGACTTTAGGAGCCGTTTTTAATTGCCGGCTTTCACGTGCAGTTAGAGGTGAATACAGTGTGTTAACCGTGTGAAGATCCTTTGTTCCGTGGCCTGGGAATCGCACACAGAATGACGTGGGCATATCATTGACCTGCGCAGAGTGGACCTTTCTTGTATATTTATGTATTGATAGTTTTAAAACCTTCTGAAGAATGGGATTATTAGAACCTGTGGTCTTTTGTTGGCACTGATATAGGAGAATCCGGTTCAGCCAGTGGTTTGGGCTGTGTTGAGGGTGTGTGCTCCGCGCTGGCGGGAAGGGAACGTCCAGTGATGCGCTCTGCGCGGCCCCCACCCTGCAGGCCCTCTGGAGAGCCGGGGAGGCGGTGCTCTCGTGACTGGCGTGGAGTCCGAGGCACAGGTGGGAGGCGGCCCCGCGGTGAACAGGGCAGGTGAGCTCCGGCTGCGGTGTCGGGAAAGCCCACCACGGAGGCGTGATGTGAGCGGCCCCTGAGAGCCCTGCGGGTTCCCTGCAGGGGGAGAGCTCACCGCCGAGGCTGTCCGCGAGTGCTCCGTGTGTCCGTGGGTTAAGACAGAGCTCTGGTAAAAGCACGAGTGTGGCAGCGAGACAGAACCTGCTGGTGCCAAGGACTGGTCACGAGGCCAGCTCGTGGAGACCTGGGGTCACGCGACAGCTGGGCGCTCAGCCTTCTTGCTGGAGAATTCCTCTGTGTGCATACAGTTTCAAGGAGCCCTCTGCACACGGCAGGTGCCGGTCCTGGGTCGGCGTTTGGTCTGTGGACTGCAGGTTAAGAACTTCTGCTGTAGAATGCATACCAAGGTTACATTAAGCTTTGTAAATCTTTTCTCCTTATTTCTATTATTAGAAGGGTTTGCTGTGTTATCTTTACCTTTCTGTTCGGGCCGATGGGACTCTGAAGACGACTCCACTGCTCTCCTGTATTTTTAAGCTCTTTGAAACTCCGGGCCTGCAGTCTCTGCCTCTCGGCTCTAGAAGCACCACTCGGGCTTGAAGCTGCAGTGGGTCTGTGTGAGAGCAGGAGCACAGATGTGCTTCTGGAGTCTGGAGGAACAGTTGGGTTTTATTGCTTTGTTGGCAAACTGCACTTAAGTAAGGAAGTTTACTTCTGCGTGTGGACACACATGGCTGGTTCTTTAGCAATGTCAAAAAAACAAAACCAGCAACCTCTTTCTCCATGGGTTAAGAAGAAATCCAGAGATGCCCCCTGGCATTGTCGGAGGCTTCAGAGCACGTGGACAGGGGCGTTTGCCCGCCTGTTTTCAGGACACAGTGTCTGAGCTTCATCGGAGATGTGCGGTTTGGGAGACAGCCGTGCTTGTGCCAGATCGCGTTCTGTCGGCAGCTCGTCGTGATTTTTTGTTGTTGTAGTTGAGAGCAGGGACGTGGATCTTATCAGTTTTATATGGAACCGAAGATCTAAACTGAAGCCTTACCTGAAGATGTAATTATAGGGTGATCTTCAAAGAGGCTCATGTTGTGTGATGGACATGATGCTTCACTCTCGTTACCTGAAGGGAAGTGCCGTCCCTTAAAGACAGGCCGGTTGAGTTCATGTTGTAACTACTATAGTTTGCAATTAAACAAAAGCAATCCAGCCCTCTTCGCATCTTGTCAAGTGTGCTGGAGAAAGGGGACGCAGAGGATGAGATGGATGGCATTACCTACTCAATGGACGTGAATCTGAGCAAACTCCTGGAGAGCGTGAAGGACAAGGAAGCCTGGCAGGCTGCAGTCCACGGGGTCGCAAAGAATCGGATCACAACAAGTGCTGGACCAACAGCTGCCTAGTGTCAGTGCTTTACCCTCTTAGAGGAGCAGGATGCGAAGAGCAGGTGCTGCATGCGAGAGATGCGTCTTCTGAGTCTGTCTTCTCTGCAGTAAGGAATCTTTCTCACATGGGGACACGTGTTCGGGCAGGTCCAGCTACTCTGGTCTGTGGAATGGAAGACAGTTTGCATCCTGCCTTAGCGTATCTGGTAGAGAAGCTGTTGCTTCTGTGTTGGCGTGAACAGAAGCGTTGGAACGCGTGCTCTGGAAGTGCGGCGTCAGAGGGCCATGAAGGAACAGTTGTCCATTCTGAGAGTGCTCGCAGGCGGACCGGAGGGAACAGGGAGCAGCCCTGCCCCCGGCCCGGGTGCCAAGGGCAGGGAATGTTCCTGACCCCGCTCTGTTCGGGGAGCGTGGGTAAAGCAGAGAGCCCCTCTCTCCACCCCCGGGCATCTGCTTTACTGTCCAGTCTGAGAGCCACGGCCCCAGCTCTGTCCGGTGGCCCCGTTAGACTCAGCAGTGAACACCGGCCTCGAGGAGTCGTCAGTGCACCAGGCCGTAGGTGGTCAAATGACTGGCTAACCCTGAGCGGAAGCTCTAAGCCACAGAACCACGCAGACTCGAGAATTTGTGCTAATGCTGTCATTACCGGAGTGTCGTGGTGACGGTACGTGGTGCAGATTCCGCCGAGCCCTCGAGTGCTGTCAGGGCCACGAGTGGAGGTGCCTGCTGGGTCCGGGTAGGTGAGGTTAGAGGTGTGGACCACGGGAAGCCCGCACCCATCACTCCAGGCCAAGCCCTTTGCGCTGTGCCGCGTGCCTGACGGCGAGTCCCCCTTTCATGGTGTTTCTCTACCTGGTTGACATCTGGGGAGATGGGAAGCCCAGGGGAGGGCAGGGCAGGAGAGGGGACATCACTTCTCACATCATGGGAAGAACCTGGAGCCCCAGGCTGGGTGGAGGAGGCCGCTGGGACCAGCTGCAGATCGTGTGATGAGATTTGTCTGCACGAGTGTGGTGGGAAGCATCCTGACGCCACGCGGGTGACTTAGACCACAGAGATGCTGCAGCGAGCTCCCACCCCGCCCCGGCCACCCACGCGTGCCTGCGATCCGATCGCGCTCATTTCCAAGGTAAATTTTTGTGCCTCTCTGTACAGTTTTACAAGCAAAAGACTTGACATTTACCAAGAAAGGAAACGGAGTGATTATCTAAAGTCTCACCTTACTGCTGGTTTCTGTCACAGGTGACAGAGGACAGCTGCCTCAGGGCTTTGGTTTGGGGATTTTGATAATGCCGATCAGCGGGATTTTTAATCTGTATTTTCCACTGACACTCAGTTGTCTGTCTACGGCTATTGGCACCCACGCAATGACCCCGGAACTATTTATACTTTTTGTGGCCACTTAATGTGTTGCTGTTGTGTTTTCTTCAAGGAAATGAAGTTCCATAATTTTAAGCTGGAGAAAGGAAATGTTTTCCCCAGGAGTCTGATGACTTGATTAGACCGATGGAGTTTGAAAGCTGTGTTAGAAGTGTGCAGTGATGTGGGACCCGGGGTGGGGGGCTGGGGAGACTCCCGAGGTGAGCCAGTGAGAACAGCACAGTGGCAGGCTGGCCGTCCACCTGCTAATCAGTACGTATCTGATGCAGCTATAAAGTGATGGGGTTGTGTTGTTAAACAAACACGCCGGCGCTCCTGGGACACACTTGTTAAAGCCGACGTCTCATTAAGAGTGATCAGCTAGGGCGGCCACGTCAACAAATCCTCAGCGTGTGTTTATGTGCCGGATGCCGCCTCCGCCCGGAGGCTTCTCCGTGTGGAGAGCCTCTGTTCTCTGTTTGCGGCGCTGTCGCTGTGACTTCACTGAACCCTCAGTAGCCTCGCTGGGCTGCTTCTCTGATGGGAGGGACTTTCGTTTTCCTGCCGGAGTCGTCCTCTCGCCATCCCCCCCGCCTCCGAGGAGGAGAGACGTGGGGCTTGAGCCTGCTGCCCCGGCGAGCCGGGCCCTGGGCTGCGGGTGTGGCCCCGCCTGTGTTTGTCCAGCTGTGCCAGGGAGCAGAACCTACTTGGCTGCAAATCGCAAGCCAGACTCTCCCATCTGGCTTTTATTAGTAACAGAGCCGGTGTCTGTGATCTCCACCTATCTATCTGACTCCTGTTTAGATCTCCATGCTGATTCTGGATTGGGAGCGGAAGAGAGACAGGCTCACCGAGTGTGTGCTTGTCTGGGGTCACCCACTGGGCCGAAGCTCCCTTGTCCGTGTGTCCGTTTGGGTCTTTTTCTGCCAAGAGGAAATAGCAAAGTGATCGTTACTTTAGGAAGAAATGCCACTGTACCAGAAGGACACCATCACTTTCCGTTTCCTGGTAGAAGCTTGCTAGGCTCCCTGGTTTATGTGAGGCATCAGAATTTGACAGGAGGAGGAGAAGCTGCGTTTCTAACCTCGCATACCTCACGTCGGGGACTCGCCTCCCAGAAGATGCTTCAGTGACTCAGATGTTTAGGAGACGGACCCCTGGGACCCCCGTGACACCACGGTCTATGGAGCAGCACGAAATGCAGACCCTCCTTCTGCAGGGATTGGTTCACCTTCCTTGAGTGAGTTCATTTAGTCAGCAGGGACCGATACAGTGAGACGTGCCCATCCCCGCGGGGAGAGCTGCCGTCAGCCCCTGTCGGGTCCTGGTGGGGTGATCCGTAACCTGCAACTGAGGGCTTCCAGAGTCCTGAGCGGGCGAGAAGGCGCATCCCAGTGGGGAGAAAGGTGGGCGGGGGTGGGGGGGAGAGTGACCCTGGTCAGGCCCGGGTGATTCCAGTGGCAGCAGGAGACAGGATTGAAGGGCTTCCAGCAGAGAATTGCCTTGATCTCCGTTTTTAAAAGATCCATCTGGGGAGATGTGTTAGAGCAGGGTCAGAGGACCTTCTCCCATCCCCTCGTGGGATAGCTGTGTATACATATGTGTTTTAAAAATAACCTTACACGTGAGTGTAATTCAGCAGAAGTCATCAAGGAAGGAGAAAACACTGTTCCACATGTAGGTTGAGCTGTGTGAAGTTCTGATACTTGTCCCTTTTTGACTAACAAAAATGGCAGGTTTTATATGGTCCCCCCTGAAATTTCAGAAACACTGCAGCCACAGACAAAAAGAGAAGATTCTAGGCCTCCTCCTCACCACGTGTAACCATATTGACTGCTTCCGGGGCAGGGAGGGGGGGCGGCGGGGGTCCGCAGTTTTCAAGCCCCCTTTCACGTAATCATCTGGCGAGTTGCCCGTGGCAGCTTTACAGTAACGAGAAAGGCGGGGCGGGGGCTCCTGCTGCTGAGCAAACAGGGGGTCCCCTCCGTGACGGCGCCTCTGCCTGCGGGCGTGGGGGGCCTGGCCGGCCCGGGGTGCTTAGGCTCACACTCCTAAGAGAGGGGAGTGTTGCTTACGGGTGATGACGTCCCCAGTTCCTCCTGTGGGAACTGGGCCAGCGGAGCAGTGACTGGCACAGGAGAGCCCGACCACGCTGCCTCTCACGGGGGACGTGGTGCAGAGCTCGGAGGGAGGCGGGCGCCCTCACACGCTCACACCGTCAGGCAGTACCGTAAAATACACCAGAAGCATGGCAAAATAAGTGCTTATTTCTATGAGACATGAACTTTAAAAAAAAATATACTTTCTATAGTAAATGTTATTTTAGAGGCTGCCTTGGTAATTAATAGTCATTTTACAAGTCCTTAGGAATATGATTTAACAGTCCAGGAGTGATGGTTTAATGCCTTCTTATATACTTTTCTGCAATTACCAGGACGTTTTCATTTTGAATTGTAGATGTGTTTTTGGTGTTTTTTTTTTTAAACTTAATTTGTGGTTTGAATCTTGCTTTAGAATTTTTGTAATCTTGAATATTTTCAGAATGTGTAAATATTTGCTGAGGAGACCACGGCGTCTGTAGCATTTTAAGTGGGAACTTGTTTCCTAATTCTTCGTAATTTTAGGAAAAGAGCCACCAGGTTGCCTGAGCTCTCTTTTATCTAGTACAAATTAAAACTCTTGTGACAGTAAATTACCCTTTCCTAGTCTTTCACAAATTTTTAAATAATAACATTTCTAAATAAAGTATTGGAAATAAGGAGAATGTTGTAAATGTAGGCGTTTTTGAAGGAGATTAAAAGACAGGTCTTTATTTTATTGACATAGAGTTGATTTACAATGTGTTAATTTCTGGTGCTCAGCAAATTGATTCTATATGTATGTGTGTGTGTGTGTATTCCTTTTCATGCTCTTTTCCATTATGGTTTATCACAGCATACTGAATGGCATTCCCTGTGCTGCACCCAGCAGAACCTTGGCGCTCACCCATCCTGCGTATAATAGTTCGCTCTACTCATCCCAACCTCCCACCCCACCCCTCCCCTGCCTCACCCACCCCCACCCTGGCAACTGCATGTCTGTTCTCTATTTCTGTGAGTCTGTTTCACAGATAAGTTCATTTGTGTCATATTTTACATTCCACATATCAGTGACATCACGGGTATTAATTTGTCTTTCTCCTTCTGACTTACTTCCCTTGGTATGATAATCTCTAGGTCTGTCTCTTTACCTGTAAATGGCATGTCATTCTTTCTCATGGTTGAGGAATATTCCATTGTATATACGTATCACATCTTTAAAGACTTAAATCTTGAACCTTCTAGAACAACTTCGTCCAGTGTTGGAAGTTAGTGATATAATAAATAATACCTAAATTATTTTCTTTTGTGTTGTTTTTATAATTACTACTCGGGCAGCCATTTCCTTGAATGTCACCTTTTTTCCCCCAAATGGTTTTGACGTTGATCCTGTCATCTGACTATATAAATGACATGAAGAGGACATCATTCAGTGCTCTGTTATAGATAACAGGATGAATACCTAGCAGTTAGAGTGCCTGAATTTGTCTGGGGGACTGAGGAAAAGTTATCCTCTGTGAAGAGACGTTCTAATTTCAGACTAGATTGAGCCGAGACTGCCAGCAGCTAATCCAATAACTCAGCGGTGTTCTGGAGATTCTAGTCAGTTAGAAGACAAAAGAAAGTAGGTATATCTACTGGAAAGGAAGGAACAAAATTAACATTAGAAATAGTAGATCCAAAAGATCATCCAAAAAGTTACTAGAATTAAAAATAGTTATAGGAGTGACTGGACACAAAATAAATGTCCGTGGGTGAACTGTGTGTACACATATGTGCTTTTCTGTAATAGAAAAATATCCCATTCCTAACGCCAGCGAAAAGGATGACATTCCTAGGAATAAGCAAGACGTGCTCACATACAGTCTATATGGAGAAAGTCCTAAAACTTTTACTGAAGAACATAAAAACTCTGGAAAAGTTGCTTCTTTTGGTGGGGATAGGAATTGTTGCTGTTGTAAAAATGCCAATTTAGGAATTGAACACAACCAGTCAAATCCCTATTTATTTTTCTTGGAACTTGACAGAGCCATGCTGAGGTTTGTGTGATGAGTAAATGTGTGATGATAAGTAGTACAGTTCTGAGCAAATGCACTGTTTGGGAGAGTCACCATGAGAAACGCTGAGTCCCGCCAGCAGCCTCTGAGGGCTGCAGCTTCCGCGCCCTCAGCCGCGCTGGCTGTTGCCTCTTCGTTTCTCTTATGGCCACCGTGGTTCGAGTGTGCATGTCCTGATGGCCTGAAGATCTTTTCCATGTGTTTATTCGTTGCTATTGTTCTGTGTCTGGTGAAGCTCTTTCTTTTGACTTCTTGACTTCTTCCTGTTTGTAATCAAACCTATGTGAGGATTCATCTTAGTTTTTGTAATGATCCTATGAGGGCTAATGACCGTTTTTGCCACGCAGATGTCAGAGAATTGCAAATACCAGTGATTTTTCAAAGAGTTTTCAAGAGCATGTTGGGAATGTGACGTTGGAATGACAGCACCTCAGAAGTCCGGTTCCTTCTGGCTGTCGTCAGCAGCCGCGGTGCTGGCTTCTCTGCCTTCCGTGTTTCCTCCCCTGCGTCCTACCCATGACTCCAGCTGAAGGTGTCTCAGCCGTTTTCCCATAAGATGTTTTTCGTCATCCAGCTTTCCTTAATCTCTCCCTCCAGATCAAATGATCTCCAAGCCAGGAGTGACCACCACGGCTGTGTGTTGGCCCAGAGCCCTCCCGCTACTGCTGAGAGGGGTACCTTAAGTCATGTTTTACGTTCCTCCCCACTCGGCATCTCAATACCATCACACAGAATGAAAACACCGCAGGTGCCCTCCTCGCCCCGCCCCTGACCCCGCCCCCACCCCTCCTCGCCCCGACCCCGACCCCGCCCCCACCCCTCCTGACCCCGCCCCCACCCCTCCTCGCCCCGCCCCCTGATGGGGGTGGTAGGGGGGCGGTGGCAGGGCAGGCTTTGTGCCCTGGCCTCTGCTGAGACCAGGCCGTTTGTCCTCTCCTTGGTCTGCACCCCTGACCCGGGGAGCCTGCGTGTGTTTCCTTTCGGGAACAGGGTTGACTTAGGGCATGGACGGGCATGCTCTCTCTGCTGAGGGCTGCCCAATGACTGAAGATGGTCATGAGAGCCCCTGCCCCCTGCAGGGGCAGGCACGGCTCCAGTGCCCTGAGGTGGGGGGAGCCTCCTGGGCGTGTGCTGGGCTCGCTGGCCATAGCCTCCCGGTCCAGACCCCCTCCCCGTGTGTGCCGAAGTGCCTGGCAGCCGTGGCAGATGGTCGGTGCCTGCTCAGTAGGCCAGAGGGGGCCTGGGATTCTGCATTTCTGATCAGCCCCGGGGAGGGGGTGGTGTGTGGCACAGGTCAGACTCTGGATAGTGAGGGCAGGCGTCACAGTGTGGTTCTTGGTGTTGCCAGCACCCGGACAGCCTGCAGCTGATGGCAGCGGTGGTGGGCAGCTCATGGCCAGGATCGGCGGAGGTCCCGGAGCCCACCCTCCCACATGCAGCTGCTCAGAGACCCTCTCGTCCTGCCAGGGCTTGCCTTCCATGTGGGAAACAGACAGGTGGGGCTTCTCCAAAACATCAGAGGGCGCGCAGTGCCCGTGGGAAAGAAAAGGGGCAGAGGGAGGGGAGGGAAGGGGGACAGCTGGCTGTCAGGTGGCGTCCCAGTGGAGGAGGGGAGGGGCTCCGGGAACCAGGGCTCTGCAGGCGGTTAGAAGCTGGGACTTGGGCTCCACCGGGGCCGCAGTGACCCTGCTCACCTGGACACTTGAGGTTGCTGGTGCCCCACTGGAGGGAGACCAGGCTGTCCGAGTCTGGAAATGCTTGGGGGGCACTCGTGGTGTAAGTAATATTTCTGAGACCTGGAAACATGGTTGTTCTGTGTTTAATTGAAAAAGAAGTTTGATTTTGGTTTTAGATCCAAATTTTGAGTATAAAAAAATAAATGGGGTCAGGGGCATGGTAATGATTTTCACCAAAATGTAATAAGCACTTATCTCTAATTAAAGGGGACTTATTTTTATTTTTCCTACTTATGTAAACACGTACACGACTTTTGTATAACATAAAAACTTTTCCTTGTTTCTCTGTGTGGTTTTACTGCATGTCCTTTATTCCATCAAGATCATTCATTTGCACTGCATTTTATAGTTAATAATATACAGTTTGTACTTTACTATGTCCACAAAATGCCTCTTCACTGTGTCCTTCTAGTTAATTGTATGTCCAGTCAATGAGAACACAGGATCCTTTGAAGTCCAGGATTCATTTTGGTTTTCTCTCTGCTCCATGTTGTAGCAGACGCTTCCTGAGTTTCATTAAGTTGTTCTGATTTTTTCGAGCAGTGACTGGGCCTCCTCCAACACAGTTTCCCCGCGCTAAGCCTGCAGAGATTGATCATTAGCACGACCGAAACACTAGGAATGTCTGTCTTTCAGGTTCCGTGTCGTCTTCATTGTGTTCTCTGCTTCTGTTCCCTTCCCAGATACGCTTCCTCTTGGACTATCAGAAAGTTCCCAGTCTGAGCTAGAAGCTGTAATCGCAGAGCTCACTTTTGCCCTTACTGCTGCCAGTATTTCAGTTAGATAAGTAGCCTTCTACGTAAACAGTTGTAGGAAGGCGGGTCCCTTGGGGTTGATTGTGTGTTGTATGTGGTTGGGGGAGGGGGAGGACCCATCCACGTGTGGGGCTGCCTCTGGGCTGTGTGGGAGAGGCCCCTCCAACAAAGCCTGCTCTGGATGCCTCAGACCCGAGTTGCTGTAGTTAGAAGTGTGTATGAGTAGTCCATAAGAAGTTAGGATTGATAGCAATGATTTGCAACAGCAGTGTTCCTTAAAGGCGTGTTGTTTTTAATCTCTTAAACCACATTAAAGTCAGGTAAATACGAGGTCAGGAAATGGACGTTAGGAGCCCTGATGATAAATTCCTGTAGCATCATTAACGTCCATGCCTTCAGGAATATCTTTAGCAGACCACCTTAGAGGTTAAGAAGGTTGAGAATGTTAGTTTTGCTCCGCTCCTTGGCCAGTCTCTGTCTCTGATCTTCACTAGGGCCCGAGAAAGGGGCCTCTAAGGTGCACTCCTGGACTCGGGAGGTAGACGGTGCCAGGCAGGGCTCAGGCCCCGTGATTCAGAATTACACTCTTGGTTCCTGGACACCCTGCAGATGCTGGTTGGGCAGGTGGGTCGCCTGAACTCAGAATGTTGTCCCAGTGGAATCTGGGACGGGAAACAAGCCCACAAGGGAGAAGCAGCTTCAGAATCGTCCTTTAGTACAGGGCCCTCAGAGCAGAGGACGGGAAAGCTGAGTGAGTGCATTCTAACCTTTTAAACTAAGTTGGGAAATCTTGGTGTCCGTGCGCGTCTCCCCGCGTGCGCTCCGTCCGTGCGGGGCTCGGGCGGTGTCCGTGCGCGTCTCCCCGCGTGCGCCCCGTCCGTGCGGGGCTCGGGCGGTGTCCGTGCGCGTCTCCCCGCGTGCGCCCCGTCCGTGCGGGGCTCGGGCGGTGTCCGTGCGCGTCTCCCCGCGTGCGCCCCGTCCGTGCGGGGCTCGGGCGGTGTCCGTGCGCGTCTCCCCGCGTGCGCCCCGTCCGTGCGGGGCTCGGGCGGTGTCCGTGCGCGTCTCCCCGCGTGCGCCCCGTCCGTGCGGGGCTCGGGCGGTGTCCGTGCGCGTCTCCCCGCGTGCGCCCCGTCCGTGCGGGGCTCGGGCGGTGTCCGTGCGCGTCTCCCCGCGTGCGCCCCGTCCGTGCGGGGCTCGGGCGGTGTCCGTGCGCGTCTCCCCGCGTGCGCCCCGTCCGTGCGGGTCTCGGGCGGTGTCCGTGCGCGTCTCCCCGCGTGTGCTCCGTCTGTGCGGGGCTCGGGTGATGCACCTGGACGGGCATGCGGGGACCCAGGCTCGCTCTCAGGCTGGGCACGGCACCCGCGCATAGCAGGCTTTCAGATAGAGGCCCTGTAACAGGAAAAACGTCTAAAAGAACCTGGAAACTCAATGTTAATTGTGATGATCTTGTAAAACAAAAGGTTTTTCATGCTCTAAGAACAGGAAGGTCGGGATTCTCCTGAGCAGGAAGATAATCTAACCCTGTGTTTCCTGGCACCCATCCCCAGGGCCAGGAGGTGTGCCAGGGGAAGACAGACAGGCCACCTGGTGCCAAGGTGGAGCAGAGGGCTCAGGAAATAGAGTAATTGGTGGACTTGCCATTATCCCCCCCCGGGGGGGGGGGGGGGGGGGCGGGGGCGGTGCTTCGGGGTGGATGGTCCTGCTCCGGCCACCCAGTGAGTCAGTCAGGAGTTGCAACATTGTTTCCTCGTGTGGAGTCATTCACACAATCTGGGAGTTCAAGGGGAGCAAGTCTCCAGTCATCCTTCTCTGTAACTGGAAACACGTGCGCCCTAACTTCTCCCAGGGCTCCGCTGGAGCCTGACTCCCTTTTGCTCACACTGGCGTGTTTACGACTCCGAGCTGGTTGGTCGGTTCATTCACATGATCGTCCTGCCTGGAGTCGGCGTACACACACACATACACACACTCGTGATTGTCCTGCCTGGAGGCGGCACACACGCCCGCACACACACACACACCTGGACACGACACACACGCTCACTCACGTGGTCACCCTGCCTGGAGGCCACACACCTACACACACACACACACACACACCCCTCCCCGGAAGCAGCGGGATTCCCCCTGTCCAAGGGAATCTCTTCTCTGAAACACAGTCGAAGTGATCAGAGTCATTTTATTTTTCAGCCTGTCCTTGCAGAATTTCCGTCATCTAAGAATCTTCACAAAAATTCTCAAGCCTACCACAAACAGACTGTTACTCAGAAAGTCGATCAGCATCTTTCACTTACGTGCTGTTTCTGTACAATGCGAGTGGGCCCCATGGGGTTTTGTCTGTGTGGATTAAAATGTGCCTACGACTCCCTCTTTATAAAGTTGTAAGGAAGAGGCCGTGGTGGCCCTCTGCACCGGGAGATGGCAACTAAGCGTGGGAGCAGGCCTGGACATGAAGCAGCTGGCAGAGACCCCCCAGGGGAAGCGCGCCACCCACCCACCGTCCGGGGAGAGAGCGATGCGGGCAGAGGGAACCAGACCTGGAGGGCCCCGAGGCTGGGCTGTGCCCGGGTCAACATGGGCGGGGCGGCGGGGAGGGGGAGATGGCACCGCGTCATGTCGGCTGTGTTGAAGGTGTGCAATGCAGTGAGAAGCGAAACCATCCAACTCAGGGTTTTAGAAGGCTGGCTCTGGGGCTCCGTGGGAACACGGTCGGGGCTGGGGCAGTGGGGGATGGGCTAGAGTGGGAGCAGGGGTCCCCAGGAGGACTGCAGGCATCCAGCGTGTTCTGTCGGATGTTTGACGAGGTGGGCGTGGCTCTTTGTCATCTGGCCAGCCTCGGCTCTCACCTGCGTGAAGGGAAGGTAGTTGTGCCAGCTCGCAGTTGTCCTGAGACCCAGAGGCTGGCTGCCCACCAGGTTTGTGCCCAACGTAGTGAGGGCTCAGCTCACACTTGCCCGGTTTTTGCTTCGAGGGCTGTTGCTGCCTTTCTCCTGAGGCAACCGTTGTGAATTTCGTATGTGTTTAATCTGTGGTTTTATAGTTTTACTCCCTGTGTTTATATCCATAATGAGTATATAGAGTTCACGTGTTTGAGTCTATTTAAGCGGTGCCATTTCTGGGTGTATCGTTGAAACACTGGCTTGCTCCGCAGCGTGGTGTTGGGTTCTGTGCGTGTTGGCACCTACACGTCCAGCTGGTTCATTGCAGCCCTCGCAGTCATGACCGTGGTTTGTCGCCCACCCCCTCCTAGCGCACGCTCGCTGCTTTCTTGTTTTCACCGCGTCAGCAGTGCCCAGCAGCCGGAGTGTGTGCTTGGGTGTGGACTTGCGGGGTCACTCACACGCTTCCCCGCTGGACTTCGTTTATCCCGGTGTTACTGGAGCGTTGCTTCTCACGGGAAGTCTTCCTGAACCGGGAAACTGTGGTCCCTACTTCAGATGATGACAAACCGCCGTGTGTGTGTCCGAGTAGACGGGTTAGTGGGACCCCTTGAGTGCGTGCCGCAGATGGGAACAGAGGCATGAGAGGCACACGCCCAGGGTTTGCTTTAATCAAAAATCTGAAGAACAACCGCTGTGAAGGAAGACGTTTGTCCTGACAGACCCCAGGAGCAGGGGGCTCTGCCCGGGGTCTGGGGAGCACTGGGGTCCGTCCGGAGGGGGAGAGAGCAGGAGAAGCCCGGTGGAGCCTCTGCAGGGTTCTGCAGGAAGAAGGGGGCGAGGCAGGGCAGCAGCCTGGGCTGGAGGGTGTGCTGGGCGCCGGCTTTGGGCCTTCCTGCTCGGAACCAGCCCAGACCAGAGGGCTCCTGCCGCCTGGAGGGCAGGAGCGGAGGGGGAGCTGGTTCCGAGCTGCTGGGTTTGTCCGTGAGGGGGACTGCGTTCACCCGGGAGGGGTGGTCTCTCCAGCATCAACACAGCCCCTGAGACGTCAGAGCACCGCCATGCAGAGGGTAGGAGACGTGGGCGACACAAGTCATCCAGCGGGGACTGGGCGTGCCAAGACGGCGCACCTGGGCGCCCCTCCCCGCTCAGGCTGGCAGCCTGCAGCAGGACCTTCAGAGGCGCCACATCGGGCTCCTCCCCGGAGGCCCTGAGTGCAGGGGTGGGGCCAGCCTGGGCATCAGGACGTGTGTGGGCCCCGGGTGACGGACAGCAGGTGAGCCCGAGAAGCAGTGATGTGGGAGAGAGGACTCTGATCCCCGCTCGGTTCTCAGCGTCAGACGCAGGGCCTTGGGGGGGGTGGGGGGTGTGCACCAAAGCCAGAAGAGTTGGCCAGAGACTGGAGCCCCGGGGTCACGGCCAGGGACGTCACGTAGGTTCCCGCAGAGCAAGAGAACAGGCGTCCACAGATGTCGCTGATAATCTCACAGTACTAGAACAGTGACAGTCGAGTATAATTTTTTACAACACAGGTTAACCGTTGAAAAGAATGAGATTCCTTTGTGGGGGATACATTTCACTTAATAGGGGTTCAGAGTTGTGTTCTTACCATTGAATCAAACGCAGATACTCGTCTCTGAGAGCCATACTTAGCTCACAGGCCAGACACAGTCAGAAGACAGGACGGATCTGGCCTGCAGGCCTTAATGTGCTGACCTGCCCCCACGCCCCCCACCTCGCACAGACACACGGGCCGGGTGTCTGCCTCGTCCTGCCCCGGGCCAGGCGTCCGCACCCGGGCCGGGCAGCGGTGCCTCTCCCAGTGTCTCTCTGTGGTCTCGCCCCTCGGTCCTGTGACACGCAGGAGTGTCACAGAGTGCGTCTCCCAAGAGGCCCTGGGGGCCTCGGATAAAGGGGAACGCTGGAGCGCTCCGTTTGCCAGCAGATATGAGCAGTTTTCTGAAGTCTGTCTGCTCTCTCTGCTGGGTGATGAGGCGTGTGTTAGCAGCGTCCTCCAGGCTGTTTTCTTCTTGACCGACTGTGACGGAGCCTCGCCTTTAAGCATGGGTGAACTAACCACCCAGAAAGCCACTGTCCCAGACGGGCCATTTTCGAGTTGACCCTGGCAGATTTTCAAAGATTGTTTGATAAAAAGTGACACTCAGACATTAAATTTCTCCTGCTTCTGAACTATATTTTATAATCAAACTGTACTCAAGGAAAAAACCCAACCCAAGCGACCCCCATGAAGCCTCCCTGCCCCGCTCACGACGGACCTAACCCCCTTGGCCCCACCCTGGCCCTCGCTCACCACGCTCCGCGTCCCTCTGACGTCCAGTTTCTCAAAACTGCGCCGCTCAGGGCCCCCACGTCCTGTCCACTCAGCACGCTCACCCTGCTGCTTAGCGAGTGGCCGGCTTATCCCTCTGGTCAGGCCAGCATACATGGCTCCTCAGTCGCCCTCCCCTTCTCTCCACGGAGAATTTCTTTCCTTTAGAGCCCAGGTGGCAGGGTTTCTTCACTTCTCTTTCTGTGGGAAGCATTTTAGGAGACTCCTCGGCTCACAGGAAGCCTCACACGGGCGGGGGCCCAGCCGTCCCATCTCTGCCGTGTCCTCGGTCACCCCCCGGTGTGGGCACCCGGTGTCTCGGGATGAACTGAATGGGGCTGGCAGGCCTGCTTTAGCTTTCCTGGCGGAGGGCAGGGTGTTCACCGTGTGTTCGGCTCCAGAAGTAAAAAGTCGCGGAGTCACGGGCTGTGCTCGGCCTCCTGGGGCCGCCTAAGGTGCGGCTGAGCCCCCTCGGGGACCCCTCCTGAAAGTGTGCCACACAGCCTGACGACCAGGTGGGGCTGTCTGCAGGGTGCCCGACAGCCCCCTGAGTCGGTTCCAGCTCTGACCCTGAAGTTCGGGCCCATGAACGCGGCAGGAAGAGGAATTGAGTTTCGCGGTGGGGGCTGTGCTTCTGAGCAGAGAGGTCGAGGGAGGCCTCACTGGGAAGGTGGCCCTTGGGCATTAAAGACTTTCTGTTTGCAGAAGAAGTCCCCTGGAAGCTTCAGGCTGTAACTTCTGAAGCTTCTTACTTGTGAACCTGGACACAGTTGTGAGAGGTCTTTCTTCTGCACCGTGGATCGTCTTTAATGCAGGAACTTGGGGCTCCTGAAGCCGAGCGCTGGCTCACGCTTGATGCGCCGCAGAGGGAGCTGCCGGTCCCTGCGTTCCGAGTGCAGGCTCACCGCCAGCCTGGGTGCCCCCCTCAGGCCCACTCCCAGCCACTGTCCCCCACCTTCCAGCCGAGGAGTCCGCGGATGGGCAGGGGCAGCCGGGGCCTCGCCCACGGATAGGCTGTCTCCCCTCCATGTCCAGTTCTCCAGCTCTGCGCCACCGCCAGGCTCCGTCTGCCCGGGCCCGCCCACCTCTGCCTCCGCTGTCTCTCCATCCAGCCGGGTTCTCTGCAGGCGCAGCAGGCCCGTTGGTCTCTGGGACCCGTGTGCTCCGCGTGCACCCGACCGGGGGCTCCTTGGTGCCTGTGACCGTCAGCACGCTTCGCGGACCGGGGCGGCCGTGTCCTCTGCAATATAAAGCGTCATCCTGTTGAACAAGGGTGTTCTCCTTCACCAAAGCTAGTAAATCTTTGTAACTTTAAAACCTCGTTTCATCTTAGAGCTGTACCCTCTTCTTACTTGGGACGAAACAATTATACATTTTTTGTTGTTTTTGGTCTTTTTAATTGGAGTACAATTGCTTTACAGTGCTGTGTTGGTTTCTGCCGTCCACCAGCGTTAAGTGGGTCATGATTATATGTATGCATCTCCTCCCGCGCCTCCTCCCCGCCCCCCGTCCCACCCCGATCGGTCGTCACAGCGCGGCAGACCCGGCCCCCTGTGTTCTGCCCCGGCTGCCACTCGCTGGCCGTTTACACGCGGCCGTGGACAGATGTCCCCGCTGCTCAGTCCCTCCCACCATCTCCTTCCCGCCTGCGTCCGCCAGACCTCTCTATGTCTGCGTCTCCATTTGTTCGCTATAAACAGGTTCATCAGTCCTATGTCTAGATTCCATATAGATGCGTTAATATACAGTATTTATCTTTCTCTGACTTAATTCACTCAGTATAAGGGGCTCTAGGTTCATCTACCTCACTACAGCTGACTCAGATGTGTTCCTTTCATGGCCAAGTACTGTTCCATTGTACACATGTTCCCTGCCTTCTTGGCCCGCTCATCTATCGATGGACATCCAGGTTCCTTCCGTGTCCTAGCTGTTGGAAATGGTGCTGCAGTGAACGCCAGGATGCGTGTGCCTGTCTGGATCGTGGTGTACGCAGTTATGTGCCCAGCAGTGGGACTGCTGGGTCGCGTGACAGGTTTATTCTGAGCTTGTTAAAGAGTCTCCATACTGTTCTCCATGGTGGCAGCACCGAGTTTGCATCCCTACCTACGGCACGGTGGGATTCCCATTTCTCCACACCTCGTCCAGCACTTAATGTTCGTAGTTTCTCTTTCATCTTTCTTTATTTGGCTGCTCTGGGTCACAGTTGTGGCAGGAGGGACGTTTGTGGCCTCAGGTGGGTGCTTCCCTCACGGTGCAGGAACTCCCCAGTTATGGCGACGGGCTCAGCCGCCGGCACTAGGGCCGTGTTGCTCCGAGGTGTGTGGGAGGGACCTCAGTCCCCACCAGGGATGGAACCTGCATTTTGAGGCAGGTTCTTAACCGCTGGACTGCCAGGGAAGTCTCTCTTGTTTTTCAACAGTGGCCATTCCGGTTGATGTGAGATGATGCCCCCCTGTAGTTTTGATTGTGACAAGCAGTGCTGAGCATCTTTTTCATGAGTTTACTGGCATCTTTTTCATGAGTTCACTGGCATCTTTTTCATGAGTTTACTGGCCATCACAGCTATACTGTAAGGGTGCTAAGTTCTTTTGATTTTTATGCATGTTATTTATCCTTAAACCCACATAAAAATGTTGAGTGACTGCTTCATTTGTCATCTTTGCCATTCGTTAAGAGGAGTGGTTTTATGGGCGTTTGTCTCTCTCTGTCCTCCCCGCACATGATCAGGGTGGAGCTTGACGCTCATGATAAATGCCTGTACGTTCGTGCGACTTCAGTGGAGGTGGTCGACACTGGGAATGACTGATCGGGGGCTTGAGGTTCCCTGGTCTTAGCCAGTTACCGAGGTCTGAAGACTCTCTTATAGTATCTAAGCAGCTTTACATGAAAAAGAAAGTAAGCTAAGAAAAACACCGTCTGAATGATTTATCATAATTCTGAGAAAAAGCAGATGTGGGTCCTTAAGGAAGTATTCTTCCTTGAAAACCGAAAATAGGTTTTTTCCCAGAATTAGTAACAGAGGGATTATTGACTCAGCTTGCAGGTTTCTGGCAAAGAATGCTCCGAATTGCTGGTCCTCTTGGGCGCTCGGGAGCCTTTTTGTTTTCTCACAAAGTGGAGGTGTCGCACTGCTGGGGAAACTTCCCGGAGGTTCCGTCCCACTCTTAACTGGTACTCTAGGGGTTGAATGTCAGATCTCCTTTGCTTTTTCATATGGAAGCAGAATGTGACGTCACCTTGCTCTGCATGGAAGGCGCTTTTTAGGAAGTGGGCCCTGGTGTCGGTGTGACCTGCAGGACTGTCTTTGAACCGTCAGCAGAGTCCCCGTGACGGAGCACCTGTTTTGTGCGTGTACTTTTTTGACCAGAGTTAGACGCCTGCGTTGCAGCCCTCAATGAGGGCTGGCGGAACAGAATCGAATCAAGTGTGGCTCCTTGGGAGCCCGTCAAAAGAAGAGAAGCCTCAGTTTACAGTCGTCTTTGCTTCTTTAGAACGTGGAGTCCAGGCAGCGCACATTCAGGTACATGCACTGTAGTTGGAGGCCTCATCTCAAATGGTGTTTCAAGAAGTTTGTGTAGTAAACAGAAGTTTGGTAATTGTCACTCTTCAGAGTCGTCTGTAGTTTGAGCGCTGTGAAGCTGCCCTTGAGTGCTGAATGGGGGCCCAGGCTGTGTCCCTGAAGGGCGTGAGATTCACCCCTGAGCACAGGCCTGGCCCTGTGGGGCCGGGGGATGGAACGCAGTGCCTGTGGGAGCTGGGCCTCCCTTTCAGGGTCCGTCGGTACCACCCGGCCCGGGGACTCGGGCTGCGCCCTCCTCCAGTTCTGACCTCCTGCAGCTGTGGAGCAAGGAGCCCCCCCCCTCGCCTGCACGAGCAGCCCGTCTCTCCAGTTCCGCACCTGCTGTTGACACAGGCTGGGCTGCTGCCCGGTGTCCCAGTGCGTGGCATCCTCCAAACCCGCTGCCCCGGTTTTATTTATTTATTTTTTCCTTACTATCTTTCTAGTGATCGCTAGGATCTGTTGTGTCAGATGCAGATTCTTCTTATTCTCCATAGGATCCTGAGCCAGGTGGTTCTTAAAGGAGGTGACGTGGTTATTATTATTACTTCTACCGTTTGACCTTCACAGCAAACCCTGAAACTGTAAGCCCCGTGTTTCACGAGGGATCCCCTCTGCTTCTGGGGGTTGGTCCCTTTCTGAGGTTAGACCGTCTCCCTGCAAGGACAGATGCTGTTTGTTGCACCTGCTAAGGAAGATGGCCTCATGTTGGAGGGGTGCTCCAGATCCAGTGAGCTTTTAAAGGCTTGCTTGTGCCTTATCATAACAGCGTCTGTGCGCTTTTAAGAAAGGTGATACACATACGGGTGAAACATGTGCTTCTATTTAAACTGTCACTCTGCGGATTTCATTGACTTGTTACAGTCATTTAGGCTGTTGCTTTGGTTGAACTTTTCCACTAAACAGGCTTTTCTTTTTATCTTTGACATACCAAAAGGAGATAGTTTTAAAAGGAACTTTCCAGATCCATTTTGTAACTAAATTGCTTTCAAATAAAGAATGGGCCAATATTAATTTATTAACCTCAATGTTGATTGCTCACATGTGAAATTTCCACTGAGAAAGGACTTAGTATGACTAGTGACGTTCCGGTTGCATCTTTTTTAGACCAGTTTTGGCACAAGGCCAATCTGACTGTTGGCATCCAGTATCTGTTACCTCAGGTACTCCTTGCTGCAGCCTGAGAGGTAGGAACGGTTGTTCATCCTGGTTTAGCAGGCGAGGAGCCCGAGACCGCTGGGCTCATCCCGTTGACAGCTGATCTGTGTGCGGCCTGGGGCTTCGGGGTGAGCGAACCAGACAGAGGGGCCTGTCCTCAGGGGCTGCTTGTTCCAGCGGGAGACGGAGTGGACCAGATGGCGAGTGACTGTCAGCCCGTTCGCCGGGCAGCCGTGAGCGCTCGAGTGACCGTCAGGCCATTCGCCGGGCAGCCGTGAGCACTCGAGTGACTGTCAGCCCGTTCGCCGGGCAGCCGTGAGCGCTCGAGTGACCGTCGGGCTGTTCACCGGGCAGCCGTGAGCACTCGAGAAGGAGAAAGCAGGGTAGGGCGGGAAGGGTGGGCACCAGTGGCCGCAGGCAATGATTAAGGCAGCCAGGGACAGCCTCGCTGAGCTGACCCCTGAGTAGAGGCTCGGAGGAGACAGGAGCGGGCTCTGCGCATGTCTGGGGCAGGAGGGTCTCGGGCATCGAGACCCAGAGGTGCTCAGGCCGTGGGGCGTGGAGCAGGAGGAAGAGGGGTCGGGCCTTCTGGGCTTTTCCTGTGATAAGAAAGGTCCCCATGGGGTTGGGGCAGAGGGCGCCGTGACCCTATTTTGAGAAGAGACTGATGGGGACACATGTAGATGTGAGGGCCAGTCGGAAGGTTTGCCATGATCCAGGTGAGAGATGCTGGCAGCTGGACCGGAGCCCTTGCCGAGGGAGTGGCAGGAAGCGGTGGGGGTGTGGGCCTGTTTTGAAGGCAGCACCAGGGCGCCTGCTGACAGTGGGCTGGGTGGTGTTTATTCCTCCCACTGGAGGCCGGGGTTCCAGCTTGTCCAGTGCACCCCCTCTGGACCCCTTGTGAATTGCTCTCTGCACCGTGTCGGAGGCCACAGCGTGTCCTGTCCACAACTGCATGAGGGAGAAGGAGGTGCATGAACGTGGAGTGCAAATCAGTTTAGTTCCAGCACGTGCCCACAAACAGTGCTGTCCAACAACTATAACAAGAACCAGGAACCGTGTATGTACTTTAGATTAGCCACATAAGGAAGGTAAAGAAACATAGAAGTAATTTTATAGTAACACTTTAATAACTTGAACTATCCAAAATGTTACAATTTCAGGAGGTTCGTAACTTCCAGCTGTATAATTTCACTGTGAAATCAGGATTAAAAGACAAAATACATGTATCTTTCGTAGCGAGTCTCTGAAGTCCAGTCTCTGAACTAACACACCTCAGTTCAGACTGGCCACGACCCTCTGCTCAGCGGCCACGGATGCCTGGGGGGCGCCTGCGTCGGGCAGGACGGCCCCAGGCTGCTCCGAGTGTGTGCTGCCAGGACAGTGTGTGAGGGTTTTCACTGTTTAGAGATTAAAGGAGAATCTGAACTTACTCAGTGTCCTCTAATTTACCCAGGCATGTAGCATATCCCATGCTGCTAGCTTAATTATGGCTTTAAAAAAAACAAAATTCTGGAGAGCACCAGAAACGTTGGGTCATGGAAGGTCAATTCAGATGGTTCTGGCCTCAGCGCCTGCTGTCAGCTGCGTGAAAAACAGGCAATGAACAGAAACAACTTCTCCCTCGTGCCTCGTTTGCACCCTTATCTTCCCCAGACACACCCGTAGAGGAGGAGAACGGAGGTGAAAAAACACGCTTTAGAGTCCGTGAGTCGCCCTCGATGGCTGGGTGGTTGAGCTTCCATTCTCCTATCTGTAAAGTGGGCATAATCCTGCTCACTTCACACTGTCACGAAGATGAAATGAGCTCACACACATACCCATCTGTGGGTATCTCTCCATATATACGCACATCTGTCTTGACTGAAATGGGGATTCTATGAAGCATTTACCTTTCCTGTGTACAATTTATTCAGGTATTTACCACTATATTTTTATTTTTAAAATTCTCACTAAATCATTCCATCCACAGTGTTGAGTCCCAACTTGACTCTAGATAACCCTGAACACAGCATATTAAGCCATGTTACCTGTTTGTAATGTTTACAGGCCTTTTTCGTCTTGGAATGACATTTAGTATTTATTTAGTCTTAGGTTTATTTAATATTTTCTGCCCTCAGCAAGAGGGCTTCGCTCCCTGCCGCGCACCTCTGCTTGTCTTTGTAACATTTAGTGAGATGTTTAGTTGAGTAGCTTCTGGCTCACACGCCTAGATGAGTGGATGAGACACAGTGGCCGGTGTCGGCGTATGGCTCCAGGAGTCGATTTCACAACCCCTTACATCCTGAGGTCTGAAATTTAGCATGGCTTTTCACATTCCAGTTTAGAAGATCCACGGTATTCTGCACTGATGTGGAATTCCTTTCTTTTTCTTTTCTTTTCTTTGTTTAAACTTACAGAGAAACCAGCCTTTTCCAGGCAGCAAAAAAAAAAAAAAAAAAAGCTGGTGGTGCTAATTTACTTCTACGTGCACTTCCTACACCTGGAGTTTTCCTTACAGTTCATCCGTTTCCTGAAACCTGGTCTTGGATCCCCCACTGCCCTGTTAAATTTAATGTGTCATAAACTTGCCCAAACCTCACCCCTCCTAAGCTGTCCGTGCTCTCTGCCTTTTGGACGCATCTCACTGTGTGTCATCCCCACGCAGGAGAGCCTGGCCACCCCTCCGGTCGCCCTCCGCGCTTGCACTCGCTCCTTCCCCTCTGCGAGTCTGGAGGCAGAGCCCTGAGCCTGTCCCGCTCTTCCCAGAGCCTTGATTGCTCCCAGTGTCTCCAGAGAAAATTCCAGATGTCTTAAAACTCGCCGCAGTCTGGCTTAACCTGCTCCCCTCGCTGCCATGACTGTCCCGCAGCCCTTCTCTCCCCCTGATGGTGGAGGTGATCTCTGGCCCACTTCAGTGACGGTGCTGCGAGCTCGGGCAGGCACCGCCTGGAGCACCCTTCTGGCCTGTCCCCATTCCCTGGCACGGCTCTCTGCTGGGCAGCCCTCCTGAAGTAGGACCATGGCGAGGGACAGACTATGCCATGAGGGCAGCGGGTTCGTTCCCAGAGCTCACGGGAGGACGGGTGTGGTGGGGACGGGGTCTGGCCCCAGAGGCCCGCCAGCTCTGTGTCCGGGGCTGATGGCTCTCTGATGACCCGCTGCCTGCACGGCCCTCCCCTCCCTCGCTTCTTCTCCGACCTCTAAATTAGAAGGTAGCCTCCACTCCAGCCTCAGAGAAGGCTAAGAGGAGCCATCTGCCTCTGCTTGCTGGGCTCATTAACTTAAAGAAATGCATCCTGTTTACATTGCTGGCAGCGTTTCTTTTATTTGGATGCTGGCCAAAGGCAAACAACTCTGCCCAGTGGGTTTAAAAAAACAACACAAAAATAGAGCTTTGCAAGTACTTACGCTGCTTCCTAGTTGGGCGAACATGCAAAACCTTCACATTTTCTTCATGTAGATTTATCCTATAGAGAAAACTCATTGGATCTACTAGCGTTTAATGTCTTTCTGAGCTTTAGTATTTATTGTGGGAAGATTTTAGTAAGGAATGACTAATCTAAAAAGATTTGGTTTGATTAGGGGCTAAACTAACAAAATCTATTTTGAAACAAGATAACAGGATTTGCGATTTTTGGTCTTCTTCCAGTAAAACCAAACCCCTCCCCCCCCAAATCTACATCTCCAGCAGACAGGGGAGCTGTTCTTTGACTAGAAGCTGAAATTGCTGGATTTATAAGTTGTTTTAAAAATATGTTCTTTGAACAGTTTAAAGTGTCATATAGTATTGAGATGAAATCATCAATCTGCTTTTAGGACTTTAACTGTTTATATTTGGGTGAGTGAATAAAATGCATGGTTATTGAACAAATTAATACTTCAGTAACACTGTTACTGAAAGAACTTCTTAAGTAGCCAGTAATGAGACTCAAGTAAATTGTCTTCTGCCTTGTTTTTTGCTTGTGAGTGTATATAGGTTCTAGAATTGTCCTAGCCTTTGTGTTTTAGGAAACTGGCCTTTTACTGGAGAAGGTTAGGGCAAGATATTTTATATTCAGTTATGCCTGCTCTATTAGTATCTTTTAAGACTTAGCAACTCTGTGTCATGACAGGGAGATACACACACACACACATATATAAAATTATCGTTTCTGCAAAATAGAGTGTATATAACATTTCCAAAGGCCCTAAGCTCTTACTAAAAAGGAAGGAAAACTGGACTCAGATTTTAGGCAGATGTCCCACAGTAGAAAACTTCCCTAGAGCTTGGTTTTGCAGATTCAGAGCAAAGTTAGTAGAGTGGTTTTTGACTGGAATAATTCAAAATAAGAACAAAAGAAAGCTGTCTTTTTTTTGTTTTCCCCCTTGATGTCTTTCCCCTCCAAATGAAGTGAATAAGATACAGAAAATGAACTATAGCTCACTGGTAGCATTCTAAGTTTGTCGGCAGTTTTGCCAATTTCCCTGGATTTCTAAAAAGAGAAATAAGGGGCCTTTTCTTCGAGTTTGGGTGAAGTTAATTTGGACTGGTTCCAGCTTGCCTGGGTGGCAGCGTGCAGTGGGAACACAGGCCGCTTTTGGATACACCAGGTTTTTTTTAAAGCCAAACCTACATTCACCCCAATAATTAGGGCAGGCCTGGTCTTCGCAGCGTTGAAAGCAGTCTTGGTAAAGGAGCCCTGAGGCTTCTGAGGCCTGTCTGGTTCCCTGCCTTCGCCTCCGACATCAGCTCCCGAGGGAGCAGAGGCTCAGTTGAACCCGCGAGTGGGGCCGTGCTCCTCGGGGAGTCGGAGCCCCGAGCAGACACCTCGTGGTCAGAGCGCATGTGCCGCGTGGGAGTCGTGTGGGCAGGGCCATCAGGGGTGGTGGGCGGCGTGGCCACCTGGCTCGGGGCGGGTGGGGGCTGCGGTCCTGACCCAGCCCGTTGCCGGCCTGGGAGAGGCGTTCTCTGACTGACCCCCGAGCAGCCTGACCCTTTGCCTGGAACCTCACCAGTGACATCCCTGCTCCCCGCTCAGGTGCTTGCTGTAGCTGTGAAGCATCTGTGTCTCTGCAGGCGGTGGGGAGTTTGGGTGATGTCTCAGAGAGTGCAGGAACAGGGCGGGAAGAAAGGCCAGTGGGGGCCTGAGTCCTGTCCCCCCTCCGGATGAGTGGGCTCAGATGAGCTGAGGGCACTAGTTGGAAGAACCGGGGCTTCAGAAGCTCATCCCAGGTTAGTGTTTTCCAACCTCACCTCTTCCTTTGGCCTCTAGTAACCTTCCCTTCTGACACTGTGTAATTGGAACATATATCGCTCTAATTGCTAGTTAACTTTTGTTCGTTACTTTTTCTTTTGAAATACAGATTCGCAGGAAATTGCAAAGACTGCACAGAGAGGTATCTCCTTTGAGTTTCCCCAGGGGTTACGTTTTGTTTAACTGTAGGGCAGCATCAAAACCAGGAGACTGAGGTTCGTCCAGTGTGTGTGTGTGACTCTGACACACAGGATCACCTGTGTCCTCAGGGCAGAGACCTGCCCCCAAACCGCAGGGAACTCCCTGCAGCTGCACGCGGCAGTCCCAGCCACCCCCTTCCTCTACCAGCCCTTGCCCCCGGAGCCCTAGTTTGTCTTCCATCCCTGTGGTTTTATCATTTCAAGAGTGTTACATGAACGGAAGCACATGGTACACTCTTTTGAGATCTGTCTAAGTTGCACGCATTAGTGGCACGTTCTCTTCATCTTTAAATCGTACTCCGTACTCCGTGGCACGGAGGTGGAGCCGTTGAACAATTTATTAAAGTATCAACACACCCAGGTTGTTTCTGGTTTGTGAGTAAAGCTGCTGTGAGCATTCCTGACAGGGTTCTGTGTGGACGTAACTTTTCGTTTCTCTGGAATAAACGTCCAGGAGTGAGATTGTACGGTATGCTACATTGTATGTTAAGTGAGCCTTAATTTTTCTTTTGTATTTTTTTTCAGAAACTGAAAAACTTTCCTAGAGTGGCTGTCTCATTTTACATCCCCACCAACAGTGTATTAGAGATCGCATATCTCTGCCTCCTCATCACCATTTAGCGTTGTCGCTGATTTTTTTGTTTTCGCTGTTTTCATAGATGTGTAGTGACGTCTTATCAGAGCCGTGGTCTGCTGCTCCCTGGTGGCCGGTGAACTTGGACATCTTGTCTCTTCTTATTTGCTGTCTGTGTGCTCGCTGGTGAAACAGCTCTCCATGTCTTTGCCCACTTCCTAACTAGACTGTTTTGTTTCTTTAAACTGTTGAGTTTTGAGCATTTTCAGTTCAGTTCAGTTCAGTTGCTCAGTCGTGTCCGACTCTTTGTGACCCCATGAACCGCAACACGCCAGACCTCCCTGTCCATCACCAACTCCCGGAGTTTACTCAGACTCATGTCCATCGAGTCGGTGATGCCATCCAGCCATCTCATCCCCTGTCATCCCCTTCTCCTCCTGCCCCCAATCCCGCCCAGCATCACTGTCTTTTCCAATGAGTCAACTCTTCGCAAGAGGTGGCCAAAGTACTGGAGTTTCAGCTTCTGCATCAGTCCTTCCAACAAACACCCAGGACTGATCTCCTTTAGGACGGACTGGTTGGATCTCCTTGCAGTCAAGGGACTCTCAAGAGTCTTCTCCAACACCACAGTTCAAAAGCATCAATCTTTCGGCACTCGGCTTTCTTCACAGTCCAACTCTCACATCCATACATGACCACTGGAAAAACCATAACCTTGACTAGATGGGCCTTTGTTGGCAAAGTAATGTTTCTGCTTTTTAATTTGCTATCTAGGTTGGTCATAACTTCCCTTCCAAGGAGTAAGCGTCTTTTAATTTCATGGCTGCAATCACCATCTGCAGTGATTTTGGAGCCCAAAAAATAAAGTCTGACACTGTTTCCACTGTTTCCCCATCTACTTCCTATGAGCATTCTTTGTATATTCTAAATATGAGTCGTTTGTCAGATATGTGGTTGGCAAATATTTTCTACTAGTTCCAGGCTTGTCTTTCTATTCTGTTAGTCTTTTGGAGAGCAAAAGCTTTGACTTCCATGAAGTCCAGTTTATCAGTGTATGCTGTGTGTGAGTCAGTCGTGTCCGACTCTTTGTGACCCCATGGACTGCAGCCCCCCAGGCTCCTCTGTCCAGGGGGATTCTCCAGGCAGGAATACTGGAGTGGGTTGCCATGCCCTCCTCTAAGAGATCTTCCCAACCCAGGGGTCGAACCGAGGTCTCCTTACACTGCAGGCGGATTCCTTACCATCCGCGCCACCGGGGAAGCCATTTTTCTTTTATGAGCCGTGCGTTTTGTGTCATGTCTAAGGACTGTTCGCCAGGTTGTGGGCCCTGAAGATTTTCTACTATGCTGTACTTTTATGTTTTGAGTCAGTTCTGTTTAAGGTGTGAAGTTTAGATCAAGGTTTTGTTTTGATTTTGTTTTTCTTTGCCTGTGGATGTCCAGTTGCTTCAATATCATTTATTAAAAAGGCTATTCTTCCTCTACTTAATTGCTTTTGGAGCTTCCAAAAAGAAAGCAGTTGACCATAGTACTTATGTCTGGGTTTTCTGTTATGTCCCGTTGATCTCTGTGCCTAGTCCATCACCAGTACCACACAGTCTTGCTTATGGTAGCTATGTAATAGTAAGTCTGGAAATTACATTTCTCCCAGTTAATTTTTCTGTTTGAAAATTGTTTTAGTTAATCTAGTGCTTTCCATATACATTTTATAATAGTTCTATCTATATCCGTAAAAGATCTTGCTGGGATTTTATAGAAATTGTTCAACCTGTATATCGGTTTAGAGAGCATGTCATTATTATGTTGACACTTCCAACCCATAAACATGGTATGCCCCACCATTTGTTAGATCTTTGATTTCTTTCATCAACATTTTATAGTTTGCAGCATACAAGCCCTATGCATGTTTTGTTAGATTTATACCTAAGTGTTTAGTTTTTGTGCTTGTGATTGTTAATAGTAAGTATTGCATTTTAAATTTCAGCTTCTGGGACAGTCCAGGAGCTAAGACTCCCTGCTTCCACTGCAGGGGGTGCAGGTCTGACCCCTGGTCACGGAACTGAGGTCCTGCATGCCGCATGGCACGTCTAAAGATTTTACAATTTTAAATCTCAGTTTCCACATGTACGTTTCTAGTATATAGAAAGACATTTTACTTTTGTCAGTTTTCATATCCAGCAACCTTGCTGAATTCACTTGAATTCTAGGAGGTTTTCTTTGATAGATTCCTTGGGATTTTGTACATAGACCATTGTCTCATCTGCAAATAGGCTTAGTTTTATTTTTTTCTCTCTAATCCACGCACCTTACATTTCTTTCCCTCACCTCACCGTGGAGCCATGTTGAACAGCAGTGATGAAAGGGGATGGTCTGGTCTTGTTCCCGTTCTTGCCTGAAGCACTCAGTCTTCTACTGTTGATTTTTGGTGTTCGCTGCAGAGGTTTTTGTCAGTGTTCCTTATCAAGTTAAAGAATTCTCTATTCCTAGTTTTCTGACAGTTTGTATTACTGGTAACTGCTCAGTCATGTCCAACTCTTTGCAACCCCATGGACTGTAGCCCGCCAGATTCCTCTGTCCACGGGATTCTCCAGGAAATAATACAGGAGTGGATTGCCATTCCCTTCTTCAGGGGATCTCTCCACCCCTACCCCCGGCCCAAGGATCAAACCTGGGTCTCCTGCATTGCAGGCAGATCCTCTACCATCTGAACCACCAGGGAAGCCCTAGTTTTCTTATTAATGGGTGCTAATTGTTTAAATCCACATGTCTGTGTCTCCCGGGCCAGCTTCTGAGTTTCAGGAGCTCAGACACTGCTTCGTCAGCATTTTGTTTTCCTGCAGTGTGTGTCTCAGTGGTCTGCCCCCAGGAAGCATTAAACGCGTTTGTGCATCAGAGAGACTGGGCGTGGGCCCCGAGGCAGGAGCTCACAGGGGCATTTCTAAGCCGGCAGTGCCGGGCACCGGTTCTCCAGGGGAGGCTGCAGCTGCGATCTGGGTCACCATCCCCCTTCACCCTTCACCTCACCTGTGGTTACCTTTCGCCTCTGTGGCTCACAGCAGGTGCTCCAGCAGAGATCTGCAGAAGGCAGAACTCGTCTCCTTTGCCCCAGGTTTTTAGGATAACTGCCAACTGAAAGCCACTGAGCTCTGCACAGTCAATGGGGGAATTGTACGTTGTGTGACCTGTGCTCCAATAAAGCTGTTCTTTTCTCAGAGAAGTGCGTGCCAGCTGGGCAGGGATGTCCTGCTGTCCTCGGTGCTGTGTCCCGGGTCCCCCAGACCACCCTGAGCCAGCCAAGGCCTTTCCCAGTGGCGGGGTGGGGGTGGCCGTGCTGCCGCCCCTGGGCTCACCACTGCTGCTGCTGCAGGGAGCGTTCCGCGGGCCCCCCAGCAGAGCCCAGAAGCTTCCGTCGATTCCGCGCTGCTCACGCGCCAGCACGGAGTCGCGGGTGATGGACCGGGCCTGCTTGCTGCCCGGGAGGCATTCTCACTGCAGCAGTACTTCCAGTTTGGCCGCCTTCCCTCATCCTGTTTCAGTTCAGGCCCTTTCTGCACCTCCTGGACTCTGTCAGTGAGGTGAGGAAAAAGCGGGAAATCCCGACTTTATTTTTAACCAGGAGGAAATCGGCACAACAGTGCGACCGGCTCCCCATCCTCCCAGGCACGTCTGAAGCGTGGCCCGCTCCCACCCGCTCCCCATTCAGTCTCCCGGCCCTGACCCCTGTGTGTTCACTGCTCCGGGCCGGGCAGGGCGTCCTCTGGATGGAGGAGCTGCCGGGGCCCAGTGGTGACAGGGCCGCAGGGCTGCAGCTGGAGTTGTCCTCAAACCGGGCTCTTCCGGCGCTGCGGCGCGTGCTGTCTTCACACATCACCTGGCGTGTGTGTGGCCGCTGCTCCCCCGACCTGTCGTCTCCCTCCTGGGGCCTTTTCAAATGAGTGACCTGCGATGTGGTCTGTGCAAGCCTCCAGCTTGAGAGTCGCGTCGCGGGAGTGCAGGGACAAACGCTGGCTGCAGACTTGATGGCTGCTAAGCCTCCTGTACTATGACCGTCTGTGCCCGCGCCGTGTTCTCCGCCTCAGCTCAGCCTTCGCAGCACCGTGAACCCTCTGTGTTATTTCCTTTCATTCCCAGGGCTCCAGGGTTCTGGTCGATGCACGAGACAAGCTCGGTGTTCCTCGGCAGTACTCTGAAATCTTATTTCTTTTCTTTCCCAGGGCGCGAGGGTTCTGGTCGATGCACGAGACAAGCTTGGTATCCCCTGGCAGTACTCTGAGAATGAGAAGCACGGCATGTTCCTCATGGCTTTCGAGAACAAGGCAGGGCTGCCCGTGGACCCCGCCACCTTCCAGCTCTACGTGCCTGCCCTGAGCGCGCTCTGGGGGGACTCCGGCATCAGGGAGGCGTTCAGCCGCAGGAGCGAGTTCCAGCTGGTGAGTGAGCCTCTCCTGGGCCGCACAGGCTCAGACCTCGTGGGATTCCCCTTTACAAACTCTGAAAGCACAAACGAGCCGTAAATTGCTCTAAATCCTGATATTGAAGATCAGAAATACCCAATGCTAATTAAGCCATGTAAATGGTTCGAGAAGGAACTATATTAATTCATTCAGGCTAGATAAATGTTTCTGTTCAAGGAATAGGAAGGCTTTTTAAAATACTAAGTGTTGGCGTAATTCAAGGAGCTCAAATTTTCTAAGTATCGTTCTCCGTAGGAAATCGGCGCCTCCTTAGGAGAACGTCCCAGCTGTGACGTGTGGGTCCTGCCCGGCAGACCGTGAATGGCCCAGATCGGTGCCTGGGCAGCACACGTGAGCCCTTCGAGCTGCTCCCCTAGGCTCTCCCCTTTCCTCTTAAAGCTGAAAGTTTCAGAAAGCCTGGTCATCTTCATCACTTAGCTTCATCTAGGACATGAGTCTGTAAACGGAAAGTTTGGGGTGTTTGGCCTGTCTGCATTCCCGTTTTTTTCCTAAGTATCCTTCAGCATTAATTGCCTACAGAGATGGGTCTGAGATTTCTCCTCTAACTGGAACACCAGCTAATGTGAACTCCCCCTCCCTGGGGTGTCTGGAAGTCTCACTGCCCTCCACACCCCTCTGCCCCCTGAGAACCGGGATGCCGAGTTTCACATCACCAGTCCCTTGCCTGTCTCTATGGTGTTGCCATAATATGTACTTGTTTTTTAAAAACAGAGTCTCGAGTTTTCCCCATTTTCACACTTCACGTAAGCGGTTTCTTGCTATGTGTATTTTTCTGACTCCTGCAGTGTTGTGACGTGTATTTAGGCGGCGTGCGTGGCTGTGGTCCTTGCTCGTTCGCGGCCGTCTTCTCTTCCACCGCGTGGGTGTACCAGATGCACCCGTTCCCTCGTGGGTGTACTTTGGGGTATTTTGCTGTTAGAAACGAATGCCCCTCGACCTCTCCCGTGCGCCCTCAGGTGCCCATGTCCAGGGGTCTCCAGGACGTGCACCGAGGAGGGGAACTGGCCAGTGGTAGGGTGTCTGCGCCTACAGACAGACAGACAGTGTGTCCAGTCGTCGTCCGGAGCAGCCGCGCCGGCTGTGCCTGTGCCGGCAGCAGAAGCCCCCCCGCTCTGCCTTAGGTGCTGTCCAGCTGCAGAGGCGCGGCAGCACCCCCTCGAGCCGGGGGAGATGAGGCACGCCGGGCCCCTGTAGCGCCTCGGGCTCAGCCACACCTCCCTGAGCTCCCCACTCTGGGTGTCTCCCTCCCAGGAAGTGCCCTGTACGTCTCGTGCTGGTTTTTCTAGTGAGCTCTGTGCACCTTCCTCCTGAGTTTGAGGCGTTCTGCGCAGCGCGCCGGATAATCCTTTCAGTTCCGCGTCCGTGTGCTTTTCATCTGGTCCCCCCACCCTCTCATCTTCCACAGTCGTCTCGGCACGCTGGGAATTGATGGGGGCACACTGCTCTGAACTAAACTGGAGACCTCACTCAGATTCAACTGTTTTCCTCAAAGGTCCTCCTCACGAGCCAGGGTCGGGCCCCGGAGCCCACCTCTACTTGGCCCTCGCATCTCCTGGGTCTGCATCAGGGGCAGCCCGTCGGTCTCCCCTGGGTCTCCGTGGCCTCGACACTGTGAGAGAGCACTGGTCAGTCACTTTGTAGAGCATCCGTCTGTGGGTCTGCCTGGTGCTTTCTCATGATTAGGATGAGCAAGAAAACCTCTTCCTTTTTGGCAAGAAAGCCACTGAAGTCCCGCTGTGTCCTCTGAGCCTCCTGTCAGAGGTATGAGCTAGCGATGTGTCCAGTTCCTGGTGGCGGGGGCCTTGATTGCTCGGTTAGCGGGCTGTTTGCCACGTGTCTCCACTGTGAGGTCACTGCTGTCCTCTGTTATTAATAAATATTGGGGGGAGGTGCTTTGCAACTTTGCAAATATCCTGTTTCTCTTCAGGCTTTCACCCACGGATTTTAATATCCATCAGTGGATCTGAGGGATGGCATTTGTATAACTTTCATTTTCACATTCATTCTCAAGTTTAAAAATTAAAGTGAGACAGCCAGATGAACTAGGAGATACAGTTGCCGTAGAAAAGAGTTGTTAATATTCTAAAGGGCTGACTATCAGAAACAGCTGGAGAATGCAAACTCTAAGTGTGGGGTTTAGCTTTAGGGTTTAGGTCCCCCCCACCATGCGAGTGTGCTCAGTCGTGTCCAACTCTTTGCGACCCTGTGGACTGTACCCTGCCAGGCACCTCTGTCCATGGAATTCTCCAGGCAAGAATACTGGAGTGGGTTGCCACTTCCTTCTCCAGGGGATCTTCCCGACCCAGAGGTCAAACCTGTGTCTCTTGCGTCTCCTGCATTGGCAGGTAGGTTCTTGACCACTGTGCCCCCTGGGAAGCCCTGAGGCTCCCCCCACATAAACCCACAAACTGAAGTAGTCTGGGAAAGAACAGTCTCTTCAGAGCATGGGTGGAAATCGCCATTAGCAATTGAGAATTTACCCCAGAAGGAAATATAATCTGCAGAGCTGGGTGTCTACAAGCAGCGTCTAACAAGTGCGCCATCCAGGGTGTGAGTGTGGGGGGGCTTGTCAGACTCCTGTCTGTCCTCCTCGCCGGGCACTCTGGTGGGCGCTCTTTCACTGAGCCTCTCCTGTGAGCCGGGCACTCTGCTGAGGTCAAATTTGGCTTCCTCAAAAAGCTGGTAAGACAGATACCCACGCAAGTAATCGCCATAAAATATGCTGAGACGTGTGACTGAGGAGCATCCAGCTACACTGCATAAAGGGGGAAGGTAAGCGATTCCACCCAGCAGGACGGGGCGTGGAGGTGTTTAGGGGCAGACTGTCTCAGGATGAGGGGGGATGAACTGGGCCCTGTTAGGTGGGGGGGGTCTCTGCAAGAGTGTGGGCCTGCGCGGGCGGGCGGAGGGGGACCAGGGAGGCGCCGCTGCCGCAGCAGAGGCCGCCCCACTTGGGGGCTCCGTGTGCAGGCCACCGGTCCCGCCTCCAGCTGCCGTACCGGTAAAGGAACTCAGCTGGCTCAGAATGGACTTTGGGGGGTGGAGGGTGAGTGGGCGCTCTGCGTGTGGCTGGCACTGCTTCTCGGGTCTGCCCCCGCCTCGGCGCTGGGTCAGTTCTGGCCCGGCTGCCCCCGCACAAGGCCGCAGCGAGGCACCCGCGGCCGGGTGACGTCCAGCCCGTGTGCTCTGCTGGGGGGCGGGGGACGGCGAGCCACCCGCAGGTGGCACAGGGGGGCGGGGGTGAGGGTGGCCTGGCCACTCGCTGTGGCCACACCAGCAGCTCCGCTCCCTGTCACCGAGGAGCCACTGAGGCGTGGCAAGCAGGCGTGTCTGCAGAAGTCAGCAGTGCCGTGCGTCGGATGGGCCGCAGGGGAGCAGACGGGAGGCCCAGGCTGTGGGGGCGCCTGTAGAAGAAGTCGCTAGGAGACGGCGAAGGTGAACCGGGGCAGGCGGGTTCTGATTCATGGCCCCCGTGTCAGCACTTAGCACCACTGGGTTTTTACATAACCCTTTGCTCATTGTCCAGTTAGTCGCCCTCTTCCTCATCATCTGCCCTCTAACGTGTGTGTGAGCCGGGAAGATCAGCAGGCGAAACTGCCCCAATGAACGGAACCGGGTTTTGCTTTTATCAGCTGTGCTCCTGAGATCACAGCCCGCGAGCTGCGTGTAGCGACTTGCTGTTTGATGGGTTCGGTGCTTCTTTTCTTAGAGGACTGGGCAGCTTCGGGGCAGTTTGGTACCTCTGCTGAGTCCTCACCGAAATCCTCTTAACAGACTCTGACCCCGACGTTTCCTCGTTCAGATGTCTGGGGGGCTTTACACGGCCGAGGGTCCAGCACACGGAGACCATGGGCTCTTCTCTCTGATGCCTTTTGCTTCACACTGTTGAAGGTTTTAAAAAAAAAAAGTTCACTGTATTATGAATCATTTTTTTTCCTTCTTCCATTTCCTGTTTCACAGTGGCAGGGCATGGTGCTTCCTTGAAAATGTCTTCATCTCTTCAGCTTTGGAAAATGGAGATTCATTTCAGAGGAGGGAAGTCTGTTTCTTGATCTCTGAAAGTCAAGTGATTCTGCTAATTACAGACTTTTTTTTTCCTGTCATGTTTAGAGTTGAGTCTTTGTAACCTTGACAGTGAGTGCTGGATTGCTAGAAAAGGCCCACACTGGGGCTGAATCGTAGAATGAGAGGAGAGTAGGGTGTGCGTCTCCGTTGTATGTGTGGATGCTGCTGCCTTAGAAGCAGACGGGTATGAGGTTTTAAGAGGAAAATTACTCTGTGGCTGAGTGAGTAACATGCTGAGTATAAGAAGAATCGAATCACCCGTCTCACTTCTGACATAAAGTCCACATGTGTTGTGCTCAGGTTTTGTGACATCTGGGGCTTCGATTACCCCAGGGTCACCGCATCCGCTCACAGCGTCCCTGTGGTCCTTGCCCACCCCTCACCCTATGGATATACTCTGTAAGGGCCAGAGAAACACGATTTGGAGTTCTCAGGCTTGGAGCACTTCTTCGGGGAGGCTCTGGGATTAAAGCAGTGCCCAGAATTCTCCTTTGCATCCCTGAAACAGACATCAGCTTGTGCTGTGTGGTGGTTACATCTTTTTAGAAAAACCAGTCACTTTGCAGAAGGGCTTGACCCCACAGTTGCTGCTGCCTTGGAAAGACGCCTGTGCGTTTGCTCAGTCCAGTCACTCAGTCATGTGCAGCTCTGCAACCCCGTGGGCCGCAGCCCGCCAGGCCTCCCTGTCCATCACCAACTCCCGGAGCCTGCTCAAACTCCTGTCCATCGAGTCAGTGACGCCATCCAACCATCTCATCCTCTGTCATCCCCTTCTCCTCCCGCCTTCAACCTTTCCCAGCATCAGGGTCTTTTCAAATGAATCGATTCTTCGCATCAGGTGGCCCAAGTATTGGAGTTTCAGCTTCAGCATCAGTCCTTCCAATGAACACCCAGGACTGATTTCCTTTAGGATGGACTGGCTGGATCTCCTTGCAGTTCAAGGGACCCAAGAGTCTTCTCCAGCACCACAGTTCAAAAGCATCAATTCTTCAGTGCTCAGCTTTCTTTATGGTCCAACTCTCACATCTGTACATGACTACTGGAAAATCCACAGCTTTGACTAGATGGACCTTTGTTGGCAGAGTAATGTCTACTTTTTAATATGCTCTCTAGGTTGGTCATAGCTTTTCTTCCAAGGATCCAAGCGTTTTTTAATTTCATGGCTGCAGTCACCACCTGCAGTGATTTTGAAGACCAAGAAAATAAAGTCTTACTGTTTCCATTGTTTCCCCATCTATTTCCAATGAGGTGATAGGACTGGTTGCCATGATCTTAGTTTTGTGAATGTTGAGTTGTAAGCCAGCTTTTTCACTCTCTTGTTTCACTTTCAAGAGGTTCCTCAGTTCCTCTTTGCTTTCTGCCATAAGGGTGGTGTCATCTGCATATCTGAGGTTATCGATATTTTTCCCAGCAATCTTGATTCTAGCTTGTGCTTCATCCAGCCTAGCATTTTGCATGATGTCCTCTGTATATAGGTTAAATAAGCAGGGTAACAGTATACAGCCTTGATGTATTCCTTTCCCGATTTGGAACCAGTCTGTTGTTCCATGTCCGGTTCTAACTGTTGCTTCCTGACCTGCATATAGATTCTCAGGAGGCAGGTCAGGTGGTCTAGTATTCCCATCTCTTTAAGAATTTTCCAGTTTGCTGTGATCCACACATTCAAAGGCTTTGGTGTAGTCAGTGAAGCAGAAGTAGATGTTTTTCTGGAACTCTCTTTTTCTTTGATCCAGCTGATCACTACACATGGACGTCACCAGATGGTCAACACCGAAATCAGATTGATTATATTCTTTGCAGTCAAAGATAAAAAAGCTCTATACAGTCAGCAAAAATAAGACCGGGAGCTGACTGTGGCTCAAATCATGAACTTCTTATTGCCAAATTCAGACTTAAACTGAAGAAAGTGGGGAAAACCACTAGACCATTCAGGTATGACCTGAATCAAATCCCTTAGAATTATGCAGTGGAAGTGGCAGATAGATTCAAAGGATTAATACAGGCACACTGATAGAGTGCCTGAAGAACTGTGGACAGAGGTTCATGACATTGTACAGGAGGCAGTGATCAAGATCATCCTCAAGAAGAAGAAATACAGAAAGGTAAATGGTTGTCTTTGTGAGGAGGCCTTATAAATAGCTGAGAAAAGAAGAGAATCTGAAGACAGAGGAGAAAAGGAAACATATACCCATCTGAATGCAGAGTTCCCAAGAATAACAAGAGGAGATAAGAAAGCCTTCCTCAGTGATAAATGTGAAGAAATAGAGGAAAACAATAGAATGGGAAAGACTAGAGATCTCTTCAAGAAAATTAGATCAAGGGAACATTGTGTGCAAAGATGGGCACAATAAAGGACAGAAATGGTAGGGACCTAACAGAAGCAGAAGATATTAAGAAGAGGTGGCAAAAATACACAGAAGAATTATACAAAAAAGATCTTAGTGACCCAGATAACCATGATGGTGTGATCACTCACCTAGAGCCAGACATCCTGGAGTCTGAAGTCAAGTGGGCCTTAGGAAGCATCACTAAAAACAAAGCTAGTGGAGGTGATGGAATTCCAGCTGAGCTATTTGAAATCCTAAAAGATGATGCTGTTAAAGTGCCACACTCAATATGCTTTTGCTGGTGCGATTTAAATTGGGTTTCAGAATTCTTTCCCTGAGCTTTCTTAGGAAGCAGGCTTTTGAGGCACTGGAGGATGAGAGTAAATGGAAGATGAGGTGATTTGATTTGTAGCCATGATAACTTTCTGTAACTTTGAGGCCCCAGGAAGCAAAGTGACGTATACTGAATGGGCAGTTTGGAGCGTTTCTTGCGCCCAGTACCTTATCCTTCTAGGAAAGAAATCCACTCTATCATGGTTTGGCGGTTACTTTCAACCACTTGAGGAACAGTGTCATGGTAGCTGGTTGATTGGGAATAAGTCCTGGGAACTGGTGGTCCAGTGGTTAAGACTTAGCCTTCCAATGTTGGGTGGGGGTGTGGGTTCGATCCTGGTCTGGGAGCTGAGATCCCAGATGCCTCCGGCCAAAAAAACCAAAACAAATCAGAACAGAAACAATGTTGTAATCAATTCAATAAAGACAAAAGAGAAAGGAAGAAGTCCCGAAGTCACAGCTTGTTTGAGTGGCAAGCGATGGGCGCAGGCTGTCAGGGCTGTTTCCCGGCTCCTCTGAAGGGGTGGAGTCCAGGGGTCTCTCTGCCAGACTCAGCCGTCCCCCGGGGCCCCCTCTGCCTCTTCCTCTTTTCTCCGCTGTCAAGATACCCTGCCTGCTCCATGTTTTTCTTAATGCTGTAATCTAAGGGTTACATCAGAGGAAGACGAGAGAACGCCCAGAAAGTGCCGTGGGGGGCCGTGCCTCTTCCCTGGAGTCGCCCGTGTCACTGTCCGGAACATCTCAGAGAATCTTTCCCACTTCGGAACGGTGGTGGGCCCTGCTGTCCGTGGCAGGCGCGAGACTCCTGGGTGTCTGCACTGTTCCCTGCGGCCGGAGCAGCAGGAACACCCCCTTTGTCTGTCACCTAATGGAAGGGCTGGCCGCGTGGGTGTCTGTCCAGACCCTTGCCCTGACCTCCCGTGTGATTCAGGGAGGTGTTCTCAGACGTGGCCGCCAGGCAGGAGTGGGCGGAGGGGGCAGAAGGGGAGCCCAGCCACTCCTCGCAGGAGACATGATGCAGGCTCCGTCCGTCCCGTCTCCCCCTCAGAGGCCTCCCCTTGGGGAGGCGGCCGAGCGTGGCTCTCGGCTGACGGAGCCCCTTGGGGACCTTCTCCCTGTGAGATGCTGGCGGCGGGGGCTGGTGCGCAGCGTGGACCCCAGGGAAGGCCGAGGCGGGTGCTGTTCTCGCGGCATTACATGCGGGTCCTGCCTTGCAACTGTGCCTCCAGTCTTGTGCATCTATTTTAGTTTCATGGAATTCATTCATTCAGCACATTTTTGTGGAGCAGCCACCACGTGTCAGGCCCTCATAAATCCTGGGAAAGCACAGCGAACAAACAGGAAGATCGCAGAGCGTGTGGAACTGACTTTCTGACAAGGGGAGACAGACAGTAAATATGTCTGTGATAGGTGAGTGTGCATGTGTGCGCACACATGCACGAGCTTACATGTTGCATGTATGAGGAAAAAATGAAGCAGGGAACTGGGTGGAGAATGTGGAGGGGCCTCGAGGGAGAAGCAGGGGTCACGGGGCGTTTCCATGGGGGCTCTCGGTCCTCCCCACCTTTCATTTTCCCTTCCGTCGTGCTGGCCGAGCTGAGCGTGCGGCCACAGCCAGGCTGCAAGTCCTGCTCATCCTGGTTGGATGTCGCCATGGAAACAAGGTCTGAGACTGGCCATCTGAATGACCAGGCAGTCCGCCCGGGCCTCTCTCCTTCCAGCAAGCCGTCAGCGTCGAGAACCCAGATGGTCAGCACCAACCACAGAGGATGCAACATACACTGCGTGGCCAGGGGCCCACAGCCAGATTGTTTAAGCCTCTGTACCTCGGCTCATGGTCCAAGCTGATGGAGCACCCCAAGGGGCATTTGAGACCCCTCTGAAGAAGACAGGAAAGCATGCCCTGGGGTGAGGGGAGCGTGTTCTAGCCCAGGAGAGGAGCAAGTGCAAAGGCCCTGGGGTGGGAGCCGCCGTGTGTCCCAGGGTGCACAGATGGGGCGGGGGGCGGGTCTGCAGGGCAGAGGGCCTTACGGAGGCCTTGCAGGGGGCCGCTGGAAGGACTTGGGGCAGAGAAGTGGGACGGCTTGATTCCATTTTAGTTGGGTCCCGGTGTGGATGATACGACAGGGAGGCCCGACTGAGGACTTTGTGGTGATCTTGGTGACGGGGGTGACGAGGGGTGAGCACCTCAGACCTGGAGAGGATTGTGCAGGTCACCTAGTCTCACTGTCCACCCTCTCCATCAGGCCTGACGGCAATGGTGAGCCTCACAAGCCTGGCGCTGTGTTTTCTCCTTCGCATTCAGGACTCTGGTGGAGAGCGCGTCTCTCCATGTGAGTGGCTCCCAGGACCAGCCCTCCGAGCACAAAGCGTGTGCAGCCCCACCCGTCAGGACACGTCAGGTACCTTCTCGAGTCCGAGCTCTCCGCCAGGACACGGGTGTTGGACCAAGTGACCCAGTCTTTCTGCGAAGACCAATTACCCTTCACTTCCTTGGGCCTTCCCTTGAGGAACGCCAAGCCTGATGGAGCTGAGCAGGGCAGAGTTTCAGCACCTCGGGGGCCCCACGCCCTCCCTCGGTGGGTCCGCCCCATCCCGTGCCTCGGGGGGACCGGCTGAGTTCTCGGGCTCCAGGGACTGGTTGGTTAGTGTCTGACTGGTGAAAAGCAAAGTCAGCACACTGGCCCGGTTTCCCATCCGGCCAGCCGCGCCTTCTCCAATGCTGAGAAGATGTTCTTCCACACCCTCGTGTATATGTTCTATTCTTCAATTTTGACCAGCCTGATAAGTGAGAATTCCCATGATTACTAGTTCTTTTCATGTGCTTAGTCACTTAGTCGTGTCCAACGTAGTCGTGACCCCATGGACTGTAGCCCACCAGGCTCCTCCATCCATGGGATTTCCCAGGCAAGCATGCTGGAGTGGGCTGCCATTCCCTTCTCCAGGGGACCTTCCCTACCCAGCGATCACACCCAGGTCTCCTGCACCGCAGGCGGCTTCTCTGCCATCTGAGCCCCAGGGAAGCCAAGTGTCTATTAGCCGTGTGTGTTCATTCACTGGTGAGTTGCTGCCCATCCTTTTGCTTCTTTTTTCCTGTTGGACACAGCTATCTCTTGATTTGTACCAGTCTCCCACTAGATGCTCATTTTTTTTAACACTTTTTTTGGTTTGTTTTGAAGTAATTACAGATTCACAGGACATGACAAACCCAGTACGAAGAGGTCCCCGCATCCTTCACCCAGATTCCCCTAACGGGCCAGTTGCATCTTACATGACTGTGGTCTGATATCTGTACAGCGAGTTTGTGTGGTTCAGTCATGCTGTGTGTCACACAAAGGGCTGGCGTAACCACCAACCACAGTCAAGATGCATCTCCCCGTCCCCACGGAGATGAGCTTCCTGCCGCCCCCAGAGTCACCCTCCTTCCCCACCGTCCCTCAACCCTGGCAACCACCTATTTGTCCTCTGTCTCTAAAATGTTATTATTTGGGGAGTATCGTACAAATGGAATTGTACAGAATGTGACCTTTTGAGGCTGACACTTGTCACTCATCCTAATGCTGCTGAGCTACACCCAGGTTGCTCCCGGGTCAGTAGACATCTTTTCATTTCTGAGTCGCACTCCATGGTGTGGAGGTGCCATAGCTTTTTAGTCTAATTATACTCAGATATACAGATATACGGGCTTCCCCGGTGGCACTAGTGGTAGAACCTGCCTGTTAATGCAGGAGACAAGAGATGTGGGTTCCATCCTGGGTCAGGAAGATCCCCTAGAGGAGGGCATGGCCACCCACTCCAGTCTTCTTGCCTGAAGAATCCCATGGACAGAGGGGCCTGGTGGGCGACAGTCCACGGGGTCGCACAGAGTTGGACACGGCTGAGTGACGTAGCACTCATATATATGCATAGACATGAAGAGATGAGTCGATGCATCGTTTTTTATCTTACACTGTCAGAAATGTCAGAAGTTAGTGAATAATTTCTTGAGAAGGTGGAATTATCAGATTACTTTCTTAGTTTGGGTTTGATACTGTGCATGTGTGTGTGGCTTCCCTGATAGCTCAGCTGTTAAAGAATCCGCCTGCCATGCAGGAGACCCTGGTTCAATTCCTGGGTTGGAAAGATCCACTGGAGAAGGAATAGGCTACCCACTCCAGTATTCTGGCTGGAGAGTCCCATAGACTGTATAGTCCATGCAGTCGCAAAGGGTGGGACACAACTGAGCGGCTTCCACTTTCACGTGCCTGTGAGTTTTTCCACCTTTCACGCTGAATTAGCTTTGCCAGCACAATCTATATGGGGAAATCTCAGCCTTCCTAAAAGTTACTGTTAAAGTCAGTGGGACTGGAGAAATCCTCTCACCAAATCCTGTTAGATACTGTAACAGTTCGGGGCCTGGGGTTGAAGCTGATGAGTGGCCCCGCCGAGGTCAGGACGCGTCGGTGGTGTGTCCAGGCCCTGGCCCCAGCTCCAGGGAGGGTGGCGCTCTTGCCCCCCCTCTGGTGGTGCAGGCCTGAGGGCACAGAGGTGGGAAGCAGGGGTATTTGCTATTTTTGGATCCCGTGCTGGTGAGAAACTTCGTGTTCCTGCTTGTGACGCTGGCCTTTCCCCTCCATCTCATTCATCACAATGAGTATTATATACTTACAGACCTCAGAAAACCTCTTTTAATATAGGTCTTTGTGAAAGATGTTGCTATAAGCCTTATTTCTGGAGGGTCTGTAAGCCAGTGACGTAACAGCCCAGGATGGAAATGCGATCCACAGTAGATTTAAAAATGCAAGATGCTGCATGATAACAAGGCCAGAAACCCCAAAGGAAAAGAATAATTGTTTTGACTAAGTAAACATTTTTAACTTTCGTATGGGAAAAAAGTCAGCATAAAGTAAGGCAAAAGGCAAATGACAAATTAGAAGAAAAACAATCCTCAGCATAAAACAAAGGTGTTTTTTATATGTTGAGCGCATCAAACAGCATCAGCCTGTGTGAGCAAGCCCTTGTTTGTCGACAGAAGACCAAGCGAAGGAAGACATAGGATTACCAGCCTTGCTACTAACCACAGAAATGCAAAGAGAAGCAGGGACGGGGTAACTTGTCAGATCGGCGGTGATTAATAATGTCCTGGTTGATTGTGGTCTCAGGAAATAGGTCCTGTCAACTCACACACACAGGGGACGGGAGTATAAAATGATTCAGCTTCTTGTTGTGTGTGTTGAAACGTAAAGTACTGAATCCTCCAGCAGTAGGTCAGCTCCCAGGGAATTTACCCTAAAGCAGTGATTGCAAGATTTCCGGCTTCTAGTTACAGTAGACTAGTTATCTAGAGACTTCTGCTGAAAATAATTTAAAATCCTAGATAAAATGTTAAAAATAACTTTATGAAAGCATCTTAAGCACTGACAAGACCGTGAAGAATGACCAGGCCAAACCCTAAGACAGTTGAACCTTGAGAGATAAGCCGCCCCGAGCAGCGGTTTCTCCCCGAGAGAGCTGGGGATCTAAATGGCCAGCCCATGCTGTGACGTTTGGCAGACTTCTCAGGGTCTCACCCCGAGGTAGAGACGTAAGACTGCCAACGCTGAGGAGTCTGTAGGAGCCTCTTCCATCATAAGCTGGGACCCCAGAGGGGAGGCCAAAGTAAACCCACAGAAGGAGGGGAGAGGAGAGAGCTGGGCTGGGCTGCCGAGCCAGAGCAGGGAAGGGGAGAAACGATCCCCGTGTCCACCCGGAACCCCGGTGCTCTGAATGCAGGTTCAAGGGCCTCCAGACAGGTCGTGTGCCCAAGGAGCACGTGGAAACTCTCTCTGGAAAAAGACAGCCTAATCCTAAGCCTTGGAGATTTCCCACAAATGACGTTTTTAAGGACAGCAGGCATCATAGAGCCAGCCAGAGTCGCAAGGAAACAGCCCGCAATTCCTGGAACCAGAAGAGAAGACAGACAGCAGAAACAGACCCACCATCTTCAGGCCTTAAACTCGCCACACACAGATTGCGAAGCAGCTGTGCTTCATACCCCTGTAAAGCTGTGTGTATAAAGTGTGTGTATAAACAGCTATTCTTTCTACATATATAACTTTATATGTGTATAAAATCCAGGAAAAACTGGAAACTTACTAAAAAAGAGCAAACTAGAACTTGTAGCATTGAAAAATACAGAAACCAAAAGTAAAAACTTGGCGGTTTGTACCCCATAAAAGAGTATTAATAGTGTAGAAGAAATATTGGAAGAAAGTTTAGGGTTAGAGGATCTTTTCCAGAGGGGATTTCCATTTGCTGCTTGGGCCCAGAAACAGATCAGAATGTAGAAGAGAGACAAAAACAGGGAAAACATGAAAGAGGCTGAGATGTACGGAGGATGGAGTGAGAAGGTCTGCTCTCCATTTAAGCAGGACGTACGGAAAGAAGACTGGGGCAGAGACCGCGTTGAAACAGGTAACGGCTGACAAAGTACCTCCGATCAAAAGGTCAAGAATTCCAGTGAATCCCAAGCAAGATTAATAGTAAAGCCCATAAGTAGATAAATCATAACAGAACTGCAGAAAACCAAAGGCAGAAAAATCTTAAAAGTAACTACAGAAAAAGGTAGAGATGAGCTTTCAACGAGTGACATTCTGACAGATTTCTTCCTCAAAGTTACAACAGAAGCCAGAAAGAGTAAACGATGCTCTGAGGTGGTGCCTATGAGAAAACACAACTCCTAGTCCAGAATTCTGTAAAATTGAGGGTGCTTTCAGATGACGTTTATCATCAGCAAATCCACCCTAAAGGAACTGTAGACTACAAGCAAGAACTGTGGTGTTGGAGAAGACTCTTGAGAGTCCCTTCGACTGCCCGGAGATCAAACCAGTCCATCCTAAAGGAAATCAGTCCTGAATATTCATTGGAAGGGCTGAAGCTGAAACTCCAATGCTTTGGCCACCTGATGCAAAGAGCTGACTCATTGAAAAAGACCCTGATGCTGGGAAAGATTGAAGGTGAGAGGAGAAGGGGATGACAGAGGATGAGATGCTTGGATGGCATCACCAAAGCGATGGACATGAGTTTGAGTGAACTCCGGGAGTTGGTGATGGACAGGGAAGCCTGGCGTGCTGCAGTCCATGGGGTTGCAAAGAGTCGGGCATGACTGAGCGACTGAACTGAACTGAACAAGCAAAAGAGGGAAGGGATGCCCGATGGAGGGCGGAAACCTAAGAAACAACGGAGGCTAACTTGTCTAGTTTTCCCTTTTTTCTGTCATATTTTTGGCATCAAATCCAAGAACTCGCTGCCAAATCCAAGATCCGGAGGGCTCACCCCCGCGTTTGCTTCCTGTGTTTAGGTTGTTGGACACACTGCGGTGTTGGTGCATTCCGGGTGAGTGTCTGCATGTGGAGTGAGACACAAGGCCAGCCTCCTCCTGCACGTGGACGTTCGTCGTTCCAACACCGTTCTCTGAACCTCTGTTCTTTCCCCACCGAGGGGCCTTGGCACCCCTGACGAATGTCAGCTGGTTGTGCGCGTCTGAGTTCCTCTCTGGCTCCTTGGTTCTGTCCCACTGGCCTGCGTGTCTGTCCGTACGCCAGTAACACGCGTTTTGACGGCTGTAGCTTTGTGGCGAGCTCTGAAATCCGGAAGCATGAGTCCCACAGCCCTGTTTCATTTTTCTCGTCGTGGTTTTGGTTTGCGTTCTCCTGAGGACAGATGACGTCAAACCACTTTGGAAGAAGAGTCAAGTGGGACGGACTTGTTCTTCATGGAGATCAGCAAGCTACTGCCTGCAGGCTAACTTTCTTTTGTCTTATTTTTATTTGGACCCCTAGTTTAAATTTTGTCTGTTTGTTTTGCATTTAAAGAAGAGGAGTATTCAGTAAAGATGACTGTATGAAGTCCCTATAACCTAAGACATTTACCACCTGAATCTTTACAGAAAAGGTTTGTTAGCCCCTTCTCTAATAAAATGGGCTTCCCTAGGGGCTCAGATGGTCAAGAATCCACCTGCATTGTGGGAGACCTGGGTCTGATCCCTGGGTCAGAAATATCCCCTTATGAAGGGAATGACAGCCCACTTCAGGATTCTTGCCTGGAGAATTCCATGAACAGAGGAGCTATGAGGTCACCAAGAGCCGGGCGTGACTGAGCAACTAATACTTTTGACTTTCACTAACAAAACAGATACTAAGCTTTATTTTTTAAAACAATTTAATAACCACCACAGTGGAGGTACTGGTACAGAATAAGATATTGTGAATTCCTGCAACTGTCAAATGTTTTAGTTTCTGAAATCTGGTGAGCATGTAATATCATTTCCTCTTCTCAGAAATGCCTTTTCAAACTTTGGGCCCATTTTTCTATTGAATTGTCAAATCCAATAAGATTAGTAAATTGGTGGAACCACACAGAGAACAATGATGGTGATCCTTGTATACACAAGCAGTTTTAACTGGATTAGAGACCTACATGCGAAAAGCAAGACTGTCTCTTTTGGGAGGTAACATAGAAAAATCTTCATGATCTTGGGGGTAGGGAAGAATTGAAGTTATTAACAATGCCAAAGGAAAAGATGAAGACTGACTATCATCAGGTGAAGAACATCCAGAGAACATCTTTACCACCTCTAACCTGAAAGAAAAAAAAAATCGTGTCCGGAATATTTATAGAACCTCTACAAACCTGTAAGAAATAGGCAATTCAGTAGAAAAATGGGCCCCCGGCTTGAAAAGGCATTTCTGAGAAGAGGAAATGATGTTGTACACTCACCAGATTTCAGAAACTGAGACATTGACAATTTCAAGAATCGGTCACTCCACATGGAGTGACCGGAGCTCTCCTATAGCCCAGTGCTGGGTGCCAGGGGTGGTTGTAGACTGGGACCCCCAATTTAGAAGACAGTCTGAGAAAAAGCAAGAGAATTCCTTCGTAGTGTACGTGTATCAGCGTTTCCGTGGGTGTTGTCATCGAGTGGTGTTCCAGCGTGTAGGTGAGCGTCTGCTTGATCTGTTCATCAGTTGTATGATGGGCATTTGAGTTGTTTCCTCTCTTTGGCTCTGAGAATAATGCTTCTGTGAACGTTCTTATGCATCATTCTTCGTGTTAGTCGCTCAGTCATGTCCGACGCTTTGTGACCCCATGGACTGTGGCACGCCAGGCTCCTCTGTCCATGGGGTTTCTCCATGCAGGAATACTGGAGTGAGTTGCCATTCCCTTCTCCAGGGGTACCTTCTCGACCCAGGGATCAAACCTGGGTGCCCTGCATTGAAGTCTTAAAAGAAATATAAATATACCAAAGGAAAATAAATATATGCTACTTACAAGAGGAAGGAAATTTGGCTCTCTTGGGGCGATCTTCACAGAAAGTGATATTTCATTTCTCCCCCTTCTTTCCCTCTCACCCAGCATCACATAGGACGTTAGAGGCTCTCAGTGGTGGCGAGCTCGACAGTTCTTCTGGTGGGAGGACGGAGTGAGTCTGTCTTTCCCAGGACACTGAGCAGCGCCGCGCGTCACGGCGCTGATCCTGTGTCGGAGGCGTCCCCCTGCTGCCATCGCTGCTCGCCGTGGCCCTGCTGAGGCTGGAACACCTCTTTGTCCCCGAGTTGCAGGCAGGCTGTGCAGATCTCTCCTTTGGCTTCTCGATAAATATTGCCTCTTAAAAAGGCACTAGGTCTGCTCACCCTTGGTGCCAAACGTGATAAAATGTTGTGTCTTCCCCAGGTTCCAAGAAGCAAGATTTTGAAATAACCTACAATTCACCCTCATATTTACTGAGCTTAAATTTTTTTTTTTTTTTTTTTTTTTTTTTTCGGAAATATCAAGCAAAATTCCCCATTTGAGACGCTGGAAAACATGTTGTTTTGAGAAGCAATTTATTGACGCCTTTCAAATGTCCCCTTTGTCCAGGAGGTCCCCGCTTGCCCAGGCTGCGGGTGGCTTACGTTTCGTTTGGCTCTGCTCCTGAGCAAATCCCCGATGTTGTTCTAAGGAGGAACCCCGAGAGCGGCCGAGACTGGGGTTTCCACACCTTCGTGGCCGCCCCACGGCAGCGCCCTATGGGACGTGGCACTTGGCTCACAGGGGCCCCAGGTCGAAGCTCTCTCTGGCCGGCTCCAGTTCTGGAGGGAAGACAGCCAACTGGATGTCTGGTTCACATCCCAGTTCCCACCGCAAGGGAAAGAGGCGGGAGCCGACTGGGAGCAACTGACAGTGACCGCCGTCCGGTGCGGGCCGAGGCTGGGTCTCCACCGCGCCGGCGAATCGTCTCACAGAGCAGTGTCTGAAGACTCGTCCTCTGTCTTGAGCTGCACGTCAGCTTCATGGGTGGTTTTGACAGGCTGATCTGGTATTGAATCATCTCCTCTGAATCATTCACCAGAACCTGAATAAAACAAGATCATTGATTCAGCCTGATTTGTTTTGTAACATAACCTTTTTAACGTCAGAGGTTTACCGATTCAATTTTTTTTTTTTTTTTAGGTTAAGAGTAGTTAGTCAAAGTGCTGAATTTTGAAGTAGCACGGCATGACCCAGTAATAACTACATCACAGGAGCAGTCAGGGCCCGCTTCCAGAATCTTCTTTACGACACTTCTCTTTGGGAAGCGCACGTTTTTGTGGCAGCCGTCTCCAGGTGTCTGGGAGCAGTCCTCTGTGCCTTGAGCCAACTTCAGGTCACGGGTCCATGTGGGGTTGACGAGAAAGCGCGCGTCCGCAGAGCATCACCCCAGTCCGCGGCCGAGGGGGAGCAAAGCAGCCTTCCCAGACGCGGCGTTTGCTCAGACAGCCGGCACGGCCAAGGGAAGCAGCCCTCGTGGGCCCCCTGTTCTGGGTGCCGCGTGCTCTCTGCCAGGTAAAGCAAATAAACGTAGGTGATGAGCGCACGCGGACCGGCCCACCGTCGTCAAGCCGCGCAGGGCACACCCCCGCAGTTCCCGTCCTACGGTCCTGTCCGGTCCCGCGCTGCAGGCCGCGTCTCTCCTGTGAACCTTCTTTGGCACTTGGGCCGCCCTGTGTGATCAGACGGGGGCGTCTTTCCCGAGACGCTGCTCGCTTCTGCTCAGCAGAAAGCTAGAGGCTCGGCTGAGGGCAGAGAAGCAGCCCCCAGGAGCTCCAGTCCAGACGACCTGCAGAGTCAGGGTCGCAGGGCCAGACCTGCCGGCCACCGATGGGGCACAATGGCCCCTTGTGAGGAGCTGGGCGGCCCGGGAGCGTCTGGGGCTCCTCGCCTCTGGCCTCCCGGCCTCCCTGCCGGCCACAGCCCCAGCTCCCTGCGCAGAGCTTGCCTTTTCCTGCTTCCCAGCGCCAAGCGGCGAGCCCACGGGTGAGTCAGGCTTTGGCAGACAGAGGGCTGCTTTGAGCCCTTCTCTTCCCCTTTTGTTCCACCAAGGAGGGGGAGGATGCGAGTGTCCAGCTGCAGGCTCTCTGACCCCGGCGCGGGGGCCAGGGCCGTCCACATGACGTCATCCCCTCTGCCCTGCCTCCATCTCCCCAGCCTTCGTGTTGGGAGTGGGATTCCCAGCCCTGTGTTAACTTGATTGGTGGCAAGTGCCCTTGAGCTCAGCCCCGCAGGCTGGTCAGTTACAGCACAGACAGAGCCTGGCCTGGGGGCTGAGCGGCTGCTTTGATTTCAAGCAAGTTAACCTCAGAGCTTCGGTTTCTTCACCTGGAGAATGGGAATAATGCTGCTGTTTTGCATCAGATAATAGGTGATGATATGCACAGGCACCGAGGGCCTGTTACCAGCCTTGAGGTCCAGCTGGGTGAGTGGTTTGTGCCGATCCAGCCACCTGCCTGTCTGCGACGGCCGACACACCCAACACCCATGAGCCGTGTTAGCCAGCACCACGCAGGCCCTGGGACTCCTGCCAGGAGTGGATGCTCTGTTCAGAGCACAGCTCTGTGGTGCCCAAATCAATTTTTTGCCAGGTCTGGATTTCCTGGGTTTCTCCGCTGCTTTCCCTTTGTCGTTAGGCTGGTGGGGTGAGTGCAGGCCCAGCTCCTCGCAGGAGGGTGAGGCAGTCAGTGGCGCGGGTTCCGGGAGTGGCCACACTGCTGGCAGCTGGACGGCCCCTGTTGCTCTCATGTCCCGGCACTTTGTCGGCTGACGGATGGGACAAGGTGGACTCAGTTGGAACTGAATTTTAAGTGGTCGTCTGGCCATGACCGAGCAACTAAACTGAACTGAAGAGCTGGTCAGTACCAACCACTCCAGAAAGTATGCATGCAGTCCTAGCTGATGTCTGTCCACATTTTTATCACAACCCTGCTGGTGGTTTGTTTTCCAGAAGTCCATTTTGGCAGCTATCCATGATTTTTTTTTTTTTTTTAAGCAAATTTATGTAAACAGGAAAGAAGAACCAATAGTATCCAGATTGTAAATCAAGTGAAGTTTGATTTGGGTTTCGGATCGACAGGCTTGTCTCCAAAGCACACGCGCTGTAGAGTGGGGATCGTCTGTCCTTAGGAGTTAGATGATCCCGGGGAGTCACACGATCACTTCCATTAGCTGAGGGGGGCACGCAGCCCTTTAAGCCTCCCCTTTCTCTGCAGCCTGAACACCATCAGGCAGAAACGCTCCCTGGGTTCTCTCCTTTGCTCTCGCTCCTGTGAAGTCTCACCTGTCGCCAGCTCAGCTGTCCTGCAGCACTGCGGGGGCGGGGGGCTGGGCTCAGCCAGGGGACCGCTCCCGGGGGCCTGAACTTCACGTGAACTCGTGAGCAGGTACTCTTTCTTTCCTTCCCGAAGCAGAGCTCGGAAAGGATTCCCACGGTTGATATCCAGGTGATGGGGGAAGCTAGTTGGGTCTCGTGAGGTCTGTGCTGCACTGTGACTCCATCTGAATTTTATAGCTTTGAGTCGAAACTGAGGAGTTGTCCCGAGAGGAGACGTGAACCATGAGGACTGCCCAGGCCGAGCCTGTTGAGACTGTGGACGTGGTAGGACAAGCCGGAGTGAGGGGCAGTTTGGCCAGAAGATGCCCCCTCCCTCTCAGCCCCCCTTCCTACCAGGATCTGGCAGCTGCTCCCCTTTTGATTCTTCCCAAAGCGAGTACTGGACTGCCAGGGCCGCCCCTCCCAAAAAGACAGGGGCTGTCCCTGGAGGAAAGATTAGCATTTGGTAGCTAAACTTAGCTCCCTGGATAAGCTGCCTGTAGAAGGAAGTGGAGATGGATTTGGAGGAGGGGGGTTGGGAAGACTTAAAGGGACAGCGTCGGGCTCTGAAAGATGATTCCGGGGGACTCGTGGGACATGTGTGCTGGGAGGGCCCCTCCCAGGCTCTCACGTGGCATCTGTGAGCGCGGTCACCCACCTGCCATCATGGCAGAGGGGTGTCTCTGGAGCAGAGAAGTGAGGAAAACCAGTGTGGGCTTCTGGGTGGAGAAGCTCTTGTGCTTCCCATCCTGTCTGGGAAAGACCAACAGGATTGATTGCCCACAGGATTAGAGTTATCAGCGAACCCGTGCTGATGAGCACTCGAGGCTCAGCTGAGTCCCACTGTGTGCCAACAGAGCTGGGCTTGACTAGGGATGCTCAGTCCAGTCCAGTCACCCGGTGGGGTGTCCGACTCTGCGGCCCCGTGGACCACAGCACACCAGGCTTCCCTGGCGTTCGGGGACATCACAAAAGGCAGCGCCGCTCAGAGGTAAACCTGGATGATGCGGGTAAAAGTGACGTCTCTTTTACTAGGAAATCCTGACTAATTCACCATTTACTGTCGTCTTAGTCATCTCTCAAGGGTTCTCGGGGCAGAGCACAGGCCACAGGGAAGAGCAGGGACCTCACCCCGTGCTGCTTCCCAGCCTCGTGTGCCCGTTGCGGTGGTGGCTGTGCGGTGTGCAGCAACGCCTGTGTTCACACTCCACATGAGCGACTCGTCTCCTCGCCCCGTCTCATCTGGAGACTCACTGTGCTGAGGCCCATGGCGGTGGTTCCTGCCGATTCTCCCGGGGTTTCTTTCCTTCCACGATGCTGCGGTTTGCGTGCGCAACCTGGAGTTGTCTCCGGCGTTGGCGATTGTGCCTGAGAGCACCGTGACTGGTACACCGCGCCAGGGCTTTAGGGCCCTGGCTCTCAGTGTGGGCCGGGGTCCCTCCAAGGGCTCCACGAGGTCAAAGCCTCCTTCATGATAATCCTGAGACATGACTCTCCTTTCTCACCCCGCTCCTCCCAGGGTGTGGGGCAGGGTTCTCCGGAGGCCCAGTGACACCGTGACAGTCGTCACGGCAGCTCACCGGGTGGGTGCTCCCATGTCTTTGTGTTTTTAAATTCTCTCAGGTTTAATTTCTAATACACTAAATATCGGTAGTTCGGGAGGTATTGTGTTTTGGAGGCTTTTTTCATTTGGGTTATTTGAATAAGTTAGTGAAAATACAGGGCTTTCCATAAAAAGCCTGAAGAAACCAGTTTCTGACTCATCTCATTTGTTTTGAGTTAGTTAAGGACTAATGCCTAAGCAAGAGATTTTTCAGACATTTATTAGGTTTTTAATGCTTCTATTTTATGTGGATGAGGCAGCTCTATTGCAAGGAGGAGAAGGAATCATTTCTTAGTAGTGCCATCCTGATCGCGGGGGAGGGAGGAGCAGGCTTTTCTATAGGCCCTCGAGAGTAGACAGAGGTCAGGAATGCACTGAGTTTTTAAAGGAAATAATGTTTAAGCTCATGTTAGGTTTCAGCTTTGAAAAAATGCACATCTTCATTCACCAGCAGGCATTCAGTACCTGCTAATGCAGGCGTACCCACTGGGCATGCGGCCTTCCCTCTGATGGCTCACGGGGCTTTGCAAGAAGAAATGAATCATTAACGGTTTACCTGCTGGGTGACAAGTGGTTACAGTGCGGCAGCTTCAGACAACAGCACCCATGCGGTGTCTCACGAGTGTGCACCAGGACCCCTGCCGCCCGGAGCACACGGGGCCCCGGGAGCACTGCTGCTCAAGAGCACACGGGGCCCCGGGAGCACCGCCGCCCGGAGCACACGGGGCCCCGGGAGCACTGCTGCTCAAGAGTACGCAGGGCCCGGGGAGCACTGCTGCCGGGAGCACACGGGGCCCCGGGAGCACCGCCGCCCGGAGCACACGGGGCCCCGGGAGCACTGCTGCTCAAGAGCACACGGGGCCCCGGGAGCACCGCCGCCCGGAGCACACCGGGCCTCTACTCCGGTCTCACCAGGCTGAGCTCAGGAGTCGGTGGGGCTGCAGCCTCCTCTGAGCTCCTCAACTGTTCCTAGCTCCCCCATCTCTGCTGCTGCTGCTGCTAAGTCGCTTCAGTCGTATCCAACTCTGTGCGACCCCATAGGCGGCAGCCCACCAGGCTCCCCCATCCCTGGGATTCTCCAGGCAAGAACACTGGAGTGAATTGCCATTTCCTTCTCCAATGCATGCATGAAAGGAAAAGTGAAAGTGAAGCCGTGTCCGACTCTCTGCAGTCCCATGGACTGAAGCCCACCAGGCTCCTCCGTCCAGGGGATTCTCTAGGTGCGAGTACCAGAGGGGGGTGCCATTGCCTTCTCTCCCCCGTCTCTGGCAGGATGCATTTCCTCATAGCCGCTGGACCGTGGTCTTCTTTCTGCTAGCTGGCCGGGAACCGCAGCCGGCTCCCAGGATGGCCCTCGGCCCCCGCCGCGCGGCCCTCCTCTCACAGCATGGCCGCGCGCTCTTCCAGCCGAGTGGCCCGAATGCGGAATGTCTCTTCGTGTGCTTGCCTGCCATCTGTATGTCCCCTTAGACAGATCCTGTTGGTTGAAGCATTCATAGATATGACACCACAATCAATTTTGGTTTTATCAAAATCCAAAACTTTTGCTCACAAAAGGCCCTCTTACAAGGATGGAAAGACAAGCTACAGATGAGAGAAAGTACTCACCAACCACATATCTAACAGAGGACTCATATCTGGAGTGTCTAAGGAACCCTTACAATTAATAGGAATAAAACAATCCAAGTAGAAAATGGACAAAAGATACAACGAAGTTTCACCTAAGAGGAAATACAGATGGCAAACAAGCACATGAAGAGACGCTCAGCATCATGACCCATTGGATCATGGCAGCGTAAGGGGCACACGAATCACTGATAAAACCTTGTTGAGATAGCTCTGAGGAGAGGAGCACCAGCATCAATACCGAAGGCCAGTGAGAGTGTGGAGAAACTAGACGCCTGCACATCACTGATGGGAATGTACAGTGATACAGCCATGCTAGAAAAGAGTTTGGGAGTTTCTTTAAAAAAAAAAAAACTATACTTGGTGAATACATACTTACTGTAAACCCAGAGAGCCCAATCCTGGGCATTCATCCCAGAGAAATGAGAACTGTGTCCACACATCTGTGCGTGAATGTCGACAGCATCTTCATTTGTAATTCCCAAAATGTGGAAACGACCGAAATGTCTCCAGATCCGTGAGTGGCTAAATAAGCCATGGCTCACCCATACCAGACGCCACTGCTCAGGAGTGAAGAAGACAGACTGTCGACGCAGGCAGCAGCTGGGTGGCTCTCCAGGCATTTTGCTGAGTTTAAAAAACAAAACAAAACCACACTTCAAAAGGTCACTTGCTGCCTCATTCCACTTAAAGTACATTCTAGAAAAGGCAAAACTATACGGAAAACAAGCCAGTGACTGTAAACCATGGAGATGACCTGAGATGAGTGTCTGCCAGCGACGAGGGCTGGCAGAGGAGGGGAGGGCACCTCTGTGTTGATGGATCGATCTCTGTCTGAATTGTGGGGAGCAGGGCGAAGTGGTTGGGGGCATCGCAGGAATCCACAGTTGTGCAAAGAACCACACGCACACGCGCGTGAGCCCGGGTCAGTCCCTGACTGTGCTGAGTTGTAATCACATAAGGTGGAGCCACTGGGAAATGGGATGACGGGTGCACTAGACCTCTCTCTGCCATCTTTGCAGCTTTCTGTGCGTCTGTGGTTATTTCAACATACAAAACATATCCTGCAACAAAAAACAAAAAATTTTCTTAAATATGTTAGTACCAAATGAAATTTTTTTTACATTTTAAATTCCACTTATTTAAGGCTCGCATATAAAATACACTTGGTTTTGTATGTTGACCTCGTATCTTATGAATTTTCTGAACTCATTTCTTGACTCAAGTGTTAGCATTTTTTTATAGATTCTTGAGGACTTTGTGTGCAGTTCTGTGATCTGCAAATTAACAGTCCTTATGACTTTGCAGATTGCAAGCGTTGAGAAATAAAATCATCTGTGAGTCCATGTGGGTAACAGATAAACAGGGGAGAAGGGAGGGCTTTCGTTTACAGTAGAACGTCCGCTAGACCAGTGGTTGCTGTGCTGATTGGAAAACCATTTTGGTAAAGATTGGAAATGTCACAAAAGCTGCCTCCTGAGGGGAGCCACTGCATTCTTCAGAAAGATCAGTATTTCAGATTAAAGGAGGCGGGAGAGTGGACAGCTACATGCAGCCCTCGATTCCAGACTGAAGCCGGTGCTGGAGGAGGACGTGCTGCTGGGTGAGAGCACCGCGTCCACATCACTCCCCCCGGGGTTGCCATGGGCATGAACGCAAGTGCCCTGCTGCTGAAGCTTTGGGGTAAATGGACAGCCTCCTCTCAAGTGGTTTTAAAAAAGAAGTATATGCAGTTAACCCTTGAACAGCTTGGGGGTTGAGGCACTGACCCCACGCAGTCAAAGATCCAAGTGTAACTTGACAGTCGGCCGAACTCAGAGCATGCAGTAGGTGTTTGTTTTAAAAAAAAAAGTGCGTGTCAGTGGACCCGAGCTGTTCAGACCCACACTGCTCAGGGGTCAGCGTGAACTGGGAGGAGGAGAACAGGGCACACAGCAGGTGGGCCGGACGTCGCAACGGGCGTCTAGGTGTCCATCCTGCTCTGCTTGCACCTTCTTCACACGCGCGTCTCACGGCCCCGCTGAGATTGGGATTTGGGCTCTGGCTGCTGCGCTGCACAGGCTGCCGTCCTGATGTGAATTCCCCAAAATGTAGAAAGGCGATAGGCAGCCATGTTCCATTAAATGGGAGTTAAGTCTTAAATTCAGTGTCTGTTAAGTAACAGAAATGAAAATCTGACCTTTAGAGTAGTTGTTTTTATGGGTCATTCCCAGGTGGCTCAGTGGTTAAAGAAGCTGCCTGCCAACGCAGGAGACATAAGAGACGCAGGTCCGATCCCTGGGTCAGGAAGATCGCCTGGATCCCCTGGAGTGGCCCTCCACTCCAGTATCCTGGCCTGGAGAATCCCATGGACAGAGGAGCCTGGCAGGCTGCAGTCACATGGGGTTGTTTTTAATATTCAGCTGTTTTAAAATTTTGTCTTTGCCATTTGTGTCTAAATGAATGAACTAAATTTTCGAATCCTCACACTCACCAGTGACAAGCCCTGTGTTAGAATTTAAGAATTCATTCCGCCAAGTACAGGAGCATAGGAACGGCTCGTGTGTGGACAGAGGACCGGGAACTGGAGAGCCGCCTAGCCTGAAGTGGACGTTGGTGGCTGTTTCCCTGGTGACCACGTGTGGCTTGCTTCCCACGGCCTCCACCTTCATGCCTGTACCCCCCTAGCCCACCCTCCCCGCCCTCGCTCTGCACCCTGCACAGCCTCTGCCAGCAGTTCTTGACCCCGGGGGGCCCTCTTCCGTGCACACACCTCTCCTGTGATACTGAAGGAAAAGACCAGAACTCAGCCAAGCGTGGGAGGCTGGATCAGATCACAGGCAGACAGAGGGGTTGGGAAAAGCCCACTTGCCATTTATTCCTTTTTGTTAGCTCACTTTACCCCAGCAGCCATCCAGAGAAGGCCTGGCGTCCTCCCGCCTCACCTAACACCGTGTTCCCATAAAGGTGCTCATCCTAGTGCGTTCATGCTGTGGTAATAAGATACCACAGGCGTGAACAGTCGCCCGCTTTGAGGCAGTGAGACAAGCTGCCAAGAGGATTCAGCCGACCATCCTGGTGGAAGAAGAAGCCATAAAGGTCCTTTTATATTAGCGTTCAGTGTGTTGTAAGGTCCGTTGAGATGACCCTGATTTCAAGCTCAGTGGTTGGAAATGTTCAAAGTCAGACTCGGGGAGTGATTCCCTTTCTTCCTTAGCACATGCTTACTCATGAGCGCAGGGCGTTTCCACGTGGCACCCCTGTGTTGGGGCTCCGCCCTTGCACCCACATCACAGCGTCCCCTGTGGGGCATCAGTGTTGCCAGGACGCTTTGTGGCCAGGCAGGCTGAGACACCCCGACCCCGGCCTGACTCAGGCAGGAGCGGCTGCACCGTGAGCCACCCCGCGCCCCGCCTGGACGGATGCGGGTCGGGGGACTCTCGTCGCGCCCTGAAGGCCCCGAGTGAGCAATGGCAGGAGGAGAGAGACGGGGGTTTCGGAGCGGAAGGCGCCCTGGACCAGGCGCGCTGGCCGGACCGCTCTCGCTCCGGTTGCTTCCTGCCTGCCCGGGAGGAGGCGGGATGTGCAGACGGAGCAGGAGCTCGCTCGGCGAAGGGGTGCCGGGTGCACGGCCTGCCCCCGAGGAGGAGCCGTGTGCGGGGAAGGTGGGGCCGGGCTGGCACGTGGGTGCCCACCCCGGCTCCCGGGCAGAGCCTGCCTGTGCCCCGGCAGCCATGACGCCAGGGGCAGAGCTGCCTCGAGCCCCGGTCTGTGCTGTCCTGGGAGAAGCGTCCGTCCCTTAAACACATGCTCTCCTCCGCGCGGCCACAGGCCTCCTCGAAACCAGAGGTGGGTTCTTCCCTAGAGGAAGTCCACCCCCGTTCCTTTCTTTTACCGTCGGAGACCGCGGTGGGGGAGGGCCCGGGGGCTTCCGCATGACGCCATACCAGCTCACGCTCTCGTTCTTGAACCTTTCCGAAGAGCTGCCTCCTTCCGAGTCCAGGATGTCCCCACCGTGCACGTGTGTGCGCGCGCGCGCGTCGGCTGTCATGCGCGTGCGCTGGCGTGGCTTCCCCAGGAGGGCCCCGCCCCCGCCATCCTCGCTGGGCCCTGTCTGCACAGTGGGGCGCAGAGTGAATCCTGCAGGAAGTTGTCCTCTGGGCACGCGGGTGTAATTGTCAGCGCCCCACTTTATAAGGGGAGTTTTCGCCCGTTCACTCACCCTTTCTCTGTTTGCTTCGTTTAATCGACACTGGAGGTCCTCTGAACCTTCCTTACGCCCCGAGAGCCGCAGTGTCAGCTGGCTCACTCCTCCGAGAACAGGACAGTGACCGATTCGCATGGGCACTTCTAGCTAGCAATTGGTCAGTTTGTGTCGACGTGCAGTCCAGAGAAATGCCCAGGAGCTGGAGAAAGACTGGCCATCCATCCACGGAAATCCAGCCCAGAGTCTCCTGGTCCTGCCCCTTAAGTCAGGTGGTGCTGACGTGACGTCATAACAGAACTTCAGTTTGTTTCTAGAAGCTGAAACGTGTTCTGTCGTGTGCAGCTTCTCAAGTAACAGATGAACCTGCAGCGCACCCGGCCGGCCCTGCTGGGAGCAAAACCACCCACAGGAGCCGAGTCTCATGGCTGGCTCCCGTCTGCAAAGGGAGGGACCCGCCTGGTCAGAGAGTCCGCGTTCTCGCCGTAGCTTTGAAAAACACAGTCTGGGAAAAAGAAAAAAAGAAAAACACAGTCTGAATTTGAACCAGGGCATCAGAGCTAGAGAAACGGCGTTTTTTAAATGCTTTTAATTTGTTTTTTATTTTGGAAAACACATCCACACTGTTAGTCTTTTCACTCGGCCTTCCTGTCTACACGCAGGCAGAGCAGCACACACGTCACCTGATTGAGTTCTCCCATTCACCACCTCAGGGTCCTCAGTTCAGACTGAGCCGTGACTTTTCTTTCCTCTACGACAGGGCGAATCGGTGAAGTACTTTCTGGATAACTTGGACCGGATTGGCCAGCTGGTGAGTGAGACCCCCACGCCCAGAGCCTGTGACCCGTGCATGCGGCCCAGAGCAGCCCCCGGGGCAAGGGCTCCCGCCGCCCTCCCAAGCCCTGCCTGGTGTCCAGAGACCACAGCACCGTTACCGCGCTCATTCCTTAACATCAGCCAGCTCCAGGCGGCTTCGAGACCTTCCCCGTTGTCCCACGAAGGTTCTCTTGTGGATGCTGCTGTACTTTGGCAGTCTCGAGTCCATCCGGCGCAGTCGGTCCACGGCACTTGGCCTTCCTTTAACCCGGAGCTTTCTCCTTCCGTCTGTCTGTTGCTTCCAGCCTGTCTGTCGGGGTGGTTGGAGCATCTCCCCTGTGGGGCTTCTCCCATCTCTAGCACTGTTGGAGACGCTCCCCTCTCCCCCGTTTACCTTGTGGATGGGTCATTGGGCCGAGAGGCGTCCTCCCTGCTGGGGTTTCTGGCAGAGGTGCTGCCTGGGCGCTGGTGTGCAGGAGCCACTGGAGGATTGTACCAGGGCAGGATCAGAGGGCTTCGAGTGACCACCGTCGCCCGTGTGCTGCTGCAGACTTAAAAGGCTTCTCCAAGAATAACATACTGAATATATTGCAGGCTACATTTAAGCAACGTTGCAAAACCTAAGTTAAGTCAGTTCAGAGTCAGGGTTTGGAATGCATGTGCCCTGGAAGTTAGAAAAATAGAAAGGTAGCTAAGATGCAGGAGGAAAAGTGGTGGTCTTTCGCATGGAGAAGAAAGGAGACGAGATCTCAGGTTGGGGCCTGACCTGAGGGTCCTGCTCACTCTTCCTCAGCCTGGTGAGCCCCCCCATTCATTCTGAAATGAGCCGCTGGGTTCCTTCACTCTCTGTTTCATGGTGAATTTACATTCTTGTAAATGAAAGTCGCTTCTGATATCTGGTTCAGCTTCTCACAGAAGTCCCCGTAACTTTCCTTCCACCGCGTCTGTTCATTGCCATCTTCTCACGCCCTCCTCCCCAACGCCTCCTGACCTTATCTTACAGAACTACTTCCCGAGCAAGCAGGACATCCTGCTGGCAAGGAAGGCCACCAAGGGCATCGTGGAGCACGACTTCGTCATCAAGAAGATCCCCTTCAAGATGGTGGATGTGGGCGGCCAGCGGTCCCAGCGCCAGAAGTGGTTCCAGTGCTTCGACGGGATCACATCCATCCTGTTCATGGTCTCGTCCAGCGAGTACGACCAGGTCCTCATGGAGGACAGGCGCACCAACCGCCTGGTGGAGTCCATGAACATCTTCGAGACCATCGTCAACAACAAGCTCTTCTTCAACGTCTCCATCATCCTGTTCCTCAACAAGACGGACCTGCTGGTGGAGAAGGTGAAGACCGTCAGCATCAAGAAGCACTTCCCAGACTTCAAGGGCGACCCGCACAGGCTGGAGGACGTCCAGCGCTTCCTGGTCCAGTGTTTCGACCGGAAGAGACGGAACCGCAGCAAGCCTCTCTTCCACCACTTCACCACCGCCATTGACACTGAGAACATCCGCTTCGTGTTCCACGCCGTGAAGGACACCATCCTGCAGGAGAACCTGAAGGACATCATGCTGCAGTGACGGGGCTGCCCTCGCTCCTGCCGGCCGCGGGCCGGGCCTGCCTGTCCATGTGTGCTCCCGACCCCAAGCCCTGGATGCCCAGCTCCGGGTGCGAGGCCCGCCAGGCCTGCGCTCGGCCGCAGGACGGGACACGTGGACGTAGCTACTGAATCCCGGGGACTCGTGAAACTACTGAAAGTCCAGCAGTCACTTTGATGTTAACGTGTGACGCCTGATAACACAGCTCTCTCTTTTTCAGAAACTGTCTCTTCTGACACAGTTTAGTCGGGGACCGCGTGTGTGTGCACGCACGCTCTGTCTTTAGTGACCGAGACACAAACACGTCTCTGCGGGTGGCTCTTCTCTCCAGCTCGTGAGTCCTCGGTGGGGGCGCTGCTTGGCGGCGTCCTGGGGATTTGGAGGAGGGGAAGTGTGGGCTGAGTTCGGGGGGACCCTGCCACTACCTCCCCGAGGGAGCGCCTGGCCTTTTCAGTCTCTGGTGCCAACTTCCCAAGAGGCCCCGGCTGTCAGGTTGGAGGGTGGGAGTGAGCGCCCACAGGGGGACCTGCCTTAACACCCCCACACCCGTGCCTTCCTCCCACCCGTCCGATCGGCCACGGCCCGCGGTGGGAGGTGTGGGCCGGGCGCTGCCTTGATTCCCCCTCCCATCTGCACGGGGAGGCGGGTGGTGCTTGCTTGCCCTGTGCCCACCCCGCCCTGCAGCAGAGCCCCCACACCAGCTGGCCTCGCAGACTGCCCTCCTCTCCCAGTCGTCTCCCACACGTGCGGTCGGCTCGGGGAGCCTGCCGTCGGCTCGGGGAGCCTGCTGTCTCTGGAGGAGGCCGAGCGCCCCCTCCTCTCAGGGCCCGCTGAGAGTGGACGGCGGGGCCCGCGGCACCTGCCTTAACACCCCAGGCTCTCCTGCCTCCCTAGACGCCAGGCGCTCCTCACGGCCCCTCGCTTCCACTAACACACACACGTAGCAGAAAGCCCCCAGAGGAGGCCGCTGTGGAGGCTGTGAGTGGTGATGGGCGCCGGCAAACCAGACCGTCAGTGAGCGTGTCCGGCTGCCCTGTCCAGGTGTCTCTCACCGGGTTTAAAAACACATCGCATTCCAAGCCAGTCCCCACCGTGTGTGGCTCTGCTTGCCAGTGTCCGGCGCGTTGAGGACTCGTCCAGCATTTGAAAGAGGAAAAGCCTTCCTCTGCTAGCGGCCCAGCCTGCGCCTGTGGTTCAGGGCCCGTCCCCAGGCCCCGTGTTCCCAGCCATGTCTCCGCAGGGGTCCTGCTCACCTTCACCAGCAAACACTGATCTAGCTCGCGGCAGATGCTGGCCCAGGAGGAAAGGGAGGGCAAACCTGCTTCTGAGTCATCCGTGTTATCCCAGTGTCTAATGAGGAGACAGCATGAAGTCCTGTTTCTATCTGGGCCCTCAAGACTTCCTGTCCATGTTTGCCGGGGTTTGGGCTCTTTGGCTGGAGAAAAGTTGCTGTTTTTGTACTGCTTCCTGTGGCTCTTCGTAAACCGAGAGGATGTGCCCGGGATCGGGGCCAGTGACCAAGGTTTAAAGGAGACAGAACCCTCTGGATGGACTGCATCCGGGCATCTTGAGACCCTGCTGTCCTCGGGCCTCACGCCCCTTGCCCGCGGGCTCCCATCACACACGTGTATCCGGATCCACGCTCTTCCCGCCAACCTGGAAACCCCTCCTCACGCTGGCAGAGGTGGCAGCCCCCGAGGTCAGTGTGGCTGGTGGAGGGTCTGTGAGTGGCTTGCTGGCGAGCTGGAGTCCACCCGGTCAGCGAGTGCGGTTTGTCCTTCAGACCATCTGTCGTGGCTGCCGGCTCACTCTCAGACCCGAGAGCGAGCTCGTTTTGAGGGGCCGTGACTGTGCTGAGTGGCCTGGCAGCCAGGGCTCGGCCCAGACCCAACCCACTCCCTCCCCTGCAGCCAGGAGCCGTCCTTGTGCTGAGCCGAGCAGGCGTGATGGCACTCGGCCCTCCGTTCCAGGATCCGTGCTCGTCAGAGACACAGACGGCTCCGCAGGCTCAGCTAAAACCATCTGCAGTCTTTCCACACATAGGTTATAGTCACTTCTCTCCCAAACCTTAGGCCTTTGTATTGTTTTAATCTCACTGTTACCCGTGATTTGCTGTCTTTATTTTGAGATGTTGGAGCAGCAGGGGATAGTCTGCCTCATCTATTATTGCAAAAATGTAACAATAAACTTCCTCGAACTAAGACTTTCTCCTCGTAGTCACACTGTTCACACGTAAGGACACATGTGCATTTTTTTACTATTTTTTTTAACTTCAGTTTGTAGAGAAATTGTCTCAAAGATATTGCATTATAGCTTTGTAATTTATAGAGATCTCTAGACTCCTTATTCTTGTAATTTTTTTACTTCTTTGATAAAAATGAGTCAGGTTATTTCAATTCTTAAGATCAGGAAATCATCTTGAAACAAGATCCATAGTTCTGACCGACTAACTCGGGCATCCTGGGAACAGACACTTGCTGACTTGACACCATGGGCAAAAGCAATGTCGGGACAAGAGTGGTCGGAATGAACTGCTCACGGCTTGCGCCATGCACGGCATTTTAGCATCGGCAGGAGGGGCTGGTTTGATGATCTGACCACCGTCAATCTCTGGATATTTATTAAAATAAATCCTTAGTTTTTGTTAATGGAAAACATCACTCGGCATTCAAAGCCAACATGAAATTTTTCAGCCCCCAAGTTCAGAGCCCGTGGATAATGAGCCCAGACGGCCCTTGAAGTTTCGTTACCTGTTGATCACAGTTCTTGTTTCCACGCTTGGGACACGAGGCGACCAGGAGAGCTGCCAGCAGTGTGGTTCTGTGTGGACGTCTCTGGAGCACGACTTCAGGACAGAGAGGGCAGCAGAAACACACACAGATGAGTGTGTGCAAGGGAGGCCCTGAGCCCACCTGCCGGCAGAGACCTGGGATGGGCGTGGACGTGCCCGGAGACAGAAGGCCGGAGGAGCCCAGGGAAGGTGCAGCTCCTTCTCTGGACCCTGTGGGGTCAGCGTGCCGCCAGGAAACGGGAATCCAGCGACCCAGAGTGAGCACAACTCATGGCACCCGGATTCTTTTCCAGAAAAAGACCATGCGCAGTGTCCGTGGCCGTCGCCCGGCGAGGCGCTGTGTGCATCCGTGTGTGGGGCCTCAGCGGCCCGCGGTGGGCAAGGCAGCCCCCTGCCCGCCCCTGCAGAGAAGCGTGTGCGCCTCACCACGTGCCGGGGGGCCTGGCACTTTGGGTCCTGGTTTCCCCGTGTGTAGAGGTTGGACTGCAGGGTGACGCAGGCGCCCTGGGCCCGCAGCCCTGGATTCCTGGGTGGTCTCTGCGGCTGGGGTCACGCAGGGAGCAGAGCCGTGGAGGCCCCCCAGGCCCACGCTCGCTGTGTCCGCCAGCCGCCGCGGGAGGACAGCGCCGCGGGCGCTCCATGTGGGTCGGGAGCCTGGCGGGGCTGGCCGCTCACCCCGTCTTCTCGGCACCAGCTGCTGAGTGATGCCTGGAAGTTCAGGGAGCTCCATGCGAAGGAAGACAGGGCCCTGCTGCGAGGTGGGTGCTGGGCCTGCGTGGGCTGGGTGTTCGCGGGGGCTCCGCGTGGCCCCGGTGTCCGCGCTGTGCTGGTGTCTCCCGGGTGAAAACCTGCTTCGAGGGACAACAGGTTGCATACTGCCTGAAGCACCCGCGGTGCCCGCCTCGCCCTGCCGACCCTGACGGTGGTCCTGAGCCTGGACCCACCATGGCCCTGCTCCACGTGTGGGCTCCCCGTGTGAAGGCTCCCGGCCCCGAGATAGCAGGAGGAGCAGGGTGTCACCAGAACTCGGGAGTCCTCGGGTATCCCAGCAGGAAGGACCTTCGAAGGAGTCCGTGTCTGAGTGTAGCAGGGGCGGGAAAGTGCGGCGACCCAGACCACAAGATCCCTGCCCCGAAACAGCCCTCCCGGGGCGGCAGGGCCCTCCCCGGCTGACTGGGGCATGGGGCTCTTCCTACAGGAACCCAAAGGCTCTGCGTCTGGGCCGTAAACGTGGCTCGTGGCTTGCCTCATGGAAGCGCACACCTGGCTCCACCTGGAACTGGCAGCCCTGCCTCTGAGCGGGTTAGGGTGGTGCGGGTTTTCTTGTGGGGGGCTGGGGAGGGTAACACCCGAGTGACGCTGGGGCAGCTTCTGGGCTGCTGAGCCAGTCTGCGTCTCCTCTGAGCCGCTCGGGGTCCCACCGTCCTGGTCTACCCGTTGGGCCCAGGCTTGTCGCTTGGGCGCCCTTTTATCAGCCACGGATGCCCCTTCTCTCGTGCTTTCAAAAGGCAGTCCCTGCAGTGAGCACAGCCCGGCTACTCAGTCTGGCAGGCTTCCTCAGGACCACGGTCTGTGGGCTCCGTGTGCCCCCAGGAGCCGGCGGGAGTCCACGTTGGGGCGGCTGAGAGCGCAGCCCCAGGGTCAGGGTAGACGGGCCCTCACCTCCCTGCCCTGGTGCTCCCGGGGCCGTGCAGGCGCTCATCCCTCCAGCTGGCTCCAGAGTCCCTCTGCTCGGGCAGAGACTGGGATCACGGTGCCCGTTCTGCAGTGTGCAGCCTCAGCCCTGACCGGGGTCAGGCAGGATCCCCACGGCAGCCTGAGCGCTTCGAGGCGGCTTCAGGGGTGAACCACGCGGGTGAACACTCTGGCCTGGGGGCCCCACCCACTCTGTTCAGCGCCTGGCCCCCAGGGAAGCCTCCCGCTGCCTTGGGGTGATCCAGGAGGTCTCCCCACCCCCGGCTGTCAAGGTGCCCTGGAAGAGGTTGGCACCCACAGTGGGCAGAGGGGCTGTCACCCAGGTGGAGAGAATTCAGATCACAGGCTTGACCCGACAGCCAGGTTGACCAAGCCCATCCTCCACGCTTCCCTGCCCGCCCCAGCCGCCTGCTGAGCCTGGGCACCTTTTCCAGGTTCACCTGCAAGCAGGTGGCCAGAGCCGAGGGCATGAGGGCAGCCTGTGATGCCGGGCCACTGCCCGTCTCCTTAACTATCAGACTCTTCCAGCAGCCTCGGTATCGAGAAATTTAAAATAGATCTCTGTTGAGTCTCTGAAATCTTAAGGCATTACCTTTCGACCTGTTAACACAAATCACAAAACATTCCAAATGTCTTTTTCTTTGGTCCGTTCAAGCCAGCTGAAAATGGGCCGGTGTGGTGGTCTCTGTTGACACAAGAGCAGCCAGGAGGTTCCTGTCGTGCGCCCATCCCCCACCCACCGCCACGCCCCCCGCCCCATCCTCGGCTCAGCCTCCGCGGTGGACCCCACAGGAGCCGGGCCAGGACAGCGCCCGGCTCAGCGTCCCCAGGGACGGAGCCCCGAGCTCTTCCAGGGTCTTCACACTCGGAAAGGAAATTTCACAGGGTTGGGGCCCCTCCCCGGGCTGGCACTGAGTTCCACGCTGCCCCGGCCCCAGCAGTGGGGACAGGCCTCTGCTCACGCTGTGTCCCGGCTTGAGAGACACGCGGCGCAGTGTAAAAAGTGTACTGTACAGCCACGGTGGGTAGTTGAACGTGTTTTGTATATATGACTTTTATAAAACGATTAAAATTCGCCTTAAACGACCTTCTCCTGGTGTGTCTCGTCTCTGCCGTGGTGAGCGAGGCCCCGGGTCCTCGGTCCGAGTGCAGAGTCTCGCCTGCGGGCCTCCTGGGTGCAGCCCCGCCCCAGCTCGGTGGGGGCCCCAGCGGGAGAGGGTTTCGGGGTCTGGGCCTCAGGCTCTGCTCCCCCGTCCCATCCCCAGCGTGCCCACCACCCGTTCAATGCCCCTCCCGGGCGGGGACCCCACACCCTACAGTGTGCACACAGCCAGGTCAGAACCACAGTCAGCAGAGAAAACATCTAGGTCATGTTAGTACAAATAGAAATAATGACCCCCCCAAAAAAACAGCTTTTCATTATATCACATCAGAAGCATCAGCCTTGAGCCTGGGAGGCGTGGACATGGGGAACAAGCATCTGTGAGGTGACCCAGGTGGTGGATGAGGTGTCTTTTGACTTTGGGCAGAGCAACGCAACAGAAGGTATCTAGTGGGTGTGTTGGGTGGACGTGTCGTGGATGAATAAATAAAGACTCTTGCGGTCTGTCCTCATCAACGACGGTCCAGGTCTCCCGAGAGGAAACCCTTCTGAGGAGTGTAGGACGTCCCATTTCTAGAAAGCACTGGCAACTTTCTAATCAGTAGATCCCCACGGGCGCTGAGCATCATTCCCAATGGGAGGGAACTTCTTATCACGTTCAAGTGACAGATTCTTTCAGTTAGACTTCTGGAATTGCATCCTCTCCCCTGGAGATTCAGATTGTATAGTGTTAATTTGGAGAATGAAAGTGTGATGTGTAAGCATTAAAAAGTGAATGACACAGAACGTACTCTGCACATCAAAGCCATCTGTAATCCCCGTGTGAAGATGTCTGAAAGAAAGTGAAAGTGGCTCGGTCTTGTCCAACTCCGCGACCCCATGGACTATATAGTTCATGGAATTCTCCAGGCCAGAATACTGGAGTGGGTAGCCTTTCCCTTCTACAGGGGATCTTCCCAACCCAGGGATCGAACCGGGGTCTCCTGCACTGCAGGCAGATTCTTTACCAACTGAGGGGAAGCCCCAGTGAAGATGTCTACATGTAGCTATATTTCCACTTGGCCACTCTACTTTTAAATGTAAGGACAAGGCTGATCAAGTTGTTTGACCAAGTTGTGGCTCAAGCTCACGGGGACGCACTGTCCCCGCCCTCCACTGAAGGGGACTCCCCAAACGGACGTTCAAGGGAATGGCCCTGGTCCTTCCCACAGGGCAGGGATGGACGACGGCTCTGCACCTCTTCCGGCTGGTGGGGCCCCTCTCTGCCCGGGTTGCTGCTGGCCCAGGTGGTCGCATCTCCCTGCTTCCTGCCTGTGTCAGGAGTGCTGACCTCGAAGGAGCTCCTTCCCACACCCGTGGCCCCACGGGGCTCCCCCTCTCCTTTGAGGAACCCCTTTGCCACCAGCTGCGTCCCCCCTTTAACCACGAGGGCAGGAGGGCTGTCCCAGCGGCAGAGCCTCCCCAGGGGTGTCCGCGTCCCCGCTGACTGCGAAGACAGACAGCAGGACAGGAGCAGACGCAGCCCCGCTCTCCCCGCCCGCCCCCTACCGCCGGCTTTGGAAAGGCCACCCAGTGTAGACAGTCAGTGACCCCCATTTGAAATCCACTCTTACTGTGGACAGGTGTTGGGAGACACAGGGTAAAGAAACCTCCTTTTGTGGCTCAAAGGCCGCAGGAGGGAAAGAGGCGGGGAGGGGGCTCCGGCTGCCCTGGGGCCTCCCGCAGGGGGGCCCCTGCCCCGTCCACGTGGCGGGGGAGTGGGGGTCTGACTGGTTCCCCAAGGGCCACAGGCCAGTGAGAGGCCCTCAGACGTGCCCGTGGTGACTGCAGAGAGTCACAAAGAACAGCGCTCAGTGTCGCTGGACTATCAGGGCCCCTGGGGAAGCTGTGCGGGGTGGGGGCGGGGCGGGGCTGGCCCAGGCCCAGCGCAGAGCGCGCGCTGATGGACGCTGCAGATGGGCATCTGCAGAGGCCTCGTGTGGAGCCTGGCCTCGTTTCTGGCCAGTCTGTTGAGAGCTGGGCTCGTCCGGGCGGCCGTGCGAGGCGGACCAGTCCTGAGGTTCTCTCTGGCTGCCCAGGAGGTTGGGGGGCTGCCGCGTCCCCTCGCCTCTTTGCCCAGCGTGTCCTCAGTCGCCCTGGGTCGTCACTGAGGTGCAGGGACTGGACCGAACACGCCATGGCCCCAGGACGCTTCTTGGAAGTTGCTTTTTTAAATAAACCCCTGACATAAGCTTGTTTTCGTTTGCCTCTTGACCCAAGAAGCCGAGTTCAAAAATAAACCTCGGTTATTCTGGGTTCTCCCCGACGACGGAGGTGCTGGAGAAGGCAAGGCGCTGGGGGCTCCGCGCCGGGGCTCCTCCCCACAGCATGGCGTTCACAGCCTATCGTTCTGGGGCCCTAAACCCACTGTTTTCTGGGGCTCCTGGGGTCCTCTGTGCAGTCACCCCATAGCCGTCAGGACGGGGCAGGCCCCTCTGGAGACCCTGGGAGCGGGCGGGGGTCCCCGGCGCCTGCTGCGCTTTGCAGCCAGGCCACGGCGGCCAGAGCCGACCTGGACGAGGCCTCTGTCCACCGCCCTGGCACACGGGCTCCAGCTCAGGTCGGGAGCGGCCCAGAGGAGCCCCGGTCCTCCCGGCCTTCACCAGGATAAAAATACTCCCGCAGGGCCTCACCCTCTCTGTACAAACAAGTCACCGAGGCCCCGGGACTCTGGGCTTTGTTTAAGTTGGCATCTTTGCCCAAAAGAGCCGGCCACCCACCCAGGCCGCTCCCCGCCCCAAAGGGCTGCGGCTGTCGGATGGCTTCCGGGTCGTCTTAGAACTCGGGGCGGCGGGGCAAGGGCTGCCACTGCGTGGGTAGGAGTCCGCGCGCAGCTCCCCTGCCCTCTGCTTCCATCCCGACTCTTCCCGCGCAGACTTTCCTGAGAATGCCCTGGGACACGGAGGGTCAGGTCAGAGCAGACCTGGTCAGAATTTCAGCCCCAGCTTTGCGGCCTCAGGCAGTGACCACACACACACCTCTCCACTCCCTTAACCTTCAGGTGCAATCTGAGTATCTGCCTCGCAGGACGAAGGAATCCCCTGGTGCCCACAAGGCCCGGCTCAAAGAGGGGGTTATCTGCAGGGACGAGTTGCCTGGCTTTCCCCAGAAGGATGTGGGTCTACCCGGCCCTGCCCAGGCCTACAGAGCAATTCGTAGCCCCACTGGTGGTGTGTGTGTCTGTGCGTTGGAGATCAGCTCTTTCTGGCCCTGCCAGTAGTGTGTGTGTGTGTGTGTGTGTGTGTGTGTGTGCGCGCGCGCGCGCGCACACACCCCTGGAATGCTACAGCCGCTCCTTTGAACTTGGTGGGATCTAAATTTGGAGTCTTTGCTTTAATATTAGCTGCTTGGCTAAGCTATTGTGTGTTTATTTTCTTAAGCCCTTTCGGAGATTGCCTCCCTCCCAGAAAGGTCTGAATCAGACGTCCTGCGGGACGGTATTAACACGCTCTGGAATCGCGGGGACCGCGGAGGGGCTCATGGCAGGGGAAGGAGGGAGGTCAAGACGACTCTTGGGTCCCTCACCTGATGACGAGCCTGAGCTTCCAAAAGGACAAGGGGCCTGCCACCCCTCTCGTCCCCCTCCACCAGGACAGTGTGCCCGCATGAGCTGAGGCTCCTTCTGAAAGCAAGTGTGGACACCCCACCCCGTGTCCCACAGGAGCAGTGACAGGCACGTAACGTCATGACCCTGACGTATCTTCAGCTCCGTCGAGCCCCTCCACCCGGGCTCATGGGGGGGACACTCGGAGAGGGTCCGTGGGAAAGCTCAGACCCTCTCCTCTGACTCACAGGGCCTTTGACAGATAAGGAGATGACACTGACTTCATGCATCAGCAGAAATAAAAGCCAGGGCCCTCGTTTCTCGGAAACCATTATCTGTGGCTGTTTCAACTCAGCCCATTAAGGTGCCCAGCCGTCCAGCGTCTCAAGCCTGGACTTGGTGATCCAAGACTCTGATTCAAGAGATGGGGCTGGTTACGCCCCTCCCCCGCCAAAGCCACTCCCTGGGGGCCGTCCCCAGCTGCTTCCCACTCCCCACAGGGGCAGGACCTGGGCTGATACTGGAGCAGAGGAAGGAAGCTGTAATCTCTGCTCCTAGAAGTTTTTTATTTTCAAAATGTCCCTCCCAGCTGCTATCTTCAAAGTATACTCTGTCTGCAGCTGGTGCAGGCCGAGAAGGAAGTGGTTTGTCCCTCCCCGTCTCAGGATGCTTTCTGGGGCCACTGATCACGGCTGGGAGCCAGAGGCCATGGGTGCAGGTAGACGGTGCTGAGAACTTGGTAACAATCCCCGAGCCCCCGGCCCCAGCCTGAGCCAGGCTCTTCTCTCTTCATCAGTCGCGTGTGTCCCTACGTCACTCCAGCCGTTGTTTGTGTGTGTGTGTAGCTTCATCGGGGCTTTGCTGCGGCACACGGGGGCTTTGCTGCGTCATGGGGGAGTTTTCATCACAGCACTCAGACTCTGGTTGTGGGTTCTAGAGCACTCGGGCTTAGTTGCCCTGTGGCAGGTGGGATCTTAGTTCCCCAACCAGGGAGCAAACCCTCGTCCCCTGCATTGCAGAGACTGAAAGTGAAGTAGCTCAGTCATTTCTGACTCTTTGCGACCCCATGGACTGTAGCCTACTAGGCTCCTCCATCCCCAGGATTCTCCAGGCAAGAGTACTGGAGTGGGTTGCCATTTCCTTCTCCAGGGGATCTTCCCGACCCAGGGATCGAACCCCGGTCTCCCGCGTTGTAGGCAGACGCTTTACCCTCTGAGCCACCAGGGAAGGCATTGCATTGCAAGGCCGATTCTTAACCACTGGAAGACTAGGGAAGTCTCTCCAGCTGTCAACCCCCTGCAGAAGGAAAGCAGGTGAGATTGCGTGGTGGGTGTGACAGCTGATCCGGGCCGTGTGTGCTTACAGCAACAGGTTTCCACAAGTGTTTTCCCACCGCCCATGCTCCTTTAGAACCTCGCCACTCCCCCGTGAAGAGGCGTGAGCCCTATTGGACCCGGCTGTCCTGAGAGGACACACCTGTCCCACGGGGCTCCAGGAAGTCCCGCCTTTGACAGCCAGCCACCAGGCTACAGGGACCCCGGCCCTGGCCCTCAGCTGCCACGAGGCAGCTCCCCGCACCGCCCCGCCAAGTGGGCCGTCCTCAAGCTGGACTCTCCAGCCCAGGACCGGGGCACACCTTCCCAGCTCTCTGCCCACACCAAGCCACCTGACCGGACAGCTGTTGGGGCTTTAAGCCCTTGGGTGTGAGTGGTCTGCTTACTGTTCTTGTGCCGTGCTGTCTGCGGGGTCCGCCCCAGCTCACTTCCCGCGAGCCCGGCTCGTCCCGTCTCCCCATCAGGAGCCTCCAGGTCCTTGTGCAAAACAGAATGGGGGCCTGAAGAGCTGCGGCCTTGCTGCTCTGTCTGCAGGATGGTCTCACCCCTCTTATGTCTCCCTGGTCTGGGACTTGCCTGGTCAGGTTACAAAGAGGCTTCGGGATTCTGTGCTTGCGGGACACCCTCCTGATTCTGTATTTGTATTTTGTACCATTGTTCTTAGAAGGCTTCCCCTAACTAAGCTCTGTGAAAAACGTAGGAGCTGCCCCGTTCTCGTCTCTCCCCAGACGGGAAGATAGCTGCCCTGGCCCTCCGGGCCCCTCAACGCTCCCCTCTACCCATCACACCACAAGAGCCCTGCTGTCAGGACCAGAAGCATCTCTGCAGGACTCATGAGCCACAGCCCAGGGCGTGTGAGAAGGAAAACAGGGCCAGTCTGTCACGAAAACATATCAAAGATGTGTGTACATGAAGAAGCCTGGAAGAGCCGGAGCAAAATCTGACAGAGTTAAAGGCAGACAGATGCTCCTACTGGGGTGGTGGATGTTTTAACATCTAAATCGCTTGTTCTCTCAGCAGCTGGCAGAACTAGACCAAAAAACAGACACGGATGTTCTGAACAAAACCCTAACCCCCCCTGCCCTCGTGGATATGGGGTCCAGCCCTCCTGTGTCCAGCTGTCCCGAGGAGGGAGCTGCGGTCTGCTCTCACCTCTGCAGGCCCCAGCGGGGCCACACCGTCCCACCGCACCTGTGACCTCCCCCACCCAAGAGTCGTCAGGGGAAACGGCAGGACTGTGGGCACAGGGTCCCGTAGAGGTGGTGACCACCCCAAGCTTCAGGGAGATGCCCGCGGCAAGTCCCAAGGGTCAGGATGCGGCTGGACGGCAGCAGAGGACCCTTCCATGGGGCTCGTGGCAGAAAGAGACGCAACGGCCGTGGCTTGCCCTCTGAGTGGAGGCCCCGCGTGCGGGCGCTGGAAGCTGAGTTTGCAGCAGCGGAGACCCCAGGCTGCAGGAGAAGTGGGCACCTGTCCCGCTCCCTGCATCGGGTGCCTGGGACGCCCGCCCTGCCGGCCACATCGCGAGGCCGCGGTCAGGACTGGGGGTGCAGCTGCATCACCCTCTGCTTCCCGAGACACTGTCCCTCCTGCCCCTGCTGGGCCCGAGGCGCCCCAGAGGCCAGGCAGCTGGTGTCTGGGGACAGGCCGGAGCTGGATGGGTCACACTGGCCACGCTAGTCGTCCTCCGCCTTCTGGCGCCGGGGAGACGACTCGGCCCTAGACGGCCTGCGAGCACTCAGCTTCCTCCGGAGGGAGGAGAACGTGTCCCCCAGGACCCTGCGCAGCCCCACGCCATCGCGGCCACAGGGCAGGTCCTGCCGGGGGGCCGGGAGCTGCCCTGTGAACAGGTCCCAGGGGGCCAGCGCGTCCACAGCGCCGTCCACCTGCTCCAGCTCCCCCTCGCTCACGTCCCTCTCCAGGGCCTGGATGCAGGCCGCCAGCCAGCGCCCGTGCTCTGCCAGGGCCTCCCCTGGACCCTCCGTGGCTGCCAGGGAGCCCAGCCCGTCCTCGGGCTCCAGCTCAAGGCCTGCAGGGAAGGCCTGGCTCCAGGCGTCGGGCGACAGGGGCTCCGACAGGCTGCTGCCTGGCTCCGAGTCGCTCTCACAGCACAGCCCCGAGTCTGCGCTGCAGGGCAGGGTGTCCTCCGACACGGACGGCTCCCCCGCCGCTGCTGGGCCCGGCTGTGTCCCCGCCGCCGCTTGTGTCCAGGCGTAGAGTCTCTACGAGGGAGAGACACAGGCTGAGCCGGCCTGATCGGCCACGTCCCTCACCAGGGAGCTGCCAGGAGACCCAGCCACCCACTCGAGGAGACCCCACCATGCCCGTGACCCCAAGCAGATTTCAGACTAGAAGCTCTAAAGACAGCAAACTTGGAGGAGCTTTGCAAGCCTGACATATTATTCATGGTTTTCATGAAGATACGGATGTGGCACATATATACAATGGAATATTACTCATAGAGTGGAATATTACTCGGCCATTAAAAAGAGAATGCCATTTGTAGCAACATGGATGCAATTAGATTATCATACTAAGTGAAGTCAGAAAGAGAAAGGACAGATACCATATGATATCACTTGTATGTGGACTCTAAAATATGGCACTAGTGAGCCTATCTATGAAACGGACTCACAGAGAACAGATTTTCCATTGCCAAGGGGTAGAGGGTGGGGGAGGGAAGGAATGGGGGTTTGGGATCAGCAGATGCAACTACATACAGGATGGATAAGCAAGGTCCTGCTGGTCAGTGTGCTGGGATAAAGCATAATGGAAAAGAATATGAAAAAGTGTACATATGTATATAACTGAATCACTCTGTGACTCAGAAATTAACCTTGTACATAAACTATACTTCAATAAAAGAGGAGAAAAAGAAAAGGAACCACCACCTGCCTGTGACCTGTGAACTCTGAGCCCCGTCCCCGGGTCTGCAGCGGGGCCGATGGACCTGGCTCCCTGGGCCCCTCCCGGCCCTGCTCCCCGCGGCTCCTCGCGCGGGCGGCAGAGGGCAGCACCGCCTGCCGGCTCGGCCCCTGCCCGGGCGGGCGGGATTACCCGCTGCCCGCCCCTCCAAGGCTGCTCTGTCTTTCTCCGCTCCCGTCTCCTCCTCCCAAGGGGCCGAGGCCCAAGCAGGGAGAAAACGATGCTGCGCGGCCCCTCGGTGAGGCCGGCGCCGCCCGCGGACAGCCGCGCTAGGACAGGTCTAGCTCGCGGTCAGTGCCGGGTAGAGACTGGCTCTAATTAGGGTTGCTGCGAAACAGAGGAGCCGGGAGCCCCGGAGCCCCCTCCGCCGCGGGACAGCCAACCAGCACCCGGCCAGGCGCCCGGCCGAAGACTCAGCCCGATCCCGAGAGTCCCCGGAGTGACAGCGCGGGCGTCCACACTGCGCCCTGCCCCCTCACCGCGTACCCGCCCCACGCCCCGCCCACTCACCTCGTGCCCGCCCGGGCCCCGCCCACTCACCTTGTACCTGTCCACCAGCCTGAAGCCTAGCAGGTGCTGCAGCTTGCGCAGGCAGATGGGGCAGAGGTCCAGGGGCCGGCGCAGGGCCTCGTCCACGCGCAGCGCGCCCTGCATGAGGCAGCGGAGCCAGCGGCAGTTCCCC